>NW_009648900.1:1105992-1124535 GCF_000708025.1 Charadrius vociferus
CCCCCCCTACTAAAATATGGTTTATTTCTCTTAATAAGTTGTTGAGTTAATTGGAGGAACTGGGGGCATTTTTCTCCCGTGTAAATTTTACTCGGCTCCCTCTATCTTCGTGCTTTCTTGCAGCACTGTTTGGTCTGAAGCAAAATCTTTAACCTGTCGCTTTCTTTCCTTACACGCCAGCGTGCGATAACTCGCGGGGCTCGAAGTCAGACGGATATAAATCTCTCTGAAGAGGAGGGGAGCCGCGCGGGGAACCGAGTGTTTGCAAGAGCAAGATTAAAAGGCAATGAATTAATGTGTTTCTGCCACGGGGCATTATAAACACTGTCTACGTTAACAGGGATCCCGATATTTTTGTGATAGTACGCTACTCTTTAAAATCCCAGAGCATCCTAGGTGTCAGTGATTATTTTGCATAGACAAACAAGAGCTCTGTTTTTTTCCCCGGGAGTGTGTGGAGTTTAATCGGCAAGATTTAGATCTTGGGCCTGTTCTCTCAGCATAGTAGTAAATCATTCCTAAATCTTAAGGAGATGCTCCACAAATTCTGCTGACTATCAGCGTAAGGCTTCACATCCAACAACACTGATTTATTGAAGTGTAGGTCTCGTGCCTTTTGAGAATGTACCATCTGCTTAAATTGTGTTTACTGTGTGGAAGAAGTCAGCGTTTCACTGGTGAATTATAGAAAAATGATAGCCTGACTTACTCTTTAAGTGACACCTGTTTAGGAATAATTTGTTAATTGCTACTTTGAGGCAGATTCTTGTGTTCTTCAAATGAATAGGTTTAGTTACTATCACGTACTAATTTACTGAATAGCTACTCACTCTAATGCAACAATAATAACATGTAATTACCTGCTGCAGTTACTCCAGTCTGCTTGCGGAGTTCAGCTCTGGAGCGGAGGGAGGGAGGAATACGTGGGATAGAGAGGAGGTCATATTCTTCACTGGCGTAAAGTCACGTTATTCCTTCACGCCAAGAGATTGTAGACTGTAAATCCACCACCCACTTGCTCGGTGTTGGAAGCCTTTGTCCAAAGGACCTCTGGCGAGATACAGTCCCGGCTGCCTGCAGAAAGGGCTCGCCGGAGTCAGCCTACGACTGCGGCGCTGGCTTTTGCGTAACGGCTGTTCTGAAGCATGTAACATCTACATTTTAGTCTAATTACAATCCTAACAGCTGGCCTGTGCTGAAAATGATTGAGAATTTTTCCTAGTGAGACAAGGGGAGTTTAATTTGGTTTTTGGTGAAGTAATTCTGCATATTTTATTACTGTGCCCAGTTTGAACATGAAATATGTATCTGCCATTCTAGCAGACTACGTACATGTGTGTATGTACTTTTGGTAATGTTATTTACTTAGTATACATGGAAATTTGTTAACTCTGACTTCAAAGTGAAGCCAGGCACCTGACTGAAAATTGAAGGTACTGTGTTGGGTGTACGCCGCTCTCGTTGTGGTCAGCTGGAGCTGTAAGTGCTCAGTCGGTGAAAGGTATTTGCTTTGGACTTATGTACTGCTGCTGTAGGCCAGATTTCTGTCCATGAAAAACTTTATGCAATTGTAGTGAGCGCTTTTATTGGTGAATATTTAGTTGCTCTGCGTAGTTTTCTCTTCATGGCATGTACTGCCATATACGCCAGTAACACACGCACTGCATAGTGATACCTCCCAGTTTATTGCAGGACCCTTTAAATTAACGCATGTAAGAGACTTTATATTCTAGCAATGCACAAGAAAATATATAATTAGTCATTTGACTATAGGAGATAGATTTGTTTATATACTGTCCTGGTTTCCGCTAGGATAGAGTTAATTTTCTTTCTTGTAGCTGCTGTGTTTTGGGTTTAGAATGAGAATAATGCTGCAAACATATAGTTTTAGTTGTTGCTAAGTAATGTTTGCATTAGTCAAGGACTTTTTCACCTTCCTATAGAAGCTGAGAGGGAGCATAGACAGGACAAGCTGGCCAAAGGAATATTCTGTACCATAGACGGCACGCTCAGTATATAAATGGGGGTTGGCTTGGGTGCAGGAATCCACGATTGCTGCTTGGGATGGGCTGGGCAACCGATCATCAGGTGATGAGAGTGGCTTGTGTTGTATCACTTCCTTCGTATATTCTTTCACCATTATTATTTTTCTCTTCCATTAATGTTCTATTAAACTGTCTTTATTCTAACACACAAGTTTTTTTTCCTTTCCCCATCCTTTTCTCCCTCTTCTCCCTATCCTACTGGGGGCAGGGAGAGGGGAGTGAGTAAGCGAGCGGCTGCATGATCCTAGTTGCTGGCTGGCATTAAACCATGACACATACAAAACTATGTAAACAAATGTATACCAACAAGTACAGTATGTAAATAAGTACATAGATTACAGTACATATAGGAGAGTAACGATCGCAGTATTTGTCGTTGATTTCCCAGTTGCCAGTAGGTCTATGATGGTAATGTTTTGGCTACAATAAGGACAACTATGAGAGAAAACCTCTTGTTTTATTGCTCTCCTCTTCTATACAAAAGATACTACTGGGAAACAGGAGAGAGGCTCCTGCTGTGAAGGGGCAGTGGCCACTGCAGAGCATGTGGGTATTTCATGTACAGTATTCTGGGTATTTAGATGAGTGGACACCATGTTGCTAAGAGAAGCTACTTTTAGTGAGATAACTATTTGCAGGAGTTCTGCAGCTTTGGCTGTCATTAAATCCAGGTGCACATAAGGTATATGCATGAGCTGTAGTCACTTGGGTGATCTCACAAGTGGATTTGGGTTGTGGGTTTTTTTTGTTTATCTGGGGGAGGCTGAGTTGTATGACTGGTGGCCAGGTACCCATTCATAGCTTGGGAGTGAACTGCTGGGATTGCTCTAGTCCATCTTAGCCGCTAGATCCTTCTCAATTTGACATTCCTTTTTTTTTTTTTTTTCCTTTTTCTTAAAATGTGTCTGCCAGCCATTACTAACAGAAGTCCGTGGGTGGCTAGCTTTGTTCCTGGGCTTCCCAGTTTGTGTTTTTTGCTCTGGCTGTACCTCATGCTTGTAGTGCCTTAGAGCTGGCATCTCACGGCCGCCTTTGCCTGGTTTCAGTCTCCGGGCTTTGACTTGCAGGCTCCCCGCCACCCCCACCTCCCGTGCATTGCTGGATATTAACTGAGTACAAACGTCACATCGCTGATGCATATCAAATCAGGAACGATGGTCAAACACTCTGCCCACTTGTGTCTGGGTGGTTGTTGGAGGTTTTGGATTTCTTAGGATTTAGCATTGAGTCCCCATGTCCAAAGCAGGAAGTCGTATTGCTTTTCCATTTCAGCTTACTGGTTTTCAGCCTCCTACTCCACTTGTGTTTAGGAATAACTGAAACCAATTCTTAGAGTCCTGAAATGCCTCTTCCTTAACATTTTCTACAATGAGAGTGACACTAAGATGTGAGTCTCTTCTCATGTCTAGTCCAATTGACAGTAGGCAAGGCTGGTGCCCTTGGTGTTGATATTTGGTAGCCAGTAGATGTGGCAATGTGCCAGACCTACTGCCAGACCATAAACAAAGATGCCCTGGCTATATCTTGGTAGTATTGCCTCAGCTGGTGCTAATGGATTTTGACCTCTTTGCTGTGCTTTTTTTCTTAGCATTTTTGAATTGGTGTACATCCTCTGGTTTTTGGTTTTTTTTCTTTCCTCTTTTTTTGCTAAGGTGGCTTATCTAGTCTTTACTAGTTTCTACAGGTAGAATGCCTTTTTGCAGGGTTGCTGGATTCAGCAGCTCTCCTAAAAGCATGAAAAACTCTGCATCTAACTTGTTTTTGCTTGGCTCTACCTCGTTTTCTAGGTATTCTTGTCTCTGAAACTTAACCTATGTGTTCAGCCAGAGCTCTGCGTGACCCACGGTGACTATTCATCCTCAGGGTATTAGATGAAGGAGTTGTGGTGTTGTATTGCATTCAAATCAGTGTCTTGCTCTGCCCCCGTTGCCCAGCGGTGGGTGGTACTCCTGTGAGTCATCTACTATAAATGCCAAATGATAGCATCTTTTGCTTCATGATGTTCTTATTGGCAGCGTCGTGCATCACCAGCACTTGGTCACATTTCTCCCGTCTAATATTGCTGCTCATCACAATTGCAGTGATCATGTTGCAGCTGGCTCCATAGCCCAGCTGGAATCTAGCTAGTTGTTTGATCCAGTGGCCCAGTTGCAGATATAACTGCTAGTTTTCTTGTATAGTATTTGTACACAGACGGTCTTTGCTTAAGTCACATGTCATATATTCTCCTCTTACAGGGAATTTTTCTGTCCTCAATCACTGCCCATACAACTACATGAACTATTCACTTACCCGCCTCCCCTGGATTACTGCAGCATTAGTATATAAAGCAGTTCTGTTTCCCACAGTTGTCCATAGTCAGTTTTGTTTTTTTTTTCTTTCAGCCTTTCCTGATGCTTTCCAGATCGTATGCACAGGATCAGGGTGCCAGCAATCTCAGTCTGTCTTTGTTCTGCCCTCTAAATTCTTCAAACGTGGCTCTATGTACTTAGTCTTCACTAGAACTTATCATTGTTTTTATCCTTACCTTGTGTAACTCAGCTGCCTGTGTTGTTTGCAGATATTTACCTTGGGTTACATTTGTTTCCTTCTATTGATCATTCTACAATGCTCCTGCCCTAAACAATGATTTTTGTCTCTCTAAACTTGGATGGCCGCATTCTTAGTTCCCTAATGCAAACATCTATTCCTTCTTGATGTCTCATGGCATCAGGTTGACTTTTTTTTCTACATTTTTATTTTATTTGAGATTACAGAACTCACTGCACACAATTTATATTTTTTCCGATATTTCCAGCATTTTAAACATAATCTCTCATTCACCTTTTGTCTATTTCTTCCCTATACTCTTCGCTGTTAGGCTGGGGCAGCAATGGGACAATAAAGTAGTAAAGCTTTTAAAAATTCTTACAAATTCAGGTCTTGCTCCTATGACTGTGCAATGCATTTTGCTGAAAACCTAACTTTTTTAGTAGTCTGAATCCCTTCGTGTTGCCAGTACTTTCTGTTTCTGAAAGCTACGTGTCTTTGTTTTTAACTCTCTCCCTTGCAACTATCCCACTAGGCTGGTTGCTGCCATGTTTTTAGTATGTTGGGTGCTGGTTATTGGTGCTAAAGGATTCCCGTTCCTAAAGTGAAACTTTTAAAAAATAAAAAAATAGTTTGCTGCTTGTGTCAATGCAAAATGCTACATAATACGTCTTTAACTTTCTGAACTTCTGGGTGGTTTTAGTCAATGGGAATCAGCTGCTCTTCATCTCCTGGCCCACAGATGCATGGGGGTACCCTACCTACTGGGTATGTCCTGGATGGTGCAGGGATGCTGCAGTGATTTAGCGCAGGGCAATCCAGCTCTGTATGACCCATAGTCAACCATGCTGATGCAGACCTGGCTGTGGCAGAGCTACTCAGGCATCTTTGGACTATGTTTCCTGGTGCTCTGAGTCCTATGGGGGTAAATTTGATACAGTGCAAAGTAGTCTGCGTTGGTCCCGTGATAATCATAGCTCAAGCAGGAGAGCAGCATTTGAACCACCAGCCTGACCTCAGAGCCCTGCCAGAGCCTCACAGGTTCCGTGTAGCACCAGGTACAGTGTTTCTCTCTCTGTAGCATAGTTAATCCACTGAATCTGGTTAAACAGCCCATGGATAATTGAGAGTTGAGAGTGCTTGTGTGTGCTGAAACTTAAGCGTGCAATTGAGCACTTTGATCAATCGGGGCACTAATGATTAGCCAAGGTGCAAACCAGTGGGGAACTGGAACCCGGATTCCTGGGACTTCAGTGGGACCGTGGAGAAAACAAAGCCAGTAACCAGCTTTAAAGCTGATTTACAGAAGCAGGTGTGCTAATCCTGCAACCCCCATACTCATGTAGTTAGCTTGGGAAGACCAAAAATACTAATACTACTCCTGTCTTTTTGGCAAACATGTCCCTCCTTAAACTTTTAACTTTGAAGCCTGTTTCATTTTTATCTGTTCTGAAAGCAAGACTTCATGGGCCATCACCACTTGTTTTAATTTGTTTGGATACTGATGCCTTAAGTCCCTTTGCTTGTGTGCCCTGTCAGTAGAACAGAGAAAATACCACCTCTGTACCTTCTGATCTTGAAAGTGTATTTATGCTAAGCTCTTTGCATCTGAAAAGTGCTTATTATTATTATTCAGCATTATTTTACTGTGGATCTCCTAAAAGTTTTTAACTTTTCCAGATTAGTTCCAAACTTGCATTTCTCCTGTTTGCCAAATCTTGAGACTCTTTCCAGATTCAGAGCCAATAACATTATCACTGTTAGTCAGAACTTGCTTGGAAAGGGGATTTCTTCCATATTGGCCTACGCTCCGTCATGGCATCGAACACTTGGAAGGTCTTGGCCCATTTTCTGAGCACTGTTTCAAACACATTCATGCCAAAGGAGGAAAAGTAATTGGCTAAAACCAAGTGATCATACTATCTCTTTTAAAAGTCATTATATTAATTTTCCTTGAGGGACTTCTCTTTGGATTGTTCTGTAACTTAATTTAAAAAAAAAAAAAAGTAATCTTGGTTCAAAAGCTCCCTCACTGGTTATAGAGGGGCTGGTACCTCACTTATAATGAATTTATCTGTCTTTTTTTTTTTTTTTTGGTGCAGCAGAAGGCAATCAGTATTTAATTTATTAAAGACAAATGAGGAAAATGCAAATATTCCCTTCTGCTGGAGGGATATATTTCCGGGGAGAAACCAGGCCAGGAGTGGCGTTCAAACTTCTAAATCTGTTTTATGTGGTGTATAAGAGATTGCTGTCATCACCCAGATGCAGGAAATACCAGTGCTGGGCTTAAGGGGGACAAAGTAAACTCGACAATGGACTGAAAAGAAAAATAAACAATCGACCAACCATTTTTATAGCTTGTTTTTTCTCTTGCTTTAACAGTAACATTCACCTTCATATACCAGAGTTCTGTGAAACATCTGTAATCAAGCCTTAAACTTGCTTGACCTTAGTTTAGGTTCAAGGTTCAATATATTCCATGTGCATGGATGATTTTACAAATCCACGAGAGCTCTGACTCCACGCAAACCTTTTCCTCTGTCCCAGATTTGGCCTCCTTCTCGCTAAATAAATCCAAGGACAACTTTTTCTCTCTGTCTTTCTTTCTCTGAAGATTGCTGCAGGGGTGCCCTTGGGGCTTGCAGGGTGTTACACGGCTTAGGAATAGAGAGGGAAAGTTGCCTTAGAGGATGAAGTCAACCTACCATAACAACTGCCCAGGACAGAGTCTTTTACAACTTGAAGAATTGAATTTAAAGGCTTCATTTTGCTAAAGCTTCCAAAACAAATGGTTCAGCATCTGTATAATTTTAAAATCTGTACTTCTTATCTCATTTCTAAAATCGGGACAGATCTCTAAATGGCTCTGAGCAAGTCTCTGAGATGAACAATTTCTCTCCTCCCGCTGCTATATTTCTTACCAGGGCTCCTGCGGGTTACTTTAAAACTACATAACAAATAGTTGCATGTATAAGGTACAAAATTTGGGTCTTAAAGAACCTGGTCACAGCCAAACCACGAGGCTGGAAACAGAAATTAAGTGTTATGAATTTGTTACAGCTTCCCAACACAAGTTATATTGATAACATTATAATTTAAATCTGTTTAAAAGTAACTTCTGTATTCAATAGCATACAAGCTCAATCAATATCTCAAGTGATATCTTTTGCAGCTGTTATCTGAACACAGATGGAGTTTGGGGAAAGAAGGATGGGAAAACACACCTTGTTTTCAGTGCCTTAGGCAGTCTTTCTGCTGGATCACCCCCACAGCATGAGATACCCCATCCTGTTCAGGGTCCTGCATCATGGTTAGTTTCCACCTAAGGAAGGTCTGCACGTGCTCAACTGGAGGGTTGTTCTTACATGATCAGACAGGTCACCGTGCGCAGAGTGAAGCACTCCTTACCCCTGGGATGATGCAGGATATTTCCTCTTGGTAATTCCAGCCAGTCCCATGGCTGTGTGAATGGAAGTGCGGAGATTGGAGCCAGCCTTCTGCTCTGGTGGCAGCAAAACACAATCTGGTTGCAAAAAAAAATAAATGACCCATCTTGGATGTTTTCTTAACCTATCACTTTCTCTCTAATCTGTGCTTTAAGAATATGAATAACAAGTGTTATGCCTGGGTTTTTTTTGTTGTGTTTTTTTTTTTTTTTGTGGTGCGCTGCTATTCATAGGTTTAGAGGCACTATACAGACAGGCAGCCAGGATCATCCTAGCTCAGACAGCTGTGGTAACTTTGGGTGTGGAGGAATGGGTTTTTCTGACCACATCTAGGCATCTACGTGGTGTCTGAGTGGAGTCAGTAGAGAGGGATTGGCAATTCAGGCATCTACGTGGTGTCTGAGCTAATCCTCTAGGCTTCTTTTGGAGTCAGTAGAGAGGGATTGGCAATTCTAGCTCATGATTCCTCTCTTCCTAGTATGGATGTCTACATCAAGTGGATAGTGTTCATATGCCTATTTCTATTGATTATGGAGGAAGTCTGGGATGATTGACTGAGATGGAGGTGCTGAGGATGCTTAAAGTCAAGTTGTTTATGTGTGTGTCACACAGCGCAGAAGCCTCCCAGGTTGGCGTGGGCAGGCAGATTTCTATCTGGAAGGGGCATATCCGCATCAGCAGAGTTTTGTGTGTGGATTAGTTAGGCTCACTGAAAGACATGGCTGATTAGCTCAAGAGCAATGTTGTGCTGATGATTCCACCATGTGAGCTAGTATGTCTGCCCAGCACGGCATCATGCCGTGTAAACAGGCACGTTCCCTCAGAATCAGCTCAGATATTTTGTGTGGCACAACAGACTCATACCATAAGCCCAGGCATAAATTCTTGGAGCAACAGACTTAGAAGTTAATTCGAGATTTTTACATCCCTAAAAGCATGTTGTTAAATTGAAGGCTTTGCTCTCCAGAGGGCAGGAGTTTTGTTGAAGAAGCACGGAAGGCACAGGTATTTGTTCTTCTTACCCTCGAGTGGAAAATGCCTCCTTGCAAGCTGGCAGGAGACAATTCTCCTTCTGTAATGATTTTGATGTCATGAGATGCAGGCCTTATTTATCAACACACCTCTGGGAAACTATAGATCCCTCCTGCCCTTTCATCCCCCCCCAATCAGTTCAATTTTTGCCTTGAAGTAAATAAACTTTTAAAACAACTAGGGTTTATGGAAGAGGGTTCATAGAGCTGTGATAAAGCACTTCAGGCTGTAACTTACACTTGTTTCTGAGGCTTCACTTTTATTGCTTTAAAAAATTCTCATATGATCTCATTTTAGAATTGGGTACTTCAAAGGTTGTTCAATCCATGTTCCTTCAAGGCTGCCTATGCAGCCCTATAATTTTTTTCCCATGTTCTGTTCTTTTTTTTTTTTTCTCCTTTCATCCTTATTAACTGGAAAACACCAAAGGGATTTTCACACACCAAAATAAGTAGTCTTGCAATATTCTAGCCATGCTTCTTTCAAAGTTACTGTAAAATCACAGTCCATGGTGGATATGCATTTTCAGGTTCATGTTCTATCAGCAAGTGCCTGAACTAGTCTTGCTCCCCAGGCTCGCTTACAGTAGATCTGCAGGCAGAACTGTTCTGGTAAAGCCCTCCAAAAGGGATTTGATTTAAATTAGAAATAATTGGTTTACCAACTATGATTTACCACACAATTAAAACCTTCCATCAAAAAGCACAAGCTATACAGGCTTTGTGAAAAGGGATGAAGGAAAAGAGGGATTTTTCCCAGCACATGTGTAGGTGGATTTTCTTTGCTTCCTCCTCCCCGCCTCACAAATACGGAGTCATATCCAGTAGTGAAATGGTCTTCACCTGTCTTGAAATTAGGATCTTCACCGCTATGAGGTTTGACTCCTTGAGTCGTGTGTTCTCTGCCTGGAAGCTGAGATGGCCTTACTAACATTGCCCTATCAACTCCTGCAAAACGGATTTCGTTGTCAGTCACATCATGTGCATGAACAGAAGGGCTGATCTGGAAATGTAAAATTCCCTAAAGACTGCATTGAGGATGAAACGCAAATAATTCCACAATTCTCCCCTGAACTCTGTCACACAAACACCTTCCCCAAAATATTTTTTTTCACTGTGCTTTCAGTTTCTTTTCCCTTTTCCTTTTCAGTAGGAAAATAGGAGAATGGGAATGAGGTTGCCAGAGAAAGCCATTAAGAAAAGAAGATAGAGAGAACTTTCTTGAAAAGATGAAGTACATACATTCCTTAAGTTTCTTGTTAGTGTGAAAGACCGCAATGACTGGTATTTTTTTTCTTTTCCTTTGCTTTGATACTCACCTACCAAAGTGATTCTTTTGCTCCCTTGTGCACCTAAGATTGAAATCTATAAAGAAAAATGTAGAGTCTACTTGAAGAGCTAAGCATTGGTGCTAGAAGCAAGACAACCCGTGAATACTTCTCACAAACAGATAATTAAAATGAAATAAGCTTGATCTTTTATGTTTGTTACAGCCCAGATAATGGTCAGTAAAATTTTTCCAGGTTAACTTCAAATAAAAGATGCAGCCTGTATCTCCACATATGTTTTTTGTTATTCGTGAAGTGACACTAGGAGAGATCCTTGTGTTTTAGATTGGTTAGTTAGCCCAGATGTTCTTTCATGAATAGGGATATTTCGCTGCTTCTTTTCTTACTATCAGCCACATAGAGGAGCTAACTTCTTAGGTCTGCAGCCCAGTCAAGGCAATACCAAAGGTGTTGGTGTAGTATCAAAGTGCCTCGGAGAAGGACCTCATTTCTTTTTAACGCTGTAGCAACAAAAAGTTCCTAACACATTGTGTACTACAGCCATATGCATGCTATGAAGTAGTACAAAAAAGCATAAAATAAATTGTTGTGTATGTAAATGCAAAACGAACAGTCTAAGGTCAGAGGCTTCTTCACGTGGGACCAAGGCAGTTCGTGAGAAAGGACAACATGAGGAGAGAAGGAGGGAAGTGTAGCGTAGGAGTCTGCTGGAGGAGATGGATGGTAGTCCTTGGAAGGAGACTCACAGTAGTGCCATTTGTTCTCAATGTTCTCCAAACATTTTTTGTTCCACAGAATTATGCAAAGAATCATATTATGTGGATGATCCAACCAAAATGGGTGTTAAGCATTTTCTTTGCCTGTTTTGACACGTGAGAAGATACTAGAACACGCTAACTGTCCTGAAAGAAAATCTAGTGGTATTAATATTCAAAAAGCTATTTGTGGTATTGATAAATGCAAAAGCATTAGCCAGTATCTGAAACTGTTCATATAAATATCTCTGGCTGTGAAGAAAACCTAACCTCACCTATAAAAAATATTGGATGGTATGTCATGCAAAATTATGACAGCTAGAGCATACAGACCTAATGGCCTTCATATTGCTAGCATATACTTGGAAAGAAGTATCCTGCAGTAATATGGCTTTCTGAGAAGAACTCCTGACCCTCCTCAGGTGCCTGATCAGAGGCAGATGGTGGACAGAGAGGGGTCTGTCAAGCGCTCAGGATGAAAGAAGTGTCTCAAAAAGTGCTTCATGGTTCCAGACACTGAAGCCTGAACTTGTAATCCCTTTATCGGATGCGGTCACCGGTACTACTAACCTGTAAAATCTGCTTTCACAGGAATTCTGACACCTCTGCCACCTCAATTATGCCTTTATTTTGTGATTATGTTGCCTCTCTAGCATAGGTACTCTGAAGTATAGCTATATCTGGTCAGCTGATACAAGACATCCATAGTATGTTTGCTGTACAGGCATATAGGTGGCAATAAGGCTAGTGATTCTGTATGCAAAGATCATGGCTCTTTGGGTTTTTTGTGTAGTGGGTTTTAGTATCTATAGCATTTGGGTTTTTTTGTGTAGTGGGTTATAGTATCTATATTACTAGGGAATGTTAATGCTTACATTCTGATTACTTTCAAAATAAGGGTATTTTTTCACTGTCCTGGTACAAATCTCAGTGATTGTCTGTTCCTGCAAGGGGGAGACAAAGGGATTATGTATTCATGTGCTTGCTAGACCATCAAAACAGCTTATATATTAAATCCTTTTTTTAGAAACTGAGGCAATTACATGTTGAGATAGCTTTTTAGTTTTTTTTTAAATTCTATTTTAAGTTCTCACACAAAGAATTCTTTATTCATAACTCTCTGCACCCTAGTTCAAAATGAGATGAATTATATTAATTAAAAATGCAAAAAGCCAGATCAGTCTATGCAGTCCAGTCCCAAAATAATGAACTTGTAGTTAAGCAGTACATTGTAACTATAAATATATATATTTATTTCCTGGCTTTACCACCAACTTTGCATGACTTGGGATAGATCGTGTAAGCTAGGATTTTTCAGGTGAAACTACAGATATAATATACTTAAAGCTCCTTGCTGTAAGTTATGATTTTGGGCATCTTTAAGCTCTGTTAAAAAAAAAAAAAAAAGTGAACAGTCTTTAAATGTGTGTCCTTTAGCCTCTGGTCTATAATTTTGGCACAGTATTACATCTTCATGTCAGAGATAATACTGAGAGAAGAAGGAAAAAAATAATGTGTACGTCTCTGACCTTTCCTTATTTGCTTACTTTTTAAGATAAATATTCCCTAAAGGGATATGATTGGAAGAGGGTGTGTGCAGCATGAGTTGAAAATGAAGCCTTTTAAAGTATTTCTGATTGGACACCTAAAAACTGGAGGCGCTTAGTATCACCACTGGCTCTTGAAAATCTCAGCCAAGATTTTTTCATTTTTCCCAGAAGAGCTATGGCCAGGATGGCTGAGGCTTGAAAGCTGTGTATTTACATAAGTGCAAGTTACAAATCTGTGGTTTTTAGAGATGTTTGATTTTCACCGCTTTACACTTGCAGCATGTTATAAGTTGCTGTGAGTTGTTCGCAGATTGTGAATGTACAGCCTATGGAGAATTACTCCTTACCTTGCCTCCTTCTTTTTAGGAAAATTAATATTTGTTTCATGTGTGTCGTTTTTTAATATTCTTGTTTGTAGTTATGGCTTGGTCACTCTCAGAAATTTGTGGCTGGGAATTGTTTCATTTTGATGTACTGCCTCCTTAACAGAGGCAATATCCATCAGCCAGAAAGGCTGCTTAAAAAAGCAGTAAAGTAAAAACTGCGAGGTAGTGATCTTCTGAGAAGAGTTCTGGAGAGTTTTGTGTTGCTCAAACGTACTTGCAGCCCTTTAGGAGGTAAATAAACGTCCCTTTGCACTCTCCCACCTAGCCCACAGATGTGCATGCATGTGCACACACAGACATGCACGCTCACTCTGGCGTTGCAGAGCTCTCCCCAGCGCCTGCTGAGCAGATCTCTCTGCTCTGTATCTGCCCCTGGGAGGGTTTCCCATCGTTTGCATGTGCATTTGCCTAACGATAGGCACTGCTTAATCAATTCTGGAAAGCAGACTCATCCCCGTGCCCAAACAGTGGTAGCAGTTTGCTTTACAGCAGCTGTGTTAGTTGAGAGCAGAGTGGCAACCCGTGTCAGATGTCCCCTGCTTGTCGAGCAGCAGTGGAGAAATGACGGCATTTTTTTCCTTTTACCTCTGCATCCCAAATCTCTCATTCCTTGAGGTAGGGCTTGAGGTCTGTCTAGACAGAAGTGCACATGCTGTACCTGTCTGGCTTTGTTATAGAACCCTGGGTTCAACCCTAGATTGCGTTGGCTTGGGAGTGCTCCCGAGGGACCAGCAGCTGAGCAGTGCCCCACAAGTGCCTCAGGCTGTTTAACCCCCACAGCCTCCTCCAATGGAGACCACCAGGAAAGCTGTATGTCAGGGGCCAGGGGAGTCCCTCAGGGCTGGGACCACAGGTGGCTCTTGGGGTTGTCAGGGCAGGACCCATCACACCTCCCTGCCTGCCCTGGGGCTCCTCTGAGGTGCTGATGTTTGAACTGCTGCTCAGGGTAAGGAGACAGAGGCAGACTTTTGTTTGTCTCTTGCATGCATCAAAGGTATTTTATAGAATCATAGAATGGTTTAGGTTGGAAGGGACCTTAAAGATGATCTAGTTCCAACCCCCCTGCCATGGGCAGGGACACCTTACACAGGTTGCTCAAAGCCCCATCCAGCCTGGCCTTGAACACTTCCAGGGATGGGGCCTCCACAACTTCTCTGGGCAACCTGTTCCAGTGCCTCACCACCCTCATGGTGAAGAATTTCTACCTGATGTCTAATCTAAATCTCCCCTCTTTCAGTTTGAAGCCATTACCCCTTGTCCTATCACTACATGCCCTTGTAAAAAGTCCCTCCCCAGCTTTCTTGTAGGCCCTCTTCAGATACTGGAAGGCCGTTGTAAGGTCTCCCTGGGGCCTTCGCTTCCCCAGGCTGAATAACCCCAACTGTCTCAGCCTGTCTTCATAGGAGAGGCCCTCCAGCCCTCTGATCATCTTTGTGGCCCTCCTCTGGACCTGCTTCAACAGGTCCATGTCCTTCTTATGTTGGGGGCACCAGAGCTGGATGCAGTACTCCAGGTGGGGTCTCACCAGAGTGGAGTGGAGGTGTCATTATTTGCAGGGTGTCGTTAGTGCTGGGGGCTGGAGGAGGGCCTTTGGCCCTCACGAGTACCTCTGGGGCAGTCTTGCTTTCACCTGGGTGGCAGGGAAGGCAGGGATCACCGCTTTTGTGCTGAGAGCAGGCATATATTTGCAAAAAAAAAAGTCTTTGAAGACCTGTACTGGATTCTCATCAAAGTTAGCCCCTCTCTTGGGTCCAGTCCTTTAATGATTGAGCAGCTTGACCCAAGGGTTGCGGACACATCCAGGGCAGAGGGGGATGCCAGAGCTAAGCCGGGGGGCAAAATGGTTTGGTTTTTTGTGTTTTGTTTTGGATGTCTGCCAGGCAGTTTGTGGGCTGTCCTGTGCTCTTTCCAAGTCAGATACCTGAATGGCCAGGGCAGACGCTCCCTGCCTTCGCTCTGGCGCTGGCTGGAAGGAGTCTTTTGGTGCTGCAGGGGACTCTGTGCCGCTGGCCTGTGTAATGAGGGGAGAGGAGGGGGCTTCGGTGCTCAGCCGTCCTCTTCCCCCCGCCCTCGGCATTGCTCCAGGCCTTGGTAGTGGTTTCAGAGACCAGGGGAGGGCTCTGCCCTGCAGCAGGGCATCATTTGTTGATGATACCTGCACTGGACATGTCCTGTGATTACTGATGTCACTTCAGGTACTCCAGGAGACGGAGGCTAAAATAACTGCCCCCTTTCCTCAGCCAAAGGCGTTCATTAACTTTTGTGAATTGTTCTTCTGGTCCATAGTTTTAACTGTTTTGATAAGATGACAGCCTCCGGTCTGACAAAAAAACTTCAGAAGGAGCTGGTTGTAATGTGTAAGTGGGCCACCAAAATAGGGAAACTCTTGTTTTAATACCTGCAGCTTCTCTGAGTGTATCTTTTTTTCTGAGTTAACTAGATAGTTCAAGCAAATCCTTGCTTACTGCTTTACTTGGGTACTGCCCTTTTAAAGCCCAGTTGTGCTGTGCTATAGTCAATGCAAATAGTGAGGATGATTTGGAAACAGCTTTTTAACCTGGTTCCAAACTCAAACCCTCTTATTTTAATGAAGGTATTTTAGTGGTAGGATGATTCCATCTTTGTATTCCTAAATACATATGGATAAACCTAAATCCAAACAAAATTTACCCAAAATAGGTTGTTATGCTGCTGCTAGTAAAACTTGCTATATGACAGTGAGAAACTAAGTGTCTGAAGGTAACCTGCATGTATTGGAGACTGCCGGTAGCTTTGCACATACAAAGTTTAAAGCGCTGCAAATCAGCCTGCCCTTGATTTGTCAGGGCTGAAAAGAACAGCTTTTAGTTTTTAATGTCTAAGACTCTCTTGTGCTGAGTTCTGCCTGGGGGGACATGCAGGCTGCCAGTGTTGTCAGCAGAGATTTGTTACCCCAGAGGATTTTATCTTATACTAAGAACTGTGAATGTTGAAGGTTTGATTCAGGATTTTTTTCGTCGTTTTGAAGAGAGAGAAGTTCCCAATAAAAAAAAAAAATCTTTAAAAGTTGTAATTAAAAATTGGTGAAGGTTAATTATTAATGGCTTGTAGCTGATTTATTAACGGCCTCATTTTTCTATGTAATGAAAGTCTTAAGCTGTCTTGTATGTTAACTATAAAGCAAAAAAAAAGAGTAAAAAGCAAGATTGCCCTTAATTTAAAATTATTTTAAATATACAGAACTGCAGAGTTTTATCCATAAAATGTATAAAGTTGGTTTGCAGAGTTCTGGTTTAGGGATTATTTTATATAATAAACCAGAAGGAAAATTTGGGCTGGCAGAATTTTCAAAGCTCATGTTAAAGCCCCTAACTGCTTCTGGTATGAAAGTCAGCTAAGCAGCCTTGTGTTGTTGTTTCCCCCAGGATATCTTTTATGCTTTCTTTTTTTTTCCTTCCTTCCCTTTGGAAATCCAAGTGTTTATTTGCATGCAAGGTAGGTGAATTCTTTTATCTATTTGTGTATCGTAAACCAAAGCAATTAGCATACTGCAGTTACAGTACACTTAAAAAACAAAACAACCCTTCAAAACCTTCAGTCAATATTATTCCTGGAGGGAAAACTCTTAATTAAATTGTATGCAAACTACAACAATAGGCAAAGTTGTTTGGTGTTTAATAATAACTGTTGGGGGCGGGGGGAAGAATAAAAAAAAGTAAGTGTAGCAGAGAGCTTTGCATGCCATTAACCCAAGGATAGAAATGAGGTCAGCCTTTGAAGGGACAGACAACACACTTATCTGCCAACATTGGAAAGTCCCAAAAGATTAGCTTATTTGCCAGATGTTACTGGGAGTTCATCATTGACACCCTCTGCTTCATGGGCTTCAGCTCTCGCCATGGTTGCGGTTGCCTTTTCTGCCCTTTGCAGGCTTCCTGGAGATCTTCTCCAGTGCATAACACTTGAATTTTTTCCTTGAAGTAGGTTTTTTTTTTGTTTGTTTCACAGCAATAGACATGATGAACCATCTTAACTTGTGAAGATGATCTGAAGACTCTTTGTTTTTCTTTCATACACCCACGATAATGCTCTTGGCATAGGAACCACAGACACGAAGCATAGTGGCTTCTACAGCTCTGGCAATGGGACTGTGTTTGTGAAGGGGTTTGTGGAAGACAGAGGACTCACCTCACTTAATACTGTTAACCTTTGGGAGATGAGTGAAAATTGGGGCAGGCTGTCTGACAGGCTAAGCATCTTCTGTTCTTTTTTATCCCTTTGCCTGGAAAATAACTGTAGATAGAATTTTAAGCAGACTGTTCCAACTTGGTAGGGCATCAAATATTGCCCTGTAGTGCTGTTATGTGTGTAACCTACTAAAAATTAGTAGTTAGAGAGAGTGGGTGCTATCAGATCTGTGTTAATCATGACTGTAGGAGCCTGGAATGGCATTCTCTGCATGTATCTTCTCCTTTAAATCTTTCAAGAGTTTGGTAGTAAATATTGATTTCAGCTAATGGTGGGTTTAACTTCTGTGTGCTTATTCTGTGCCCCAAGGGACTGTGTCCCAAACTGGGAGAAGCCAAGACTTGCTCATAAAGAACAAAGCAAATATGTTTTTCCTTTAAAATGCTGGCTGTTAGTGGTTGTCTCTTGAAGCAAGATTCCTGTCGCTTGTGTTACTGCCGTTGTTTTGCAGTTTCCCCACGTCCTTTTGTGCAGAACAATTTGTGAGATGGACAGTGACTTAAGTAAAGGCAGATCTTATCATGACATACCACGGAGCATCCGATCTAAGAAGTCTGAGGGTTGAAGCTTTTGAGATAGTAGAGAGTCTTTTTGTAGCAGATAATTGAAAGCATCTGTTTGAATCCTGCTCTAATGTAGCCTTCATACTTTCTTTCCATTGACTATCCCAAGACCCTTAAGTCTAACTTAACCTTCTAAAATGAGCACTGAAGCTGAACGCCTGATGATACGGAGAATATTTGTTCGTGTTGAGAGAAACATGGAATTCTGATGCTGTTTGACTATCCATAGAGATTTGACATTCTCCCTAACATTTAGCATGTTAAGTCCATAGACCTTGGGTTTACTTCAGTAGGTCTGGGTTAGCTGTTGAATTTCCAGCACTGAAAAACTAGCAGAAAAATTGCACATAGGGAAAATGGAGAGGAGATACAGGTGGTGTTTCTGTTTGCCGGTGTGCGCGGTGTTCATTATCAAATAGTGCCTTTGCCTTGCATTGCTTGACTTTGTGGTTATATTGCTACAGCTTGTGCTGCTGCTGCACGTTCTGTTAAGCAAACCTCTGTGCTGTCAGCGAGGCTGCAGTCTGGTCTCTCGTGTCCTTTCAGACTTGTAACTAGGGAGAGCAGGTATTAGGGTTGTTCTGCAAATGCCATCAGTGGGGGACAGTTGCAGAGTTACAAGCCTGGGACGCTTCCAGGTCAGGCCGGCCCTCTTTGGCCAATCACGGAGTGCAAAATAACCACGTGATTCCTCAAAGTGCTTTTCCAGAGTTGAAGTA
>NW_009648900.1:1124585-1148991 GCF_000708025.1 Charadrius vociferus
TGAGATAACTTTCATGAACTGTTTTCAAAAGAGTAGGGTTTTTGGTGTTTTGGGTTTGTTTTGTTGTTTTAAATTCACTCTTACCTCCATTCTCCTATTTTCTTTTTTCTTTTTTTTTTTTTTGTGTTCTATTGCCTGTGCTTAATAACCCATGGCCATTTCTGTAAAACAGCAAATCCTTTTGCTCTATACCAAGTAAATCCATGATGGGTTTCCTATACTGAAATGGAGAGCCCAAGAAATGTAATCATTTAGACTCGTGCATTTTCACTAGACTTGAGATACAGCTCATCCAGTGTAGAGGACAAATTGTGCCCTCTACCAAATACTCTATCTTGCATGGATGATATACAGTGTTGGGCTCTCACGCTGCTGTTATGTGGGAAGGCAGTAGGTCATCTGCTTTCTATTTTGAGTTCCTTTTTCAGAGGTATCCTTTTACTCCCTTCCTCTTCCTCAGCCCAGTCCTCAGTGGTTTGCAGTCCTCACTTCCACTTGCTTTCTCTTTTCCGTTTCCACTGGTGGCTCCTTGCCCCCAGCCCCTTTGGGGGTTCTTCTTCCCCTTATTTCCCCCCCTCCTTAATTCCAGAGTTCCTTAATTGCAAACTTCATTCTTGTTCCCTTTTGAAATTTCCTACCTTTGCCCCTTCTTTTTTTGTTATCCTCAGTTCTGCTCTTTCTTTCTTGAGAAGAAAGCAGCTCTGCATAAGCAGAAGAAAGGCAGGAGGCAGCTATTTGGTTTTCCTTGATAACAGAAACAGTGCTTTTTAAAACTCTCCTCCCTCAGCTGATTTGGAGGTGAATGGGTATACCTGGAAGAGAGAAATGGGACAAAACCTTAGGACTGCTGGGGAGTCTTCCCAGCACTGGAGTTTGTTCAGACAGGCAGTAAGCAAATAGAGCGGCCGTTTAAAAAGAACTGGGGTGTTTGGCAGCGTGAAACAAGAATCTCTTTTGGTACTCCACTCACAAGCGATCCTGAAGCATGCCAGTGGCCAGTGACTTCACAGGTGGCAAGGGGCTAACTACTAGCGAGGCACCCCCCTCGCCTGTGCCACACAGAGGGTGGTTGCTGCTGGGCGGCAGTGCTGCCAGCCACGGGGAGAGGACCGAAGGCTGCTCGCTGTTGAGGCAATTCACACATCAACCGCTTTTCGAGAGCACTCGTCTCTGCCTAAAGATTTATGGGGCTCTCTTCTTTTAAAACAAATGAATAAAGGCCCAAGCTGAGTGTTTTTCCACATATAAATGTCAGAAACGCAGTCACAAAAACTTCACTGGAGTACCAGTCAGGGCTCAAGCCCCAGCTCAAATGTGCATCACATTAAGGCCTTCTTGGGGACTCCAGACACAAATTGCTTTCCAGCATCCAGAACCATTTGGAAATGCTTTAATCCTGAAACGAGGGGGTTTCTAATGGAAATGCTGACAGACCCTTCGTTGTAGCAGCCGAAGCAGGCAGGGCCGCGATAATGAGCCCTGTATGTGTGCATGTGGAAAGCATGATGCTAGTTTCGGAAAACAAGCACTTCCACTGAACAGCCCATGCTGACGAAAAACACCATGCACCGCTTCAGCGCAAAGATACTTAAAATTTGTTTTGCTTATGCAAGGACATCTTGGGAACAAGCATAGGCATTAACCCTGCACGTACTGCACTTCCAAAACCAACAAGTCTTAATAGCGTTTGTAGTAACACTGTCATCTGTAAATAGGTCTGTACTGAATAGCCACAACTAGCAGTTTAAAACGCTGCATACACCGATGGGGTTCTTTAATATTCACAAGTGCACCATAACCATGTCTCCTCTCACTTTTTATACATTGTGGCCATGACCCTAAAAAATAGCTGATGCTTCATTTATTGCTCATATCTCTGCATACCACTGCTAATGCCAGCGACTGTGTATTTTGTACTTGTATTTGGAAATCTCAGTGGCCTTGGTCACACCAGGCTGAAGAAACCTGTCTTGCAAGCATGTGCCCAGGTGATTAATTTCAACAAACAGGTTGCTTATAAGAGCGTAATTACTCACTTGTGCAAGTGGCAGGATGAGTGTGCTGACCTGTATTAGGCACATTGTAGTATACACCTCCCCATCAGTTCTTTTTCACTGTTAATCAGAGGACTGAAACCCTTGCAACATTTAGACAGCTTGAGGTTGAAGGCTGAAATGTCACTTTTAAAAGAGGGTTAAAAAGGTCGCGCAGCTGCAAATAATAATAGCCCAATGAAAATCAGATTCTTACTGCAGCCCACTTCAAGAATAACATTGAAACAGGAAACAAGCCTGCTTGATGTTTTTACCAGTAAGGCAGTAAGATTACTGCTGAGTTTAAAAAGGGGGAGAGAGAGAGAAAGGAGCATGCTTTCTTGGTGTTAGCTGTTAGAACTATTTTTCTGATTCAGAAAGGATGATCGTGGGGCTCTGCAAAATCTCCTTGAGGAGCCTGAGGACATGGGGTACTTCCCTCTGGATGCTGCTGAGAAGGGATGTAGTTTGTTGCTGTGTTATGAGGGCGGTTTTGTTTCTTTTGTTTGCTTTTTATTTCTTTGTTATGTTCTTGCATTCCTCACTGTGGGCTTCAGTTTTATTAATTATAATAAAAAGTGTTTAGAAATATCTTAAGCAGAAATCAAGGAATAGAAGAAAATCTTGGCTTGCTGCAGAACTTAGGTCTTTCTCTTCCGTGTGACACGGCTTGGAGAAGTCTCTGTTTCTTGTGTATTTTTGTTTGTTTATTTTTCTAATTAGGACACCTTAACCTCTCTTAAGCAGAGTGATATTTCAGCAGAATGGCAGGCTACAACAGTGTAGCAGATTTCCTCACTTACATATTCTGCCAATAAGGCTCTTTACATGGTCACAATAGGGCAATAAATGCTGACAGATGTTGTTAACATGTCTATTAAAATTCAGCCCCCTTTTCTGCTGCATAATGCACTCACGCCTATTATTAATAATATCAGAACTAATGCTGACATATCAATATTAGTGCTCACTTATATTTATAATCCGTGTTTGTTTCTTCGAAGAGGGCACAAAGCTGCAATAAATCAAGCTACTGATAACAGAAGTAAAAAATTCAGGCCTGAGCAATTTTTTAACTTTTCAGTCATCGTCGATTTGCCTGATATGCTTCATGCGCATTAATTGTGGCAGTCATATGTAGTGCTATGAAAGGTGCACGAGTGTAACTTGAATTTTTAAGTTCCCAAAGGCTAATAAGCACCTTAATTTCGATGGAAAGGTTGCTGTGATTTATTTTTATTAGATGAAGTCTGAATGTTGCTATTGGTTGCGTTATTTCCTTCGTGTATGCTGAACCACCTGCACACGCTGTGGAAAAAGGAGACGTGGGTTGTGTAGCCCAGCAGCAGACGTGAGCTGTGCAAAGCGAACTGTGTGCCAGAGGCTGTGTACGGCTGCCTGTATCCTGAACTGAAGGATGGGAGGTGCACGCCTGCATCTTGAAAAGGATGCCATGCAAACCATGCTGTGCACAACCGAAACACCTCTGTTGCTGAGAGCTCCCGACCTGCTGCAAACCTGGGGTGAGATCCTGCGTCGCTTGTGCATCCGCAGCTCCTGCGGAGTTCAGCGGGAATGGGGAATGCAGGAGGGTCACACTCACAGCCCACATTTTCAGCTGCTTATTTCTGGTCAACATTCAAGCATAAAGCTTGAATTACTGCCGTATGATAGCCTACCACCGAACACCCTCTCAAAAATTGTAGGTAATAGGCAGCTTCTTTCACTCATTTACTATTGTAAGACAGTCAATAGTACGACAGTCTCAATTGCAGTGATAGCATCACATGTAAATACGACTTCTGCATGGTGCAAATTGTCTTGAGGACATAGCACTATCTGGTAACATGTTATATGGGTCAAGTTATGCTAGACAATATCCTGGAGGGCACACATGATATAGTCATTCTGGATTATTACTTTTTTTTTCTTTTTTTTCCTTTTTTTTTAAGTTTAATGTCTGCAAAGAGTGATTCTCGTGGGAACGAGCAGTTGCTTGTATATTTGTGGTAAATGACTAGACTTTGAATCTGACACCTTTTCAAAGTACTGAGAATAAAAACCAAGTCCATGTTTTCCTGCAGTCAATCCCCATGTTCAGGATTCTGGTCCTCGTCGAGTATGTTATTTTGCTGCTTTCTCTGTGCTTATCTATCTAGTAACCTTGGGAATCATTTAATTGTATCAGAGCATGTACTGATGTACTTAGGGACTAAAGCTCAAGCTCAGGGCAGGGAGGGCAGTTTTAGACTTGCAATACTCAATAAGAAAACAAACTCCAAATAATTCCTGGTAATGTTTTGAAATTCACTTGGACACTTGGGACCAGAATTGTTACTCTCTTGTTTTCTTTAACTGAGTCTCATCCGTTGTTCTCCTATTGAAAATGCAGTTGTCACTCTCCCCCGAGGAGGGGAGAAAAGGGTAACAGAAACTTTTGGCAGTGCTTCAGTTGCAGGAGTAATTGAGATATCAGATAAAGCCTTTCATTATCCACATGTAGCTTATCTTTTTTTTTTTTTTTTTTTCTTTCTGTGAAAAGATCTTTAGGAAAGGCAACTTCCCGGGGTCACATCCCATAAATAGAGGTGGATTTAAAAATCAAATTTAGCTGGAAGTTTTGGTTTTGTTTTCCTGGGGGTTTGTTTGTTTAGTTGGTTAGTCAGTTATCTCTCTGCTGCTTGTTTCTTTCAGACAGGATCGTGTAATTCAGAGCGGTTTTATTGCTTTGCCTCTGAAGAGCTTGTCTATGCACAGTCTGGAACTGAAATAACCGAAATTAGAAGTAATTTAACACCTTTAGTTATTTTAGTATAAGTCTTTATCTGAACTTACTCTTTCATTTCTTATTATGAGTATCCTATTTCAGTTTAACATAGCTGTAAGTTAAATCAAAACAGGATATGAATAATCTTAAAGGAGTAAATTAGGTACACTTTTAGTTATTTCAGTTCTAGCCTTGTGTAGATAGATAGGTCAGTCCTGAGTTAGGGTCTTTCTTGATACCTGATTGTATTTGGTGCAATAAATCACTTGTCTCAGGCCAGATATTGGTAGAGATGTCCACATCAAGAAAATCAGATGATGCTAATTATCACCTTTAGGGGGTAGTGTCCTTGTGGAGGTTAAAGGGCAAATAAAAATAGAAATTCTTCATTTCTGGTTGCTTTTTCTGGGAGTCAGGCGAAGGGTGCTCTGCTGGCTTTTTTTTTTTTCTTTTTTTTCGGTCACAAGTAGGAAAATATTCTGTCAGGCTAATGTTCTCCACCAGAATGAATTTTAATTAAAAAGAAAAAGTTATCATCCAAAAGTTTTGGAGTTTTTTTTGAGAACTTAGGGCGCTGAAAATAATTGCTGTAAGTACAGGTCTGGCTGATGTTCAGGTTAACGGTGTATTTATTGTTTGCAGGGGATGGTGCTACTGTTCTGAAAATAAAGCTTTTCTAAAAACAAGTGTAAGTGTGGTAAAGATATTCCTGATAATAGGAAGCAATGAATTGTGGTTTTAAAAAATGACAACAGGGTTGAGTAATTTTAGCACTTGTGTCCTTTTGCGGATTTTTGTAGTTTTAAAATCAAATTCTGCTTCTCCACCAAGATTCTCTTTGTTTTATGAAAATATTACACAAACACAACTCAGGTATTTGTCTAAACGGGGCTGCAGTGAGGCTGAATTTTAAGGGTTTTGAGGCATAATGTAAGCAGAAGTTGTATGTTGTGCTTTAAGGTGGCTCAGTTACTATATTCTTGCTTGTAGCGTAGTAGTTACTATACTCTTGCTTGAGTTTAAGCAACAGGCTCAAAACATTCCCAAATGAAGTGACTTATTTATTTTATATCCTAGAACGTTCCTAAAAAATATTTTTTGTTGGTGCCGGTCAGGGATGCTACTGTAATGTCGACCCAAATTCAGCTGCGTTACTGCGTTCTGAGGGCAAATGTTTCCTCCTTCAGTTTTATTTGAGACCCTGGAGCTCTCCCCCAGGCTTTAGTTCAAGGTTACAGGACTGGAACTGCTACGGGGAAGCTGCAGTTTTAGGCAAAACTTCACTTCTCAAGCTCCTGAGGATTTAGTTGACCTTTTAAAGGATGGGGATGCACAATGAACTTGTGTGTATAGACAGCATGTATGTAATGTATTTAAGTTATTAATATCGAACAGTATGGATGAAGAACTTCAAAAAGTGGGTTCTTTCTCAGAAGTAACCTAGACGTCTGGTTTTAATGGCAGGAACTGGAGAAGGAAAGGTAAAAACCCTTAATTCGAGATATTTCTGAGCAGACACGGTCTTATCTAATAACAACACCGAACATATGCTTTTTTCTGAGGCAGATTTCTGCTGTGAAAGCTTAATGGTTTTTTTTTTCCTCCTTCAAAGTAAATATGTGCTCAGGAAGGAGTAATAAGAACTTAGACTGTAGGGAGCCTGCTGAATATTAGCAAATTTAGTACTCTGAGGATGAAAACTTTGTTCTGGTCTGTTTTGGGCATTTGAAATAAAAGCACAAACCGTGACAATGGTATGTTGCATGTATGTGTGAAGTTTAGAACGTATATATTCATAGGTTCCCTTTCTTTCCCCCTCCCCCTTTTAACATGTAGATTTATGAGGAATCAAAGATGAACTTGGAGCAGGAGAGGCCTTTTGTCTGCAGTGCCCCAGGCTGCTCACAGGTGAGTGGAGTCAGCGGTGATATTAATTGAGTCCTCAGCACTAGCTCTGGCTTGTATAATGCCTCCTGATATATTAACACATGTCTAATAATAATATGTGTGGTGGTTGTTTTTTTTTTTTTTAAGTCCTCCGCCCCCCGCCCCCCCAATTCCCTCCTTACTCCACAAGATATTATTACAAAATATTTAAAGCAAATACAACAGCCAGTCAAAAGTGAGTTGGTAAAAGTGCTTCTAAAGCTGCTTCTGTACTTTCCCTCATCCCCGAGCCTAATATTCCAAGCCAGGTATTGCAAATTCCTTTAGTGGCTAGCAGGAGAGGACACACTGGGCAGGACACATTTGTCTGTCTTCTACTTAGATGTATGATGGAATATATTATGTTTCCTGTTGGATGTGGTAACCCTCCTGATTTTTTTTTTTATACTTAAATACGA
This sequence comes from Charadrius vociferus, assembly GCF_000708025.1. Taxonomy (NCBI): domain Eukaryota; kingdom Metazoa; phylum Chordata; class Aves; order Charadriiformes; family Charadriidae; genus Charadrius; species Charadrius vociferus. The sequence goes on from NW_009648900.1 coordinate 1,131,731, forward strand.
TGATATCTTATTAGCGCTTTTTTTTTTTTTTAAAAAAAAAAAAAGAGACATCTTCCTACTAAATATTGCCTATAGAAAATGCAGCCTGTAGATAAATTCTGCCCCAGGATGCACATTTGGGATTCCTCTTGACTGGTGATCTGCCATGTGTCTCTGAGCCTATAATCTAACCTGTAACATTAGATGTTTAATGATCTTAAAAACCTGAAGTGACAAGGATTTTACCTGCTGAGATTTTGAATTGGGATTTATGTGTTTTTTTGATGATTATGCAGTGGTGAGGGAAGTTCCCCTCCCATGCAGCGATAAGAGAAGTTCCATGTGTGGTGCTTCTGACCCTAATTCAGTTTAGTGACAAGAGTTTGTGAGTAAAATCTTCAGGCAAGGGCATCTTTTGGGCTTTTGCCACAAGCTTGCTGTATGCATTTGTTTTAAGTGATTTAGCTTGCCCGTTACCAGAGTCCTCCTCTCTTAATGAGGGTAATATTTCCCTGCTTTAACTGTATGTTGAGAGTTTTCAGCTGGCTAACAACCCTTTAGGTTCTTCTGGTGGAATGATGGGTGGCTGTTACTGGAGTGTAGGTCTTGATTTTGCCAAGAACTAAAATAAGGAAAGGGAGAAGCCTGAGGTCTGAGCAACATCTGGCTGAGCAGCTTTGCTGTTTCGCTTGGTGGGAGCCTTCCTACAGGTGTCAGGGTGCATCTTTTGGTTGTCTCTCTGATCGAGGATTCATCATTTCAGATATCCATATGCAGTTAAACTTTCACCATTCTGTCACAGAGGTAGAAGAAAAGTATCCGAGTTTTATAGTCAAGTTTTATTTACCTTTTCATTGGCTCTTAAAACTAACTTCCACTCAAATTGGTGGACTTGAGTGTTTTCATGTCAGCTATTAATGAGTTTCCTCAGTGGAGGAGAAGCTGATCCAAACAAGCTCATTTAGGTATTCAGAGAGCAGATTTGGTTGTATGCTGTTAGAGTTTGGAAAGACAAGCAATGTAGGTGTGACTTTATCTTAAAAAACATTTAATTTCCCATTTCAAAACATGGCCTCCATTTATTGTAAATGAGGACTTGACAGAAGTGCATAGTGTAGCGCTGCTGTCCAGCTTAGCTGTCTGGGGACTGGCTTCTCTGTCAGCCAGGGCAGATGTGTTATTGAGGGCTGAGGGAGTTGACCTTCTGCACGAGGAAGAAAGTGGATTTACAAAAAGGACAGAGAAGTCTGGGTTGGAAGAATAGCTTCTCCTCAGTTGCCCCATGCCGTCTTTAAGCTGGCTGATTTCACCCTGAAGACAGAGTGTGGCATCCATGAAGGAAAATCCATTTCCACAAGAACAAAACGTGGTTTGTTTTTCCCCTCACAATTTCACCGAGCAAGGTCTTTCACATATTCCCTTTGTTCTTAACATAAATTTCTAGTCCTGCATTTCTTCCAGATGAGTAAGCAATGAGCCAGGATTTCACAGTGAGGAAAAGGTCTTTGGGATTTTTTTTTTTCTTTTCCAGAGAATTCATTCCCATTATTTATGCTGCTTTGTCTAGGGGCTTAGAGAGATTCTCGGAAGGTGTAACATACTGCAACTATTTATACTATAGCCACAAGCAAAGTCACTTAGCCAAGAATATACTGTGCTGAAAGCATTAAGTCACTTTAACTCTCTTGTTGCCAGTTTTTTACAGTCTCTTATGTACCTGTTGCTTTAAAAAGCTGCTTTTAAAATTCATGTTTTTTCCCTCAGGCCCTGGTGATACAACTTTTGGCCTTTGCTAGTCCTGAAATGACCCAGTTAAAACTATTACAGTAGTTTGTAGCAAAGGTCTGTGTGCGCACCTTCTGGTGAAAGGAAACTTAACAGAACCAGTCTGCTCTTAGAGTCCAAGTATGCAAGTGCTTGAACGTTTATTCAAACTTGTCTCTTCTTTGTCTTGTTCAAAAGAAGCTATTTGTTGTAGAAGTCTGTTAACAGACTGTAAAACAAACTTAGCACACTGATTAATTTCTCACAAAGTACATCTCCACCTTCTCTGCTTGACAAAGGAAAATAATTTGATTTAACATAAAGGGTCATAAATAGTTGTTATATACTGAGCACTATTGCATTGCCACTTTGAATCAAGTCAAAGTATCAGAGGTTTCCAAAATTAAAGATGCATTTTGCCTGAATATTTTTAGGTAGGGAAAGTGGCTTATTTGATTATTTTTATTGCTGTTCAGCAGATATAGGTTGCAGAAAGACACAAAAGCAGAAAAATCCAGTAAAGTGATTTAAGATACGCCGCATTACTTTGCGTTTGCTGTGGGCTAAGAGCATACACAACAGCAGTTACCGCAGATCCTCAGGCACGTGGTGACTTGTGAGGCTGTGGTAGCTGGAGCGGGTGTTTGAGACCCTTAGAATCCAAAACTTGGTCTGCAACTTTTGCAAGCAAATGCATGACACCTTGCGGTTTGCAACCCCAGAGAGCACTGCAGCAAATACGTTTCTAAGTAGATTACAGCTATTTATTACTCATACTTACTTGCATTTTCAAATATTCTGTTTCCTGTGCCATTTGGACACATTTCTAGCTGGATATATTTCTTTCTGTCTCTCATTTTTGAAATTCTGTCCAATGCCAAAAGTTTATTAGAGAATTAAATTCTTCTTTTTTTTTTTTTTTCCCCTCTCTTCCTCTCTCTCTCTCTCTCTCTCTCTGTGTTTGCCTGACAGCGTTTTCCAACAGAGGATCATCTGATGATTCACAGGCACAAACATGAAATGACTTTGAAGTTTCCTTCAATAAAAACAGATAATATGTTATCAGGTAAGAAGACACTAATTCGAGAGTCAAGATAACTATTCAGATGATGTTGAAAGCATGACTCCTACTGGAAAGCTACTGGCAAAATACCTCCAAGATCGGTTTTAAAAAGCCCCAGCTCCAATTAAATAACAAGTAGAGATGGAATAAGCTAGAATGCATATCTTCGAACGAAAAGACAGTTGCCATTCTTATGCCTTCCCACAGGTCTGGCATGAGAGGGAGAGAAATTGTTGAACCTCAGCCATGCTGGCAGCTCTATCGCTGACTCCCGTGTCAACATGCCAGTGAAATATAGGCACTTAAGCGCATGTCACCTGGGAGTCCAGCAGTGTGCGTGTTAATGAAGTGCATTTGTACGGTTCCTATAAGACTCACTATTGAAGTTTGACAGGCTCACTTCAGCAACTGTGACAGGCCACATCATATGAACCACCTTTATGGTGGCTCAAGACCTGCCCACTGTAAATAACCGTAACCGGAAAGGTAAACCAGTGGGTAATGTCCAGTACTCCTTCCCCCTACAGGTAACCATCTCTCTCTGTGCTTCCCTTGTCATACACAGAGTCTATTTGGTATTATGTGCAATTACATCCTTTAGTTTCTTATGCAGTTTTTTCATACTCTTGTCAGAGTAACCACACATCGGTGGCTTGCTGGCATTCAGCAAGTGCTGGGCAAGGTCCAGCTAGCCTTAATCTTACTGCTTCTCTCCTATTCCCTTTCCTATTGCATATTCCTTGGGCTATAGTAATGGATTATTAAGAATAATACCACTAGGATTTTTCTGGTTTCAAAGTAATTGTAGAAAAAAAACTATGATGCAAATGTGTGTGTGGATGTTAACCAGTGTTTGGTATTTATCTTTTGAAATGGGCTTCTTCAAGGTAAATTGTGCCATTCTAGGTCCAAATGTATCAGGATTAAAGGGTCTCCAGCAGACTACCTCTTTTATGGATAAACCATTTCCATTTTTATGAAAATCATAATTGGGTAGCAATTGCTTGCAAATATTTGATTTTGGGTTTTTTTTGTTTGTTTGTTTTGTTTTGTTGGGACTTTAGGCACCAGGTGAGAAATGAGACAGATCTTACCCCAAATAGAATTTATTTTCATCTTACACTTGAAAATACCATAGTGAACTAAGTTTAGAAAGGAACAATACGCAGCATGTTGAAGAACAGGGCTTGTAAAGTGCCTGCATGCCAGCTATGCCCGCAGAATCCTGTGTTTGCAAGCACGAGTGAGAAAATGCTGCTCTTGCACTTGGCCGTGTCCTCTGGCAGTGAAACTACTCAAAGACATCTGTACTGTGGGCACATTCACCCTGTGAAAGTGCTGGCTTTTGTTAGAACTTTCTGTTTGGCAAGACTTTTGCTCAAGGGCAGTTTCTAAGGAGTGTATTCTGTCATCAGGAGTCCCCTGAGTTAGAGTAGCTCCGTTTATGTTTGGTAACTTCTGTGAGATAGCTGCCATGCTACTTCCAGTGGGTTGCTATCCCAGGCAAAATGCTTGGACTGGCTTCCACCAGTAGTGGGGCCCTAGACCTCCAGTTAGCCAACTAAGTACCTAGAAATGCAGAATTTTGCAGCCAGAAAGGCTCCAAGATTGCTTCTGAGGGATGTATTCTTTGTGCTTTGTGGGTGATGAACCTCTGTAGTAATGAAAGAGTAAAAAGCTGCACGTGTTCTCAAAGACTGTGGCAAATGTGCATGACTGTAATGGTCTGGCAACCTGGTTCTGCTGTGTATGATTTTTCTTTTTGTGTTCATTTGGTGGATTTGTTTGGCATTTTGAAATCCTTAGTTTGGAAGCATCATAGATCATCTACTCTCTGCAGGGAGACATTGAAAAATAGTTGTTTCATTACCCACCTAAACCCTGGGGAAATCTAAATACCTTAAAGTTTAAGATGTTTTATTCTTAGATTTCATAATGAAAAATTAATGATATATGGGGAAAAGAGACAGACTTTTCTCTTAGACATTTGTCTTCATGTCTTCCTTCTTGTTTTTTGCATTTTTGCTTATTTGACTTTTTTTTTTTTAAAAAAAAAATTATTTCTGTCATCAGTAGGTTCAAAGAATTGCAGCAGCAATTGCCCTATAATAAGCCAGGTGCGGTGTTAGTGTGCATTTCTGGTTTGTTTGGGTTGTTTTTTTTTTCCCTCTTTTTGTTAAGGTGCCTAGAAGTCAGACTTGCTCTTTTTTTTTTCAGTGTGTTGTGTACTACCTTTTAATGTGTTGTATTTGAGTCTATTCATTATTAGTAATTAGTCATGCAAAATAATGGGCTGTGTGCTTTCAGGTAGCCATTAGAACTATCTTTGTTTTTAGAGATAGCTAATGCTCAGTCTGGGGTAAGTATAATATCAGTAATATTTAACACACACTAAGTATGTGTTCTACAAACTGTTATTGGAGGTAGGCACTAAAAGGGAGGGGCTGTTGGTCTTGTACTAATACAACATCTTAGAAACTAAGCAAAATACGACTTGGGAAGTCAGAACTTGTTTCTTGTGTGAAATCTGTGCAGAGTTCTCAAATACCGATTTGTAAGTGAGAGGTAAAGTTATATGTTGTTATGTAGGTGGGGACAGTGTTTAAAGAAACCAAGTTCTGTGACCTGATTGAAATTATTGGTGCTATGCTGATTTATCAGGTATGTCTAGCCAAGAGCTTCCTGATTATCAACTAGCGCCACTACATTTGCTTAAATTTTATGATGCTGACTGAAGAGGGACAAGTCTTTTAAAATCCAGTGACTCCTGAACTAATTCAGAAATTCCAGGTACATGCATACATTAAATAGCTTTATGTTTTCTGACTGTATAAATGGAAGGGAAATTTTCTAAAGGCATTGCATGAAAATACAACTCATTCTTTTGTTAGATAATTTGACATTGATTTAAAAAGACAGAAAAAAGACACTAATGTTATTTGTTCCTTTTTGTGTATGTATTTTATTTTTGTTTGTTAGAAAGCCTTGTTGTGAGTATGGATAAAGAGTCATTGATGGTTTCCATTTCCATCTTTCTTAGCCAAAAAAGAGCTGTTTGAGATAACACAGAATACCTTGTGTAAGTTTTGCATGCTAGCCATCGTTGCAGGAAACTTCGTAGTTAGGTTGACTGAAATAGATGTCATCTCTGCTGTTGTGCTAACTAAACATTGCATTGCTTTGAAACTCTCTAGTTTCTTGTGTGTGAAAGCTTTTGTTGTTTTAACACCAAAATATTAACGTCCGTGGGACAGATTGTTCCTTCCAGGTAGGTACTAAAAGCTGTGTGGAACTGAACTTTGGGAGTTGGGTACACTGACATTCTTACGGTATCAAATTTGGGAAGGGAAGGAGTGACACCATTCCATCATTAGAGGGGGAAAAGTCCTTCCAAAAGCACTGCTAGCAGATACAGGAGAGGCCAGGATTATCTATATCTATATAGAAACCTTGTTTCTTCCTGATTCTATTTACTGAAATCCAGTCCTCTAGATTTTTGGTGGTAAAGCCCGCTGTGGAGGTAGGAACAGTCTCCTCTAGATGAAACGGGTGTGTGCTCAAGGTAGAGCAAATGTATTGCTTCTCCCAGGTAATGCTTGGGTCAGTGGGTCAGTGAGGTAACTCATGGCATCCTTGGTTGTCGTCTTTTTTTCAAATAATGAAATGAAAAGTCTTCTAAAATTCAACTGGTCAGGTTCTGAGTGACCAGATGAGATTACAGATGTGTTGTACCCAGCACATGTACCTCCACAGAAAGTCCAACCAGTGCTTTAAACAGTGAATCTTTAAGCAGTAAAGTTCTTGGGAGCCCTCATCTGTGAGCCCCTGGGTGAGGGCAGTTCCACCAGGTATGACTGGGTGCACCTCTTCCTCCTCTTCTTTCTCATCACCTGCTTGAAGTGTTGTGACCTTGAGCTTCTTGGTGCACTTGGAAAGTAACCTGCCAAATCTACGTAGTAACCTTCTTGAATTTCTCAGGACATTCCTCTTTCCTTGTAGCTGCTTGATGGGCAGCCCTTCAAATTTCAGTGCTAGCCTTATTCCTCTGACTTTGTTATCATTGTGTGAAAGTATAACATGGGTAAGTATATAACTTCAACAGAGCCCACAGCTGAACAAGCCAAATGCCTGTTATTACTGCACATCAGACTAAACATTTTTTTTTTTTTTAAAAAAGAGAGATGAAGAATCAAGTTACACACTTTGGAGCTGTGCTGTTAGATATCTGTGACTGAATCTGATTTTTATTTTTTTATTTTTTTCCCAAATGAAAGCTTATTTCACATAACTGTCCTTTGGTTCTCCAGTTTTTTCTTAACTGGTATCATGCTTTAAGGTTTTCATTTGTGCTTTGAGGGATGAAACTCTAGGATCCAAGGTAGTTTTACAAAATGCATTCAAATAAACTATATAGCAAGCTAATGTTGCATTTCCTAGGCTGTTATTTTGAAAGCAGTATATTGAGATGGAGTATCCTTTCTGAGACTATTATTTCAGTAATTACAGAAAAAAACCCTAAACCAACCAAGAACAGCAACAAAATTTTCATAGCCAAACATAATGAATATATAATGGGATCTTTTTACTGAAGACTTCAAATTTCCCATTGCCTTATAGCATATATTTTTCAGTTAGTCTGGAGAATCAGGCATCGCTTCAGACACTGAGGACACGTTTTCAAAATGGTCAGCAGCAAAAATTTATTCCGTGTTTCAGGTTCTGGTTAGAATCTGATTGCTGATTGCTTCTGAAATCTTCTCCTGTAAGATACAGTAGGTTGACTTGGGATCTGCATGGGTGAGACCATTTGCTCTTGCTCTGGGGCTCTTATGTTGTCCACTTACATTTTTGAGGTTTATTTAAACTTAATGTTTCTTGCAGCCTTTCTGGCCATGACTGTGTCATCAGAGAGGCTGATTGTTCACCTGAGTAATAGGCTGAACAAAATATTGCCCAGTCTGAAGCTTGACAGGTTCCGTGTTCAACCTGGTGGTAAAGGTGAAATGGAAATAACTTCCTAAGTAATTGTCAGATGACCCAGGTTCACCTGTGAAGTGGCAGTTGGCTAGAGGAAGATGCCTCAAAGTATAGTAAACGAGTTCTGGTAGCAGTTGGGAATGGAAGGATTTTTGTATGTTGAACAACGTGACTGGAGTATAACAGCCGGATATCCAGGCTTGACCCTGACAGACCTGTATCCCAAGCTGCCCAGTTCAAAATGCATCTTGGGCCATTAAAGTCCTCGGTTGTGTGGCTGACAGCATGCGTGCTGAGAGCTTCCTGCAGTAACGTGTGTCCTCAGCAGGAATGCTGACAGCAGTGCTAGCTCTGTCTGAGTTTTGGTCCAGATGGGTCTGGCACATCCAGTTGCTGAAGTACAACAAATCAGAGCCCCGTTCTCAGTGAGCCTGCAATAGTTGTGGGCGCTGGTGATAGCAACAAAAGGTTTGTTTGTACCAACAGGGAACAGTGAGGTCAGGCAGAAGCTGTTGGAACTATTAATGCATTTTTAAGTGCTGAGAATTAGGAATATTTTATTAATTCTGGGAAACCTGAATGTGCAACTTATGCTAGGGTCTCCTTTGTGATATCATTCCCAATTAAAACACAAGGGCTTGCTAATCTAGGTAAAAGAATTACTGTGGTATTGAGAGTAATATCTTCTACTAGTTTGCCCACCTCCTGGGGGACAACTGGGATTTTGCAGGGGTGAAATAGTTGGTTGCAAAGGAGCAAAGCAAGCCCACTGGACTTGGTAGCCCCGAAGTCCTGAAACCAGTGAGTGCAGCGTATGTGCAATGTAACTACTGTATTATGTAAAGTCTCAAACATTTTAAAGTTTGGATATTTATCAGTTCTGCTGTCATACAAACACAGTGGTTTCGTGGACTTCTGGTTTCTGTGAATGTTGAAGGACAAAGTATTGTAAGGTAGAAAGGCAGCTCTTGGCTTACACCTTGCTGAGCTGGCTTCCAGAAGGTCCATGGATGGAGCTAGCAGGGTTTGGTCCTGTCTCTCACGCCTCTTTCTTGCTGGTCTGATTTCTGGATCATGGAAAGTACAGTAACTGTATGGGAAGACTGAGGTAGTTATTTAAGATCACTGTGTTAATATGTGTAAATAGTGTCATTAATCAATCAGCTTTGGTGCTTGAGACAATAACGTAGTTACTTGGAATGGTCAACTGTAGGCAACACAACACATGCTTATCTCAGACTGTATGTGGTGGAGAAGATACACTTTCAGCACGTGCGGAGAAAAGCTGATGAGGCATTTGTGCTTTTGAAGTCACATTCTTGCTCTGGGTTGCTTGTTTGCACTGTTAAAATGGATTTACTTCATTGAGATAACTTTTTTTTTTTTGGTGTGTGCCTAACATTCATGGAACAGATTCTGAACAGATCGGGAACTTCAGCTGCACGTGCCTGATCACCACCTTCTCACCCATTAAGTTGCCTCTGACCTAATGTAGCCTGTTGTAGTAATGCTTCATTTCTGGATCAGCTGCGTACCTTCATGAAAAATAACAAGACTTTATCTACGTTAGTGTATTCTCTTCCGCCCTGCTTCTCAAATTCTGGGCTAAAGCAACTCTGGAAAAAAAAAAAAAAAACCAAACTTAGAATTTTTTATTTTAGTGAAAGTGCTGTCATCAACTTCTTTATGAAACCCTAGTTTTTCATCTTGGTCTTGAAAATGATACCTTGCTTACTTGCTGGGGATATACCACTTCTGAAAAGAAAACATTTCCTGTATTTGCTTCACAGTCAAATACTAACATACCCTTTATGTCCAGGAAGGCTCGGCAATGATTATCTTTGTTATTCTACAAAGCAATCATGTTGTTCACTGAAGTAATATTTAAGCCTTTTTGGAAATAAAATCTATTTCTCCTGCTTTTTAGTGTACTTCATTTCCAGTACAAATTCCAGTCCAAGGGCCAAAGACAACCCTGGTGTAAATCTACTGAGTTCAGTGAGGTTACCCCAGAGATTAGTTTGGCACCACTTATTTAGGATATGAACCTGTAAAGTGCTGCGTCTCCTCAGCTCCCATCAATGTCAGCACCTCGTTGACTCCTTGTGCTGAGTTCCTGCAAGATTCTTGGAAAGTCTTATGTTTCTGACTCCGGTAATACGGTAGTTAGCTGTGAAAACTAATAGATAAATATGTGTGCATTCCCAAACACTTGAGTTTTGTTTCCTTTAAGGTCACAAATATGATGCTCAAGCCAAAAGAAATAAAACAGACTTTTAACATTAAGGACTTGCTTTCTATGTTTCATCAATATGTTCCATTAGAAATATAAATGCAAATGAGTGTGTTTGCCCTTGGATTAGTTGAGAAGGTCAAACCTGTAGGACAGGTGGAAATTGGCTTCAGCTGGCTTTATAATGGAGGAGTCTGATCCTCCCCCTTAGTTTCCAAGTGGAAACTGTAGTTCCTTTTCTATGCATTCCTTTTGTGCTGCCTTTTGTTTATGGGCCGCTGTGTGTTTCTGTCCTGATCATGTGAAGTTATTTTGTGTCTGGTGACTGTTCCCTGTAAGGGGGAAATATTAGAACTTGACCCAGCTTAGCTAGGTGCAAGAAACCAAATTTTTCGTCCAGAACTCACTGAAGTGGGAAGCTTTTTTCTGAGGTCAGAATTGGCCCAGTATGGACAACTGTGATTAGTATGACAGAGTTTTCATTTTTTAAAGAATGAATTTCAAACAATAGGGTAGTTGTCACTGACTATGCAGAAGATTATTTTTGAAGAGTGAGTCCAATCTTTCCATAAAATTAGGTACTACAAAGCAGCTTGAGCTGGACTGGGGCTTGGGATGAAGAAGCTAACACGCAAGAGAGGATTTTTTTTTTTCTTTTAATATGTGTGAAACTGATAGAACCATATGGATTCTCCCCTGCTTTTGTATTGTTCTGTATGGTATTTGTATTGTATTGTACTAATATGGTTCTGTATTGTAATTTTAAGGGGGAAATGGGGAAGCTGAATTGGAGTCCTTAAGAACTTGCCTCAGAATGAATGGAGGCGCCTCGGAGCTGACCTTTGAGGAGTCCTTCGTTCCCAAATTTGGGCTTGATTTTTCACTTCCTGAAGAAAGGCTAACCAAGGTCATCACTGAAACTACAGTCCACAGGGCAATTTAGCTTGTCTGTCTTGCTTTTTTTTTTTTTTTTTTTTTGAAAAGGCAGCTGAAAACCTTGTATCTTCCTGAGTCCCTCCTGCTTGTGGCATTAAAGAGAATCGTGTCCTTCCCCAAATTATTTATGAGTGGGCAAAAAAATTCCTAGAGATGAAGGCATGCATTAAAAATCTTTTGACTCCAAACCTCTTGCTTTATATGTATTATCAACACTTTTAGGTATAAAACACATAAGGATGCTTCTTTGTGGTCAAAACATTTCATAGCTTTTCTAAATGTCGTTTCGCTGCCTCAAAAATTGTGTTAGAAGCAGAACAACTTCTCGCTATGGGTAACTTCACATGTTTTGCAAAGTATGTGTATGTTTGAGGTGGTTCTCAAGCACTTGAAGGCATTAACTAGTGTGTATCTGCGGCAGTTACCTGCATGCTACAGTGTAAATGTGCATTATGATATGCACTGTGCGTTGTTTTGCATGCACCTATTATGGGGGATTTATAGACAGTTAGAATGACGATTTGCACAGGTTAAGGATATGCACTTGTGTTAAGTGCTCTTGTCAAAACCTGGCTTGTTGTCTTTCTGGTTGAATGATGACTGCTGCCTGTTTTCGGACACCATTGGCAAGCACTGCCTGCCTGAAGTCCGTAGTGTCGAAATTCAGTGCTGTGTGGGTTGTTTTTAATGATGGTGTGGTGGGAGTGGGAAGGCATGGAGAGGTTAGTTAGAACCTCTCTTTTCCGGGCAGACTGTTTCATTCTCTCCCTCTCCTTTTAATATTAAATACCAATGATCATTTCTTGTCATATTCTCAGATCAGACTCCTACACCAACACGCTTTCTGAAGAACTGTGAGGAAGTGGGCCTCTTCAACGACATCGATTGCTCCCTAGAGCACGAGTTTAGAAAGGCACAAGAAGAAGAGAACAACAAAAGGGTGAGTGTGAACACCCTGAAGTCTCCCTCCCCTTTTGGTTCCTTGAAACGTTAAAGGACAGTGTGAAAGCAGATTGAGCTCTACTACCTGGTAGTAACCTTTTGGTTAGAAACTAGGTGGCACTATAAGTTGTGACATTCTTTTTAATGAATACTGAAACACTTAACAAAAATAAAAACCCTGAACCAACATAAAAACAGCATTAAATTTCCATAAGTGTGTAAATGTGTTTGCCAGGGTTTGATTCCAAGTCTCTGCTTTTAAGTAAACTATAACATGAACCACACACCTCTTGAGGGAGAGGCTTGGGAAAATTATATCATCTTTGAAGTGAGGATTGCAAACTGGCTCAAATACATTACAGGGAAATGTGGATTCTGAAGGGGCATTTACTTAAAAAAAAAAAAAGTTTTGCTCTTTTCTCTGCAACATGATGGGCCCCTGGATTTATTTGTCATTGTTACCAGCTTTATCGTGTTTCTGTATTTTTCATAAAGTATTCACGTTGAAGGGGGAAACTTTAACTTGTAATACCTAGTAGATAACGTATCCCATTTCCAATTAGCATTCTTATGGTCTCAGTATTTGTAAGTTTTGCTTGAATTATATAGGCTACTTTGTATGGGGTTAAGTGTACTCCTGTGCCCAAAGGTTGTTAGAGTGTTTTGAGGGATCCTAAAGAGCTGTTAAAATTTTCAAGGAATTGTAAAAGAGCTTAATGCACTACAGAGGCCAGCAAGAGGTAGTGAATGAAATTTTAACTTTTCAAATAAGATCCAAAGTTCTGGTTGCTTCTGAGAACTAAAACACATGAGTAATGTGGGGCTTCCTACAGGAGCATATTGCTCCCTCCAGCCCTCCAACAACCTGCCCAATGCCTCCCCTTCACAACGTTCCCTTTTGTGCCTCTTTTCCCCTCTCCCATTTCTGAAGCTCTTGGAAATTCTTGTGTAATGTGTCCCCTGCCATAGGAGTTCCCCAGCTATTGAACACTGTTATTTGGTTTAGTTCTCACGGTAATCTCTGTTTGTCTAATTTGAACATTAACAGGGACCATAGGCTAGAAGTAGGAAAATGCGGCCACAAAGCAGCTGTGGTGCTTAAGCCAGAGGGCACTTCTTAGCTTGTCTCAGCATTATTTTACCTTTCAAAATGTCTGTGCGTCCAATTGCAAGGTCCTCCTCTATAGGTACTCTTTCTTATAGCTGCTGTAGTGTGTCATTTGCTTTGCCTCTCGGTGATTGCTTTCCAACTCAAAATTCATACATGCGTGGCATATGTGTGCTGCTGGGGCTCGTGAAATCTGGAGGTAGCAGCATTTAGGGATCTTGAGTTCTGCAAAGTAATGGTCCAAGAGGGCTTTTTGGGAAAAAAGAAGGAAAACTGATTGCTGAAGCGCAGAACGGGATCTGAGGCTTAGAGAAAGAGGATGGGAAGGGTGTCTGGGAGTGGTTTGGCTTTGGCTTATAGGGAAGGGAGCCTAGGAATGGTTTGTTTGTGGCTCATAAGGAAAGAGACTGGGACAGATAGAGGAGAAGAGGAGAGAGGCTGTGGCATGGTATGCTGAGCAAGGAAAAAGAGTGTCCAAATGTGAGAGAGTCCAAGTTTTTGGTCAAGGATTGGGAAAATAGCCCAGACTGACCCTCACAGCTTTGTGTGCAGGATGAATGCAATGCTTGGAAACGACCACATAACCAGATAAATGTGTCTAATTTTAGATGTAACTTGTTAATAATTTGTTTCTTGTGTGCTGCAGAGGGGAGACTTGGCCAAAATCAAGGAGAACATTTCTTCACATTGCTACTTGTTTATGAATTAGAGATTCCTCAGTGTTTCTTTCTGCATGGTGTTTATTTTGCAGGAGTAGGAGATGGGGAGAAATCTACTGATGTGGACTTCTGTGCAGTTAGCCACAGATTGCAATGCTTCAAGTTGCAGAATCCATTTCAGCTCACAAGGGGTAGTTGCACAATCTGATTAAAACCTAGACAAGGGCATCAGGTTACCTGATAATACCAGTTGTTTCACAGCCTTAAGTTAGTCTGCCCTTCTCTACCAACCCCTGCAGCTGCTATTGGTGATCTCCAGGGAGCAAATGAGTGATGGGGGAGAGGGAAATAATTAAAAAAAAAAAAAAAGTGCTCAAGTCTTTAGTGCTGGAAAGCAGAGTTCACAATCCCCTCCTCTGCTTCTTCATTGGAAGTTTTTGTTTGGAGCTGACAATTAAATGTTTGGACTTGAGTCAAGCATATGGGAACACTGAGAAGGGCTTGAATAGATCTGAACTCATCTGAACTTCACCTGTGAAACTCAGCTTGAGTCATCCTTTCCTTGTACTGTGCATTAAAAATAAAATATATACATATACACACGCACTGCTTGCTGTTGGAATAACTGGTTTAGTGTACTGGTGCAGCAAGTTAGCCTGGCAAATTTGCTGTCCTGCTTCCAGTAGTGGCTATGTCTGGGTGAAGCTTCCACGAAAAGTGAAAATAATCTTACACAATGTGTCCAGTTACGCAGTACTGCACAGTTGAAGGAGTGAAGTTAAGGGACATATGGAACAGTCTGGATTTCTGTAATAATAATAGTATCCTAGGTTTAGATGCAATGCACTAACTTTTATACTAACTGTTATCACTTCCACCAAATCTATTAGTGTTTGCCACTTGTTTTGCAACAGTATGCGCCAGTTTAGGACAGGAGAAGTAGTACAGCTGCTCCTGGACTTGAGCCACCTGTCTTCAAGGGGCTGGCGAAGGGGGGTGGGGGGCAAAAGTCCCACTAGCTAGCTAACCTGTAACATTTGCTCTGTGTTTCCAATTAGTCTGCTGTATGTTCATTCTTACATTACCAACTGACTGTCAGATAGGAATCTGAAGTGGGCCCCGGTAGGGCTTTACGCAAATGCAAGAGACAAAGGCTATGACAGAAAGGGACTCCTCTGGCTGCAGCTATGGCTAACGAAATGCTTCCAACAGTGCGACCCTGGAATATGAGTGCCATTTGCTCTGTGTTTCCAATTAGTCTGCTGTATGTTCATTCTTACATTACCAACTGACTGTCAGATAGGAATCTGAAGTGGGCCCCGGTAGGGCTTTACGCAAATGCAAGAGACAAAGGCTATGACAGAAAGGGACTCCTCTGGCTGCAGCTATGGCTAACGAAATGCTTCCAACAGTGCGACCCTGGAATATGAGTGCAACGTAGCATTGTCCTAATGGACCTACTGACACATGGAAATCTTATTCATGGCTCAGAAAAGTCTCCCCAAAATATTTTTGGTCATGTTAATTTCTCTGGACTCTGAAAGAAATAGTTTTGTTTATTTTAGTATATCACTGTGGTTTAGCACACAGCTTGACATTGAAATCTTGTAAGAGAAAAACACTGTAGTTTTTTTTTTTTCGTCATTGAGAGTCATTATTTGAGAACTCAAAGAATAAAGTGCAATTAGCGGCATTCTTTCTTTTTTTTTTCTCTTTTTTTTCCTATTCTGAGTGGGAGCCCACGGATAATCCATGAGAACTTGTTGTGATTAAGCTGGTTATATGGACTGGTGACATTCCAAATTAGCTGTGAAGCACTGAGAGCACGGTTTTAGGAACATCGTGTACCTTTTTTTGTAAAGGTAGCATTGAGGGGAAAGCACTTGCATTAATATCCCAGCTGCTTATCCAGGAACTTAACGTCTTTCTGCCATAGTTGCTCATGTGTAAAGTGGGAGTAGTGTCTCTTTCTGCCTCCCATACTTGATATGTCTTATTATTGTAAGCTCATCTGTCAAGGATCGTCTCTTCAAATATATGTGGGTTAGCCTTTGCTTGGAGACTGAGTGGGCTCAAGTAGTAATGATGATGACTTCCAGGGCCTGAACTGAAATGAGAAAAGTTAAAAGTTGTAAACGGAAGTGAGACTGTCAGTTTGTTTTGGCTCCTCTGTTGCCTATACCATCAAATATTAGCTGGAAGTCTCTGCTTGAGAGACAGAGACCGAGCCTTAGGGAGAGCCTAATCTCTAAATGCAAAGGATGCTCTAGATCAGCAATAGGTGTATGGATAAGCACATGAGAAAGAGGCTCTTTGCATCGTCTTGACAGCACTTTTCCTGACACAAGCATCCTGCCTGCCAAATGCACCACCAAAATTAGCACAGGTAGAAGTATACCTGTACTTTATTTCTACTTGCAAAAGTGTAAATATTAAAGCTCTTAGGAGCTTGAGGCAGGCAGCAATTGACAGCTCTGCCCCAGACAAAATTTGCAACCCAAATCAACAAGGCAGGTAGTGCTGACAGATCATATGACGATCTCAGCCTACTAGCTCTAGGTTTTAGGTTTACACTGCTCAGAGCATTAAGTATCCAAAGCATTTGTAACAGGTTATACTTGCAAACACATGACCTGTGCTGCTACCGGATAGGCCCTGCCGTTGCGTCTTGTTTTGAGCTTTGAGGTTGGGTCTGAGGGAATAATGTCAATGATAGGAAGAGTCAGGATCTGTTTCTGAACAACTAATTGGACCTGCTTCATTAAAATGCATCTTGTCTGACCTCTCTGCATGAAATGAGAGAGTGGAAATATGCTTAGTGTAGCATGTAGAGTACTACGTCAAGTAGTATTTAGTAATAGCGAGTTT
This sequence comes from Charadrius vociferus, assembly GCF_000708025.1. Taxonomy (NCBI): domain Eukaryota; kingdom Metazoa; phylum Chordata; class Aves; order Charadriiformes; family Charadriidae; genus Charadrius; species Charadrius vociferus. The sequence goes on from NW_009648900.1 coordinate 1,148,260, forward strand.
AATATTTTCAACATGAGGGCATTTTTAAAATCACATTCTGCTTATGCTAGAATTCCTAAGGCTTATCCTGCAATTTTGAAATCTTCTAACCAGCGCTCAGTGGTGCAAGGTAATATGTAAACTGTACAGATGAGGCAGGGAAACAGCTATTCTCAGCTACAGCTTGGTTTTAAAGTGGGTTGTTCAGTGTCAGTTCAGGAAGCTCACAGCCAGCAAGTACCCTACATGGCGTAATATTCCTGTTCTAAGTATACAATCCCACCACAGGCACCTCACTGCTAGAAAAGCATCAGCAAATTGAAGTAGTCCAATGAAGGAAAAAAACAATCAAAAAACAAATACAGAGCATTTGGTGGTTAAATAGGCTCAGTCTACAGAATGATTAAAAAGTTTAGTTGTGTTAAGCAAGGGATGAAGCTACAGTCTCATGCATATTTGAAAGGCATAAATTTGGCTTGTAACTGCTATGTTCTCCTTCTACCTTGTATATACCAGGATAGATTTCTGTCTATCAGCATAAGAAGATAGATAAAATGCACTTGTCTAGCTTATACCACTTCACCATTTCTTGCTGAACTCAGTGACTCTCTGATCTCCAGAAGAGAATTCTTGCAAATATTTTCTGAGTGTCACAGCTCTGTGCTGTAGCCTATGAGTATGGTGGTTGCCTTGGCTGATGGTCTACAAATTCAACACTGTCCATTTATGAGAAACAGCTACCCTCCCAAGGAG
>NW_009648900.1:1149039-1186267 GCF_000708025.1 Charadrius vociferus
AAGAACACGTATACATTTTTTTTTGTCCAGTTTTCTGGTAATGCAGGACAGGAGATCTGCAGGTTCATTTTCTTTTAACCATGGTCTTGTGGGAGGTGGTCTCAATGCTGCAGTGTGCTGGTACAGAACAGTACGACTGCTGAGTGTGTGCCCGGCCTCGGCAGCAGTCACAGTAGCTGCGATCTTCCCTTGTGAATACTCTGAAACCCGCGTGGGGTCATTGAAAAGAATAGTGTGCTGGTGGACACTTCAGAGGCAAGTGCTCTGAAACAGCTGAAATTCACTCGTGAAGTAATACAAATCAACAAACTCATAAGCCTGATCCTGGAGCACTTTTGACTCACTGACTTACAGTTTGTACTGCAGAAGAAAGAAAAGACCTATGTTTAAATGCTTGCTATCTTGATTTTAAAAAAAAATTATGCAATCATAAATACACATATATATACATGCTCTTTGCATTTGTCTAAACATGGTGTAAGAATGTCCATATTTTTTCAAGTCAAAGGTCCCTCTGATGACTTATTCTCCTACTGAGATTGAGTAACTTATAATATGGTGGGTATGTTATAGCAGACAGAAAATAAGACTGGGAATGATTTATGTTAGTGTAGTGCTTAAAGGCCAGGGTACCGTTGTTGTAGGTATTGTAATAACTTCAAGCTGTTACTTTATCAATCAGTTAAGCTGTTGTCAAGGTGATACCTCAAAACTCTTTAAGTTGAAAGTCCAAAATATCACCCCAGATTCAAAGATTTTAGTATAATCGTTCCTATACTCTAAATATAACATCTGTATCTGTAGCATTTTTTCCGGGTGATGCATTAAGGTACTGCAAAGATACATTATAACTCTGTGTCAGAATTTTTCCAATGCATTATTCTGAGTTTTCATATGCATTAATTACATCAGGTTATTGATCTGCTTTATGGGCTCACCGTTGGTTTATAAGACCTCCCTTTTCTTAATAATTAACTTTTGCAGTATTCCTATGGAGACGGGAAATGCTTCGTCTCTTATTTTCCAAGGAAAAACAGATTACAGAAGACATGGTTTTCCAAAGCTCACTTGTAGTGTGACACCAAGCTCTTGAAGGGATCACAGGCATGGAGTGAGAATTGCAGAGGAGCTGGGGTCCTCTCCACCGTTCTGCCAAGCAAGCAGCTTTCTGTCTCTCTTGGTTCCTAAATATCTTTAACAGTGTGGCCCCAAAAGATTGATAGACATCTTCAAAGGCATTTTGGTGCCTTGCTCTCACTGAAATAAAGCAGGAGCGAATCAGTGAGCTACCAGAAAGGATCTGCGCTCAAGTGACGTGCTAAAAATTGCACAGGAAGTCTGTGGCAGAGCCTCGGATTGATTCCATATCTCCTCGGTCTCAGCATAGGGCATCCCACAAACCATGTGTGTTAAAGATTTATCAGCTGTTGTTCAGTGTTGCTAAAGACAGGAAGAATGCTCTCCTCCTCTCTCCAGATGGGTAGGCTTGCTGTATTTTAACTACTTTTCTTAACTTGTGGAGCTTTCATGGTAGCCATGGGGTGGTATATTTTATATGGCAATTCTGCAGTGGGCACTTTAGTCCTCTGACTTTGTGAGTCCTGTTTTGAGCAATATCTATGTCAAGGAACTTATTCTGGGCACTTAACTCCCACACTGAACTGTGCTACAAGAGGGACACTTTCTGTGTAACGATGCAGGAAAGCTGTCAAGACAACGGAGTTCATAACATGACCCTGCAAAAATATTCAGAGGAATAGGCTTTAACTTAGGCTCATTGCTGCCTTTACTACATCTTGTCTTCTGCTGGCAGGCAGGGCTGTCTTATCTTCTTCTGTAGCAATGGTCTGTGTTTGAATGGATTTATGGATTTAGATCCTTGTACTCTGAGAGAAGACCTGAAAGTTTTTCCAGCAGTAAGTGCCTGTATCATGCAGAAAGGCAATTCTTGAGGGCGTACGTTTTTGATTGAGCTAAACCTCCCTAACCATAATCCTTCCATGTTCTTCTGAATTCCAGCTGATGAATCATCCTGCAGAGCTCAGTCAGGACAGTCCACTTTCCTTCTGCTTCTTATTGTCTCTGTCCCAAAGAAATTGAGTCACCCTCTTGTAATGTTTGGGTTTTTGTTGCGTTTTGTATATTTTGGCTACCCCCAAAAAAAGGAGGCCTGTCTGATTTCATTCTGGTATTTCTTTCACAACAATATGGCATAGTTGTGCATTTTGCATTGGTCTTCCTATGAATGTTTTTAGTGGCACAGCTTTCTTGTTACCAGTTCAGATTTCAGCAGCATGGGCTGGATGGCACATGATGAAGGGATAAACCTTCCCTGTAGTGGCATTTTTATAAGTCTATCTCTTAGGTAAACCCCCTAAATCTTGGCAATCTCTTTAGAACATACGCTCTGCTATTAAACACAAGCTCTGTGCTCCCCAGAGTAGACTGCAGCCTATATGGTTGGGTAGGTAATAAGATACTGCTGATATATTTCAGAGCAAGGTGCACTTTTACTTTATTTATGAAGATAGACGTGCTGGTCGAGGGCTTAATCACAGCTGATAAATCATTTTAAGAAAGCCTATGAGAACCATATGCTGATTCTTTGCATTAATATGGTGAGTCTGTTTCTAGTCTAATAAGGCAGGGTGTCTTCCCCCTCTCCCTTCCCCCTGCCTGCTGTGCGAACTATTTATCTGTTTAAGTGATATTGCTTGCTTGGGGGCATTTCCCTTTTTAAGAGGAATTGTTAATAAAGCAAGGTGAGCGCAGGAGAGAGGGATTCTCGCTCTCCAGAGCGACCAAAGCAGCATGTTTTCGGTCACCTCTGTTGAGATGGAATTGCACAGCAAAGGTCCAAAAGCTGAGACAAGGAAACCTATCGGTTAAAGACTGGAGAACCACGGCATGGCCTTCATGGCAGCATAAGGTTGTCATTTTGGCCCAGGTGGTTACAATCCCAGAGCCCAAGAACCACGAGGGGGGTGGGTACGCTGACATTTTGGTTACCTCACCTTTCTCTCGCTCGGAGAGGGCTGTTGCAGGAACAGGTTCCACGGCCATCTAATGAGATCCACATTGGTGAAGTTATTCCGTGCCAAGTCCTATTTATCATTAATTGGTGGGTTCGCTTGCAGATCTTTCCTATTATTTGCTGATTATACCCCTACACATTTTATTATCTTGCCAAAATTCAAATGCTAACAATTTCTTGATTTATTGTTTGTTTATAACTCTGTCTACTGCCTAAATGGACATAGTTAGAAGATTTCAAAACAGCAACAGCTCTTATGCTGACTGGGTTTCTTTCACGTTCTGCACATGGCAGTCGTCTATTTATAAACCTCCGTAGGGACTCCTAAACCTTTACAGTTGGGTTCCTCCCACCACTTCAGCCCCTTTTCTCCCTTGCTTCCTGAAGGCAAGTCTTGTTTTTTTGGCATAAAGACAATGATGGTGATTGTTACGTGGAGAAAATGTCCACAAGCTATGAACCGTGGGTAAGGATTTTTAATTTGTACCTCAAGCAAAATAAATTGGAAATTAGAGACATCCAGGAGAGTAAGGGTATTTTCACCATAAGGCAGGAGATCTTATCTGAGTCGCTGGTATTCTTTAGTCTTAAAAAATGTGAAACTGAAAAACTGAAAACTTCCTTTATGCCAATTGTGTGCACTCTGTAGCGTGACCCATTTCCAGTACTGTCCGAAATTACTGTATTTCTAAAAGTCCCCGAAGTTGACTGTTAAATCTGAAGTACTTTGGAGTAACAGAAAGAATAGTAGAGAAGAGAAAGAAGCCAGAACAACTGAGCACGTGCCATGGCAGTTAATGAATGCTACAGTTGGATGTATAGCCTCATACATCTCTGGGGCAGTTCCATTGACTTCAATGGAATTTAAATTTTTTAACTATTACTACAAGGCAAAGGTCTGAAGGGAGAGAAGCCTGTGCTCAGAGACTAGAAAAAAACCCCCTGTGGTCATGAAGTGATGTGAAGTATCTGGGTACTTGTTGATGTCCTGATAATATGTAAAAATAGCGCCTTTTAAAAACCATACTGGGGAGAAAAAAGGATAAAAAAATACATTTTAACTGTTTCCTTATTCTAGTTTCTCTCTCACGTGCTTCTCTGCAGAAATTGCTGAGTCCCCTTTTATCAAATAAGTATCAGCTTGCTTGCTTCCCTGAGATGGGAGTAAACTGTGTGTGGCTCGGTCTGGTCTCTGGGAAGGGAACAGACATCAGTTCACCACGTGAATGTACGTGTCAAAGTGCAGCTCTGCCAGCCAGTCTGGGGCTGGGTGGGGAGAGACACGGGGAGAATGAACTCAGTGTTACAAACAGTCTCTTTTGAATTTCTACAACCTATTAGTCACAGCAAGCTGCCCTTATTGATTTTGGTAAGAGAGGTCACTTTTAATCCTCTAAAGTGGAGAGCGCTGCGTGCACTCTCCATAGCATGACATTAAAATTGACACAGCTCTGCATCAGTTCTATGAAAATGCCCTAAACCTAGATGGATTATTGCCTCTCCTTTCAATGGATACAAGCTGCTAACCAGAGCACGCTAACCTAGATTAGGTGTAAAAGCTTTAAAATACTTGATAAGGAAAGCCCAGCCAGAAGAAGCCAGAAAATACGTGACCACGCTAAAAAAGCTGCCCCTGCAGAAATAGGCCATTAGTCTTAAGAAACTTTATTTTCTCCTTTTTTAGAAATTAAAAAATCAACACAGAGGAGTTGAGATTATCATATAAAAGAACAAACAAAAGCTGACCTTACTCTATGATTATGAGGAAAGCTTTATTCTGGCTGACGGCCCTTGCTAGTTTTGTTTATGTTCTTTAGAGGACTAAATCTTTGAATACAATTAGAATAGTCCGACTCAAATCTTAAGTGTGCTTCAAAATAAACAGCAGCAGTGAACTCTCAGCAGTTTTCTTTTCATCTTTGTTATCCTTGCCCTGACCCGTTTTTCCTGCCTAATGATCATTTGTGGCATACTATTATTAAGAGAAATCTTCTTGATGGAAAAATGTGCTTAATAGGGATAGGAAAATTGTTGTAAGCCTGGAGAAGTATTTTTTTTTTCTTTCTTTGGAATTCCAGAAAATTACTATTGCCTCTTTTGATTTTATGCTAGATTTTATTTGGAAATTTGTTTTCTGAAGGTCTTGCTGATTTTTCTGTGAGTCTCTGTAAAAATGTACAATGTAATGTTTAGGGAAATCTGTTGGCTTGTAAGCCCTTGTGTTTTCCCTTTTCATTAGTTGTAGCTTGCTCCAGTATTTCTTATTAAAGGTTAGAAATTCACTTTCTAAATAGAAGACATCTGCAAAAGGAACTGCAGTAAAAAACCACATTAAGGCCCAATGTTAAACTCTAGGCTGCGTAGCCTGTAAGTGTAACGCGTGTGATGATGGAGGTGCTTGGTTTCCATGCCATAGCACCTTTCAGTAAGCTAAAAGTACTCTGCAGTTGTTAGCTGAGTAGGTCTCACCTCCTTCTCAACAGAGATTAAAGTATGCCTGTGTCAGCGTGGGCAGCGTGGCTTCCCCTCCTACAGTAAGAGAGATTTGCTCTTCCTCCCCTTCCTCCCTCACCCGAGGTGGGGGGTGGTATTTTCTCCTTATTTGTGACCTTATCAAGACACAAGGAAATGGAAAGTGGGCACGAATGGGAGCTGGCTTTTGTCTTCACTGCTCTCAGTAAGAAATGGTGCAGTTGTGACACCTGGAAGAAAAGGTAGAAGATGCCCCATCTGTGGATTGTGTGTGCTTCTATCTGGCAGCACATTTTTGCCCCAGTACTACTCTTTCTTTCTCTATGAAGGGAGAGTTGCCAGTCCCTCCTTCTTTGTGTTGGAAGAATCCTCACTGATGTCTGAAAACTGTACGGGATAGAGAGCAGAGAAAGGAGATGGTGGGAAAGTATGGGCTGATGAAGGGAAGAAAGGAATGAAAGGAAGAAAAGTACCTTTCACTTTTACTTATATAAAGGACTTATTCCTATCCCAGGTCAGACTTGGTGGGGCAAATGGAAAGGAACATTCACATGGAAGAAGAGGAAAAGCAATGTTAATCAGACGTGGAGAAAACTGAGGGGTACCATGAGGCTGTACAAGGGAAAGAGAAAAATTAAAGAAAGAAAGAAAGAACAAACAGCACTGATATGAGGCAGGCAGTTCTTTGTCTTCTGAGAATTGGGGTATTAAAATATTCATGTGATGTACTTGTTAGCAGAATTGGATAAGCAGAGATAGAGGAGTGTGAAAAGTATAATTTCCTTTTCTCTTCCCCCTGCCCTCCCCAGAAAAAAAAAAAAGAAGAAAAAAAAAAGAAAGAAAGAAATTTTGCTTCAAGGAAACTGAGTTAGTTTCTCCACATAATGTTGAACTGAGATGTCAAGGGATGTGGCCATACATGAGAAGAGGAGAGATGGAGATGCTCATTTGATATTGGATATTAGAATAGTTTTTCCCTGAAAAAGAGGAAGGGAGAGTGAGCCTGGATGCTGTTGTTTCTGCTTTCAGTGGTCTTTATAACATATTCTTTCTCTCATCACACTGCTGTTTTATCTCTGAGATTTATGTGTATGTTTCTTAGGATGTATAGATCTATGTAAGGCTTGTTTCTCTAATGACAAGTAGTTACCATAGTTCTCTCCCATTTCTACTATTTTTTTTTTTTTCTAATACAGTAAACTCATGCAAGTGTAAATGCCAACGTATGTGTTTCAGGAAAACCAGGAAAGCTATTAAGTGTATTACACCTCTGCACATAAGTTCTTATTTTGTGGAATATTGTTTGGTTGGAATCTTTTTCAGGTACAGTTCTCTTATCCCAATTTCTTTTCTTTGCTTCATCCATCTCAGCCAGTTAAATGTGTACATAACTGATTTTTCTGAAATGGGGCCAAAGTCCGTGTACTTCAATAGCTCTTAAACATGTGGTTAACTTCAAGCATGTGTGTAGAGTTTTGCTGAATAGAGATAGTTTGCTGAATCAGGACTTCCCAACACTAAGATTTCAAATTGCAAACAATCCTCTATTTTAATGTATTTTAACTACTGCCTCCCATTGACTATAGGTAACTATTGTTACTTGAGTCCTGCAGGTGAAGAAAGTTGTAGTTGGTGGAACAGCAACTTAAGGGTAAACATAATCTTTCTGATACCCTGCTGTGACAACTTCCTCCTAATAAATAGCTTAATTATGTTACATGAAAGGGAATAATGATTGGAATTTCATGTTATGATTAAAAACTTGTTTTTCTGGAAAGATCTGCTACTTTAAAAAAAAGTTAATTTGTTATAGCTTTTTTCTTCCCCCCCCCCACCCCCCCCCCCCCCCCCGATATTTCTGTGCTTTCTAACAAAAAGTTGTACTAAGATGGTAGTATATGTATGCCATTATTGACCAAATAAACGTGAGGCACCTATCCAGTCTTGTGGATAAATAAATTTGTGTGACTTCTTGAGAAAGTACTTTCAAAGAACAATAAAAATGGAAGAGAAAAAAACCAAACCCAAATAAAAAAACCCCAAAACCCAAACCCCCCAAAACAACCAACCCTCCCTCCCAAAAAAGAAAAAAAAAAGAAAAAAAGGAGAAAAAAAAAAAGAAAAAAGAAAGGAAAAAACAAAAAATCCAGTTGCCTTTCTCATTCACTTGCAGCCTTCTGTGTGCAGGAATAAATGGGATAGGGCTGCCTGTCCTGTATTGTTTTGGTTTTCTCCATCCCGGATCACAGGTAGGGTGGGGTGGAATGTAGGTTCCACAGAGCAAACGCGTCTGTTGGAAGGCACAGGCAAGGGGAAATCGGCAGTGAGGGAAATGTGCCTTTCAAAATACTACTTTAATATGCTATTAGTGATGGAGTGCTCAGATAGCCTTATTGATGACAGGATGGGAAGAAAAAGACCTGTATTTTGCTATTGTAGTTGATACACTTAGTACAGTGTTTTAAAACAAAGTGCTCTTCCCTTGTTTCTATGTAAGGTGGTAAGACTTAAAAATATAATTGGGCTTTCTCCTTCTTTTCTTACTACTTTTCAATCTTCGCTTCCTCGCATTCCATCTTCAAACCAGCTAATCTGTATCCCCGTCTTCTTGAATTGCATTATCCTGACAACAGAGCAGTGAAAAGAGCCGAGACTGCAGGACTTCTAACAATGCCGGAGGGCCCCAGGAATAGGAATGCCCTGAAAAAAATGTGCTCCCATCCAGCTGCCCTTCATATTGTTGTCTCCCTATCCAATTTACTAGAGAATTTCCCACTGGCTCTTGGCTCATTCCCAAATGAGAATGTAATCTTTTAAAGATTACACTGCATAATGGAGGGACAAGGAGCTCTTTATTAACTGGGATGGGGAGTCACTTGCTATTAGGGAAGGGAGAGGGATGGGCTGTAGTAGTGTTTTGTGAGCTCTGCTTTCTGCCCCTTCTTGTCTCCTCAGCGATAGGATGGCAGGTTGGGAGTGAGAAACCACTGCAGCTGCTCTGTAGCAAAAGAAATAATTGAATGTAGGTTATGATTATGGCAATTACTTTTATAACATGAGGGATTATACCATAACTATTATATTTCCAACAAGATTAAATTACTAACCCAATACCACAGCATGTTTTCCAAGGAAATAAAAAAATCTCTGCTTGTTCCAGAGTTGATGAATTCAAAGACTATTAATACAATGTGGAAGAGCTGAGCATCTAGGGAACCTAACGTGTTTTCTGTACGATATTGTCTGGATCAAATCCCTGTCACTTTGACTTCCATGAGCTGTGCCAGCTAGACACCCTCACCCCTTTTAGGATGTAAAGCAATGTGGTACTCTGGTAATGCTCCTTCTCTCTCCTGTCAAGCAGATAAGCTTCTGCCAGTTAGAGTTAATAAAGAGGTAATCAGAAGTTATACTTGGAATGGAGAAATTTTTAAAACGTCACAAAGGGACCAGATTTGCTCATGTAAACCCACTGAACTGATTGGAAAGCTTCAGCTAAAAAATATTTGTATAGTGTGCTCTCCTTTTACTATATCTTTTGAAAATGTCACTTAATATAGAGGATATATGTATCTTAAATGAGGTAATCTTAGGTCACCTCTAATATGAGGTCAGTTTTGCTGAAGTTGTTGGAGTGTGATTTTTGCCTGCATGCGTAGCAAGGTCAGATGAGACTTTGTCATATAGATAGTAAAGATATAGCCTTGTATAGACTGTTCATGATAGGAGTATAAGCTAAGTTAATTATGCAGGAAGAGCAGTTTCCTTTTGTTCATCAGCTGGAAAATGAGTAGAAAATTAAATTTTGGAGACTTCAGAAATATATCATGTGTTGATCATTACCAGCAAATTAACTGGCTTCATGGAAGAGACAGTTGTTCTGATTCTGAAGAGAAATGTAGGTGAACAACATAATTCTATAAATATTTTTATTAATTTTTTACATGCTATGTGCTGAATGATATCTTAAGCAGTTGGTTTCAGTTTTGTTTTATGTACATTTAAGTCTTCTCATACTCTTGTGCCTTATGAAAATACCTCTTATCACACAAAACTATTTGATGCATCCGGAAAGACTGGACATGCATTTGTAAATCAACCTTTTCTTCCTTTTCTAGTGAAGAACTGGAGTAATGGATAACAAATTGAAGTCAAATGGGAACATGTTACTGTTGGTTTTGGCAGAATATAAAACCTCTGAATGGCAGGCTATGCCTTATTTTATTCTTTTTTTTCCCCATCATTCCTTCTGGGTCTTCAGTGTACAGCAGAAGAAGTGAATCAGATTTCATGGTGAATCCTTCTGTCTTGTGGATTGCAGATCTGACAAATGCCACATATGGTTGCCTCCATGGCACGAGCTCTTTGCTTTTTGACCTTGCTATTCATTTGAGATTGAAATAGTGACCTTAGGCAAAAGGTGCTCTCAGTTACCTTCTGGGATGGAGAGCACTGGGTCCTGTTAAGAAATTGGTATTGAAAGTTAGTTTCGTAATTTTCTTGTGGTATCTAACCAGGCTGACAAGGTTGTACCTCTATTTGGTAACTGCAAAGGATCTTTTTGTTAGGTGAGGGTATCTTTCCATTCCCTCCCTCGGCTTATATCACTTTCAGATACACGTCCTAGGTTCCAAGTGAAACATCCTGTATTAATCTTCTCCGAGGGCTTTGTAGGTTTGTCCCTGGTGCATCCTCACTGGTAGGAGCAGTTGCACAAGGAATCAACTTATTTTCTTATGTCTTTTCTGCCCAGGCATCTTATTAAGTCTTTGGTTGCTGCTTGCTTTTAGAAAGAAGGTGAAGAGCCAGAGGTCAGTATGGGTTTACAGCACATCTGCCAGTAGGCTGCAAAATGCTGGATCCTCATAGCGACATATGTGCCCACCAGGCAAGTGTTAACCTTTCACAGACTGTGTGGAGGGAATCATAACCCATGGAAAGGGGCCGACCAGGCGCCTGAGGGCCATACTTCGAGCTGTCACAGGAGTTTCACCAGTTCTTGCTGTTCATCGGCTTTCCTGACCTCTGTGCACCACGTGCTTAAGCACCTTCTTAAAAGTCAGACTCTGGCTCAGGGCATTAACTGCAGGCTGTAGCGCAACATGAGCTGCTGGAAACTGTAAAGTCAGTGATACAGATTTGTGTGGACTTCTGTGTGTGCCCTCTCACTGTTAATAGGTAATAAAACACTAGCGTTCCAGCGTGACAGGGTCTTTTTTTTTTGGTGTGACCCTGTGTTTAACTGCCATAAAGACACAGGTGTAAAATTTTTGAAGTTATATGAGAAGTACTGTAATACCACCTAGAAATACTGGTATGTTCAGAAGCTCTTGCAGTAAAGTTTGGATGGTTTTCTTGATGATGTTGATCCTAGAGCATAAACTGGAGTGAGTATAATTTTTTCTTTCTTTCTTTTCTACAAACATCCCAGTGGAATTATTTTTAGAGCCAATGGGAAATTTCTGTAAGACCTTCTCGTAAGCCACATTTTTTGGTTTTTCTTGTTTTCCTGTTGTCCTGTAACTTCCCTAACTGTCTTTTTAACACTTTGAAAACTTTCTGCATTTTTTATGTCAGTTGGTGTTGAAATCAGTTTCAAAACCACAGCTGGAACTTTTATTTACCAAAATATTTAGCTATCAGTTTAGCCTGGCCCTAGACCCAACACATCTGAGTTAAAGTAGCCCAACAAGTTAGCTCCTTTTTATCTTCTCTGACATGTGACTGGCCATGCGAATACTCTTAGTTTGCCCTAAATATTATGGACGGGAGGGAGAGAAGCATGTAAAGGTCATTACTGTGGTTTACTTGACGGACAGTAGTTTATAATAAACTGTGGTGACTCAATTGTTTTTGATACTCTGTTTATCATATCTCAACTGAAAGATGTTAGGGAAGCTTCTGATCTTTCCAGCAGTTAGAAGAGCCACATCTCATGAGATATTCTTTTTTTCGTGATACAATATGGACTGTGAGCTGCGTGCATGAAGCATGCTATTTGCTACATGTCTGTAGAAGATCCCATCTTTAAGTAATACTCTAGTGCCCATAAATCCTAAATTACGAGCTTTATTTTTTACATTGAATCTTTTCAGCTGGATGACTTTTTGTTGCTTTAAAGCAATATGTATTTTTGTAATACATGCGTATAACACAGAAAACGTATTGCAGTTCCTTTCGATGATTTTTTTTGCTTGATATAGTGACATGGCACTAGCATCTAGCAAGCAAATACATTCCTGTGGTGTTTTCTAAAGCATATGAGAAACCATATGTTTTCATAGGAAAGCAGCTGTTACCAAGCATATGCTTTCTTAGATAGAGTGACAGTTATTAAAAGGGCAAGGTAGGACCACGGCTTGTCTTTTAAGTTGAATAAAGCTGGCAATAACTGTCGCTTTGAATGTGCAGTGGCACTGCGTGTAGATATTGCCATGTAGAATTGTAACTGGAAGGAGAGAGAGAGATTAACGTCCATAGTCTGCAGCCTGGAAGAGACAATATAAATCTCTGTCCTGCTTTGAGCTGTGAATGCCTCTGTAGGAGTTATAGTAACAGACAAATTAGCATAATGTAATTGGCTGGCAAGGTCAGCCCCTCTCCAGGAGCATTAGCAATGTTTACTGTAAGAAGAGACAGACCAAGTATTGTAGGGTAGTACGTTGTCTGTCCTTTTTGAAGGAAGAATAATCATTTTGGACTCCCTACATCACAGACTCTTTACCATATCTTATTAAAATTCAGACTATCATATTTCTGCCTTTAAGCAAATAGTCTAAAAGAACAACAAAGAATATTCTTTACTATCACACAAATCTTTATTCATTTTTTTTTTTTGCTTTGAACCTCATTGGGTTTACATCTTTTTTTTTTCTTTCTTTCTTTCTCTGTTGAATAGCTTTTCTCTGAATGCTAAACTTACATACGCATCCCTGCCAATACCTAATAAATCTTCTTGGGAGGATTAAAATTTCTGTTCTGACTACATGGGACACAATTAGTAAATCCAGACAAACTTACTAGCTTTCCTGTTTGGATCTTTTGAAAGTGTAAAATTCTGGGCCGGCTGTAGCAATCCAGACTCACCGGATTCAGCTTTGCAAACCCTTTCACAACTGTATGTCAGAGATGTGAGATGGTGCCCCACGTTTTGAAGGAGACCTTGCGTTGAGTCACAAACATCACTGGCTTTTTAGCCTTTGATCTCAAATCTGACAATTTGTGCCAAGTATTTGAAATGAGTTCAAGCATTCAAGTTATGAGATATTTGGGAAATGGCTTTCAGAATATCACACATGAGTTGCATTGCCTTTTGCTAATCACCAGGAATGCTGAAGGTTATGCTATATAGGTTATGCTGTGATTTAGCAGCTATCTTCAGCTTAAGTCTTTAAAATACTGTGACCAGGAATTGCCACTGTAATTTTCCTAGAGAACTGGCAGACAGGCAAAAGCATGCACAGAATCACCTTCAGAGCACTATCTTACTGGAAAACCTATTTCCTTGTGCGTAGACAGTGTGATCCAATGGATTTCCAAAGCACAGTCCTTTCCATGATCTTCTGATGATGAAGAAAAACCACACAGCAATTCCTGGACTCCACAGCAGCTGTGTTTTGAGTCTGGTGTAGTAATAACTTCCAACCTCACTGTAAGTTATGTGGGTTTAAAATGAGTGGTGTTATTATTGCGTTCAAGGGTAATATGCTCTTCTTTAATGCCGATACCCTATTGGCTATCCGCTTTTGAGAACACGATAGTGGTGCTACTCGTGGCAGGCTGGCGTTCCTGACCCTCTCCTCTGTCCCTCAACTTTCAGGTATCAAGTTGCTTTGGTTGTAAACATCCCACTGACACCCACTTTGTAGGCAAAAGCTGCTGTGTGGAGAAGGGCTCTCGGTGAGAGTTCTGTGTGTGCAGCTAGGTTACTCTTCAAGGATTCATGCTTGCACTGTTTCGTTCGTGGCTCAGCTGAAACTCCTGCTTCCCATTGCCTGAATTATGTTTTCCCTCCCTGTACCAAGTTGTCCGTCTGGCTGAATCGCACCATTACGGGAGGACCAATTGTTTATTACTTAGCAAAATCCATGTTGTGGCTCCTCAGGTGGAGTGAGGCCTCATCAAGGCATTTCAGAAGTGTGTGGTACGCTAAAGGAACAGTATGTAATTTCCCCAGGATGGCTCCACACCGCATTTAATTAGTGTGACTGGAAGCGTGTACATCTGGATGATTGTCTGGTAGCATTATCAAATATAGTGCATCTTGTTTGTTGTTCTCTCCATTTACTCCAGTCAGAAAAGAAGCTGAGCCATGTGTCCTGCTTTTGCAATTGAGCATTCACCCCCTCCACCACTGCCGCCATGTAACTTCCGTAAGGTTTTTAGCCTGACTCTTCTAAAATGACTTGCGACTTTTAGTGCCCAGATTTGGATGTACACCCAGGAATGCTTTAATTGGATCCAATTTTCTGCAGACGATGAACTCTCTTTCTCTGAAGAATAGATCCTGTGATGCTATCTGGACTTAAGCACACCGTCTTTCTTTGCTTTTACTAATTTACATGTCCCTCTGTGCTTTCCTGTTTCTAGTCACCAAAACCCTGTTCCTTTGTTCTACTATTCTTCTTAATGGAATTCATCATATAACTCTTTTTATTGGTTTAAACATCTTAGTTATGATGTCCTGTCATTTCTGTGAAGTTGAAATTCAAATGCATGCTACTCTTAAGTCCTGTGGAGTTGTTCTCTTACCAAAAAAACCCTTCTGCTCTGTCATTGCTATATTATTGCCTTCCTAGTTGTGTTTCCTACTGTGTCGTCTCTAAAATCTATTCACTTCTTGTCACTTCCAAGCACTCTGTAGTTGTTGAAGATATTCATCCTGTTTTAGATGTAAGGCAGAAGAATGTGAAGTCATTTGCTCAAAGTCATGCAGTAAATCTGTAGCAGTGAGGAAAAAGATGGCTATGCAGTTCCTGGTGTACCTGACCTGCAGAACACCTTTGGAGTCCAAGGAGTTGTATTTCTGATCTCTTCTGCTGTCCCAGTCCTGGGAAGCTATATGTTGCAACTCCAAACCAGCTTGCTTATTTGGTTTATTTCCTGTTAACAGTAGCTCTTCTTTCAGCAATCCCCAGCAAGCTGTGCTTTCAGACCAAAGTTGCATGCCTTCATCAATGGACAGCCAACTCTGTTTTTTGCAGGAAGACCACTATTGGTTTCTCTTTCTGCCAAGCATGTTTGTTCTCCTGGTCTTGTTAGTGTTTTTTCCTGGCTGTCTGCCACTGCAGAAGGTAACTGCTGAAACGAAGGCAGAGATGGACAAGGATGTGCTTCTCCTTAACCAAACTGCAGAATGTCAGAAACATCTTTGAGGTTTTAGAGAAGACTTTAATGTAATACCTGTTTGTCTGTAGCCCTTGCTGTATTCACTGGAAATGAACTTTTCTTAGCTAGAAGCGTATTTAACTTTTTTTGTCTTCTATGTACACTGTCTGATTGCCTTCCTAAACCCTAATGTTTTAAACTCTTACGGCTACAAAGATCATTAATTTTGTCTGAATGCTTCCAACTGATGAACCTAATTCTCTAAGTTCTTTCAGTTCAAGATCTAGACTGAACTAGCTCCCCTCTCCCAAAACATCAATGTAAAATTGATTGAAACAGTCGTGGATGCTGCAAAACTGCATGTTTGCCTTTGTGATTACTTCGCAGGAGATACGGTGAATTAATTTGATCCCAGCTTGATGCTTTGGTGTTCCTGGTATGATTTTCACTGATCAAAACTATTTCCTACCAGTTCACTTGTCAACCCACTTCACTGGTTAGACCTATGATCCCTTGTATGTAGCAAATGGTCTGTCTGGATGCTTTTTGAGACCACCATTGGCCTTGACTCCTGGACCTTTCCCAGCATTTTGTTTTAGTCCCCATGTAGTGCTAGCCTGCCTGGCCCTATGTAGCTACCGCGGTGGGTTTGGGGTTAAAAGAATATTTAGGAGATGCATTTTATTACCGGGGTAGCAGCATTTCCACTTGACTTCTTAGCAGAAAAGTTAAGCTTGCTGGTTTTCTGCTTGAAACTGCCTGAATGGAAAATCACTGGCTGTTTTGTTGCTACCATCCTTGCTTTCCTTTACCAAATGCTGTGTCTAAAAAATGTTCTGGTCATTGAATGCAGTCAAGCAGCCATTGCTGTAACTCATGCATGATGCCAATAACTTATGCCAGTGAAATCAATGATGAGGATTTCAAAGAAGCTTTAAATAAAATATAACAAATTTAAATGCCAAAGTGCTGTCTCTGTGAATTTGCTATTAACAGATTATAAATGGTTTGCATAACGTTGAAAAGCCTAGTGCCTTCAGTTAGCGGTATCAAAGGCTTGTTTAAAGCAATTCCTGGAGGATTGCCGCCTCCCCCCCACCCCCTTCAGCTTTCTGTTTCACGATGGATAAAAACAAAACTCCGTACAATAAAGAAAGGAAGGCCAGGTTTTCAACTACCCTCTGACTGGCCTCCAGATCTGGCAGCAGCTTTTGGATGTCTAATTGCTTGTCCTGCAAAAGTTGACATGCACCTATTTTGAGAAGGTTCTTTGAGTACCCACTTTGTACATGCATTCTGTTTGATTTACAGAAATGAAATGATAGTGCTGGAAAAACCTCAGAGTAGAGCTTATACTGTTTTTTCATTTTTTTAAAAAATATTTTTTTATTTAAAGTTTCCTGGGTTTGTGAATTCATATATAAATATTAGATACAGAGAAACAGTGCAAAATAGTGGCTAAGACACTGGACTTGGAAAAAAGGCTCCTTCCATTGAGTCCTGATTTTTGGCTACAAAAATCACTTACTTTTTCTCTTTCTTCCTTCCTCTTTCCTTGCTTTGTTTCTGGACTCTAAGACTTGTGGGCAAGTGTAGTCCATCAATGTGTCTATACAGATTTCAGCACAATAGGGCCTTGATTTCAACTGAGGCCTCTAGGAATTACACCTAGTAAGTATACTAGCAAATCTCTTTTCTTCCTTTTCAAGTTTCTTACTAGCCCTTCTCCATTTGAAATTCATGGCAAACTCCCTTGTTTACAGCAATCTAATGGGACCGTAATTGGGTCCCCAAGATAACATTACAGATATAAGCTGTTTTTTCCTTAGACAAAGCTCTATGGAGAATGTATTTTCTTATAAACATGCTTTTTATAAAAGGGTTTGTTGTTTTGCATTTATTGGTGTTCCATCTGCTCTAGAGAATACATTTGAGAAAAACTAGCTCCAGCATGGCATATAATGTTTCATTAGCAGGCATAACCTTGTTTATTTGCTTTTTAAAATTGTATTTAGAAAAGGAAATCAGTTTGCACCATTGACATGCTGCCAGGTTCCTGTTTATAAATGTCACAATAGGCAACTTGGAAGAAACGAAATAGTCAGTTTATGGCTTTTGCATCAAGTATGACAGAAGTGGGTAGAGCCAGGCAGGCAGTTGTGCTTCCCCTCTTTTGCAGCCTCCCAATTAGGAGGACGTAGCGTGGTGTTAACAGTGCAAAACACCCTGAGTGATCCGAACTGGGCTGTGCACACTTAGTGTTACATACGTTTATTTGAACAGAAGCAGCTCTTTGTGCTACGTTGCTTAAATGGCTATCTTGGGCAAGTGATTGTACATGAAACAAGCAACCCTGAGGAAAACAGGAGATATCTGTAGGAAACTTCAAGACATACGCATGCAATCTGATGTCATCTTTTCCCATAGAGGGAAAAGAGAGAAGCTGTTTCCTTTCAAACTCTGGTGAGACCGGTCTTTCAAAATTTCCTTCTCCTTTAAAATATGTTCATTGCATTTCCTTTATATCACTTTTTTTCCTTTCCCCTAGTAAATGGTTTATCATGGTTACATCTGGTACGCACCATATATTATTTACTGTGTATGTAAAGAAGGCTTCATATGTCAAAAGCACAGACTGGACAGGCATGCTGAAAAGGGCACGAGGAGGGTAGTGGGGGAAGAGGGGAGGGAATCGTGGAAGACAAGGGTCATCTTTCAGTATTCATTTCTACTGGTAATTAGAGGGCACCACTGAATGTCTGTAATTAGATCATGTCACAAAAATTAAGATAAAAGACCAAAAATTCTAAATCTCCTGCATTTGGTTCGTAATATCAGAGGAGTCAAGAGCATTTCCTCAAACCAGCAGCCAAAGTGGAGGACAGGCAGGGAGGCTTAACTTGCCTCTGAAAGAAGTTTGTGTGCA
The DNA here is from genome assembly GCF_000708025.1 of Charadrius vociferus. Taxonomy (NCBI): domain Eukaryota; kingdom Metazoa; phylum Chordata; class Aves; order Charadriiformes; family Charadriidae; genus Charadrius; species Charadrius vociferus. Next base: position 1,166,799 of record NW_009648900.1, read on the forward strand.
CTATCCTCTGAAGGTGCGAGGAAGAGACCAGAGGAGGTGACCGTGCGCTCCGGGTACCCGAGGGGCAGAGGCCGAGTGGAGGCACGTCAAAGGTTGGCCCGCAACACGAGCCGTGTTGTGGAGATTTTGTGCAGGGCTCTCACCCTTCAGGCAGCGGCCATCAGAGGATTAGTAGTGCTTAAATGGGCCCTTTGGACTTCAAGTTGTGGTGGTGACTGCTGCAGCCTTGAGATGGCTTAAACCTGGCTTAGCACTTCATATGTCTGTCCTGTTCCTTGTGCCATGCTCCTTAGCAGCACCATGTAGTTTGCCGGAGATTAGCAGACTTGAGGTTCCATATGCATCACTCAGTGTATCTCAGAAAGTCTTTCTGATAACGTAGTCACAGCTATTGAAAGAAAACAGGATAAAAAGATTATTTATGAGGTTGTTGGTTTTGGTTGTTGGGTTTTTTTTTTCCGCTTGTGCCTCTTCAGGAGCAGCCAGCACATCTAGTTTTAAGAATAATTTATCCTAACATAAAACAAAAAGGAAGTTTCCCTGCATGTTCCAGTGTAGATATTTGGGGTAAAATTCTGCAAAGCTCTTGCCAGCCCCAGTACACAAGTCTGATCTATTTATTAACAGTGATTGTTCACTAAGGCTCCAAAAGACTGAAGACGTTCTGAAAAAAGGACTTAGGCTACTGATGTCTGTAGATACCTTTAGAAATGTTACCTTTTTCTGTCAAGAAATTCTAGTCACGGTGCTCTGAAGCAGTATTTGGGTGACAGTTAAACTCTGGTCTGTGAACTGCTGGTGGTCGCAAAGCTGTGGTGAGGCATCTGCAGCTGGTCTGTGGAACCATCTTGTCTTAATTACACAATTTATGATAAGAGCACAGAGTGCTCTGTGAGAAATTCAGAGGGTTGACAGAGGTCTGTGATCCAAAAAATTGGAAACCAGTGGCCAAGACTGATAAGTACGGATTCAAAGCTTTATGGTTTCAGTGAGGGCAATGTTTCCCTTCTTCCCCCATCTGCCTATCATTACTTGTAATTTTTGAGTAAGGAGTTTAATTTTTCTTTACATTTTTACCCCTAAGGAGATCAGGTTGATAACATTTGACTGAGCAGTGGTGCCCAGGGTTCAAGAAGTCAGATATACTCGTACCGCTCATGGCCTTTGAGTCTCCAGCACTGTGTGGAGAGCTCACTGTGTCCAGTTCAGGGGTAGACGTTAGATGGGGCTTGGGGGCAGGGAAGAGTCCTTCTGCATTCTGGGATATATCGTGCCTGCTGGGTTTTTTTAATGTGCCATTTTTATCAAGTAGCTGTTAAGTGAGCATTTGCCTTTCTTTGAAATGTTTTGAGGAATAGATCCTTTGGCATCAGTTCTGTATTTTTATGTGTCAGCCTCGTTCAGTGACTTCATACATCTTGCTAAGTAAGGGAGCTAAATCTTAGCAGTCTGCAATAAGATCTTCCTAGTGCTTTGTCTCTATGTTTAATATCACTACACAGCATTTTCCAGCAGTTCTTTTCTGTCCTTTTTTCTGCTTTAGTGCTTTTTCTCATTCAAGCTATACAGATGTTACAGTTTAAAAAAAAAAAAAAGTATTGCATTTCAGTCTCCAAGTTTACACTCTCCCATCTCTTGCATAATGGAACTTTTTCCTTTTTCCTTTTTTTAAAAACCTTAAATCTTCATAATAGACTTTCTTTTTCCTGTAATCCTTCAACTGCATTACTAATCTGATTCATTTTTTATCTTCATTTTCTTCCCTAGTTCCTCTGCTATGTTTGCTGGCCTTGGGCAGACAGCAAATTTACTTAATTCTGTGCTTATGGCAGTTTAGATGTTGCACACTAGTAAGAGGTGAAACAGTTGTGTTGGGCTGGTGCGAGCGTGTTTTCCTTACACATTGATCTGAATAATGAGAAAATAAATGAGTTGGTGCTGTTTCTGGGATGATTTGATAACTTTCATTTTGAGATTTTTTTTTTTTTTCCTGTTGGGAGAGAATTCATAGAGGCTCAGTAATTTTGATTGAGATTGTATATGATTAAAATAATTTTGAATTCTGCCATTGTTTGCCACGTTTAGTTTATAGTTTTCTTTACGACAATGTCTTCCAGCTTACTAAGCCAGCAGGTTCTTTGGTTGTGTAAGCAGCATGTGCAATGAGGAGTCACTGGTGGCTTCCGCTCATGTATCTATTATATATATTGTGAAGTTATGTTCTCCATAATCAGGCAAGATGCTACTGCACACTTCTTAAAAATGCACATGTAGGTACCATTTAAATGTTTATCTTGGTTGCCCTGAATGATGTGTCTGTAGAGCCTTCTGGAAGATTTTAGGTTAGAAATACATGTTTTCTTTCCCCATAAATTGTAAAATGCCCGAAAGTAGGACAGCTTAGAATATTTATCCTTGTTAAAAATATATTAATTGAGAGGCCAGGCTATATAAATTCTAAAATATTGATGTGTATTTGATTTCTGTCTTTAATTTTTTTTTTAAGTTAATACCTTTTCTCTTGAATTATTTGAAAAATATTTAGAGTTGCTGTTTGGGAAAATACAGTTAAATGATTTTTTTCAGAAAACAAAAAAATGCAAAAAAAACGCCTTGTCTTTGTTTAGATGAATTGGATTTTTCTCTCTTTTTTTAAGGGCAAATACCTTCTGACTTTAGAATTTATATAACAGTCTGCAAAATATATTTATGCACACTTGGTTATAGGTGACAGCTCTATTGATCTAAAAGCTTACTCTGAACAATCCTGAATGAGTCTTCAGTTTGTATAAAACTGGTATTTGCAATGTTCATTAAACCTCACAGTTCAAAAAGGATAGTAGGAAAATATAAGCTGGCTTTGGTTCCGAAACTAACTCTTATACTTTAAAACTGCAAACAAACTCTGTTTGAAACTCAGAATATTGCAATGGATTGTAATGGATGGATCCATCTTCTTCATCCTTTGCCTTCGGTAGATGAAGATGTGTGATACAGGTGGTGCCGTGTGACATGGGTGGGTGTTTCTCTGGCAGAACTGGGGTTTAGTGGAAATGGTGACTGCCTGGAGACATGGGGTGTATTTCGCCTGTGTCTGCGGAGCCGTCATTTCTTTGCTGTGCTTGCCAACAGGGTGTGTGTTCTTGTGGAGTGATGTGTAATCCTCTCCACCAGAACATGGAAGCATGACTTCAAGAAGTTTTTAGCTTTTAAAAAAAAAAAAAAAGTGTGTTGCCTATCCAAAGTTAAATGGTTGCATGTGGGAGAAAAATGCTCAAATGTTTTCTTCAAAGTCTGAAGCTATAACGGGGAATACAGTGTAACTGGGGAGAAGTCAAGCTGATGATGAGCTGTTCCCTTTCCTCTGGCAGCTGGAAAGGTTGAGAATGAGCATGTTGATTTAAAAGAGGATTGTGGATATGGCTTGTTGTTTTTTGTTTTATTTATTTGAATGTTAAAAGCTGCTGGAGAGTACAGTATGAGCCCATGGGCAAGGGGAGCATTTCTATAAAAGCTCTTCAGTGTTATAATCCTAGTTTCTGCTTCAGTGGGATTGACTGGGAACTTTGGTGAGGATGAAACTTAGCCCTAGAGGAAATAAATTCCTCTTAATTTATTGGATCTTAATTAAGATCCATTAAATGAATGTTAAGGGCAGGGGATGTCTTTCATGTCTCTACAGCTCCTGGCATGCAGGTGGCCTCTTCCCTGTGTGAACATTTAGATTCAGTTTAATAAAATGGATAATAATAATAAGCTCATATGCCCTCTTCTAATGCTGAAGGACAGTTGTGAAGATCTCTAAGAAAGGACTGAGTGTGTGTCATACTCTTTCAGAGACTATGGATGGGTCTTGGGAGTGTTAAAAGCAGAGGGAGAGCTCTGTCTGCATCATTGCTCCTGTTGACTTTGTCTCTGAGTTGGAGTGCTGGGACTCCCCACCGAGTATCAATTGATCTTAACCATTGGCTTAAGAGCTGGAGGAGGATGAAAAGGGAAATCAAAGTGAGACGTTCGTCATGGATCCCTGGTGGAAGAGCAGGCAGAACTCCTTAAAAGTAAGATTGGAAGCAGCCTAGCCAAATAACAATTCAACTATAAAGTGGAGGTCTCAGTTTTGGACAATGTTGCTGAATTTGTCCTGTTTCTATACAGGCCCAAAGTCGAGTCTGCAAGGAGCTCATTAATATCCTGTCCAGATCCATTCAGAATCAGGTGCCGAGCTCAACACAGCAAGGCCATTTTAGGAGTTCTGAAGACCGTCTGCATCACACGTGCAACGAGCCTAGTCTTGCTGTGCTGGTGATACAGAGTCATTCTGCATGTCATGATGCATACGACTAGATCAGATAGGCTTAGTGTCAGATCTGTTGTGCATTACCTTCCTGCCATCTTTCAAAGCACAGGCATTGTCATTTAAGTATGAACTTGCTTGAACTTCTCCGTAAATTCACAAGCATCTCACTGATGTAAATTATTCTGATATTGCCAAATCCTTTTCTTATGAATGTGAGAGTCATGCTGAGTTTGACATTTTGTTGGGAAATCTTAAGCCTTCTCTTGGCAGTGTTGTATAAAGGTATAGTTCCTGCCCAACAGCAGTGCTTGCATTACGGAGAAGAATGGACATCTGCACACATGGACAGGTTTTCATTCTGTTTTTGCTTTCCATGCATCACATATTCAGCCTACTTTCTGAAAAGATACGGTTTGTTGGAAATTGTTAAAACTTTGAAACAATTTAACAAGTTTATGCATGTAAACTAGCAATTACAATGTCTTACGTGCAAACAAAATTTTTCATACCCATCATAATTCATACCATTTGTACCTTAGAGAGATCTGGAATTATAGGAGAAAAGGGAAATAGAAGGAGAAGAAAATGGAAATACTGAATCTAGAAGCACAGGAATCTGATATTAAATCTTTATGTTCTGCCCTGCCGTGTTACAACAAAATCCAGTCAAAAACTGGGCAAGTGCTGGGGTACCACTTGTGTAAAGCTCGTCATGGATTTACATCCCTTCCCAGGCCTTGTGGACTCATGGCACCATCCATGTTTCCTTTAAAGACCCTCCCATGTAGCTGATCAGTGTTCTGTAGCTCTTGGAAATCTGTGGTCCGGAGTCTGTAATCTAGAGAAGGGCTTTCTGAATCCTGGGCAGTTTCATGCCAATGCTCTGGCTTGGTGCAGGCAGCCCTCCTTGGAAGCCAGGCAGGAGTGTGCTGGCAGAAGATCTGTGCTGGCAGTGGCAAGGGACGGTTGTGCAGCACTGCAGAGTAAACTCATTGGGGGTGACTGATGGCTCACTTCTTTGTTGCTCCCCTGTGGACCCAGAGGTACCAGTACTGTATGCCTGCCTTGCAATTTAATAGTTGCTTTAACGAACATACTGCTGAAAGCAAATGGGCAATACAGAAATATATGGAAGGATTCAGAAACTGTTGAGGTAGTGTAAAGGACAAATTAAATGAGGTTGAACTTTGAAACAAGTGAAAATGTGACATATTGATAGGTTTTAATTGAAACACATATACTTAAATGTGTGTTTCACATTAAGCAGAAGCTTTAGGAAGTGATGGTGCTAAAAGATTTGCTTGCAGATGGATAGATATTAGACCTGGTTTTGCAAAATCTTGCAATGATCAAAAAAGTGGGTGCAGTTTTGAATCCTGAACTAGATTTGGCTGTATATATATTTTGATTTATTTATTTTTTAAACAGAACAGTTTTTTCATCAGAAAACACAAATCCATTGAAGAAGTGATATTTTAATAGGAATGGGGTAGATGAGGGAGCTCTTTTGGAAAAAAATCCATATATCTAAGTTTAATCTCTCTTATTGCCTGATGGTCATGACATACTACCGGGCTATGAAAAATTACAGTTAAAGTCCTTGGTCTGGCTTCCTCATGCAATCCATGCTCCTAAGCGAATACTGGAGCTGCTGGACCTGATTCATACTGTGTAAATTATTTACTGGAAGAGGAATTTGGAGCTGGTCTAACCATGCAGCTGTAGGCAGGACCTCTGCTTCTTTATATGTTTATGAAGACTGGAACAACTCCTGCAAAAGAAACAGAGATATCCCAGTGTCCACACTAGCCTGGGGAATCACCTGAAATGTATAAGAATTGGGAGACAGGGGGATGACAGCTAAGGCCTTCAGTGTGGGTCCTCTCATTATTGGCTCCTTTTCCATGAGGAATGTAATCTAAAGGGTTTATTCTTGTTTTGGTTCAGAACGCAATCTTTCTTTTAGGTCTGTGATTCGGTGTGTTCTCTGCCTCTCCTGTCCTCCACATTTGATCAGAGGTCCGAGTTTCCTTTCTCACCAGCTTTGTCGTTATTTTGTGGGGTTTATGTGTTTCCTAGACAAATTGGCTCATAAATCGGAATTTTGAATGAAATTTAACTTTAGTTTTCAATCCTGAGTATTGCAGTGGTCAGGAACATGCTTTGTGTGAGTCTTGGTGGCAGAGTGAGCATGTAAAGGTGTGGGGTTTTTTTTCCCCCTTTTCCTCAGCCTAGTATGAGGTGACAATGGAAAGTGTCTTTTCCTCTTACTGCTAATAATCCACACGCTGATGTCTGATAGGAAGAATAATGCTGTTAAGGTTACCATGTTTTTCATACGTATACACTGTGGGTTATCTCTGGCTTGAGAGTTTTGTTTGTTTTTAAACACGGGCCAAATCAAACCCTGCGGTTTAGCAGCAGTGTGTATTGTGTGTGCAGGCATAACTGGAGAGAAATTTTATTCCATGGCTCCTTCCGTAATAGTATCCTGGTCTCTCGTAGCTTGCTCACTCTGTGGATACGAGTTATCTGTGAACTTTTTTTTTGTTAAAGAACTTTTTAAGGGCTCCGAGTTACCTGAAGCAAAGGTTATATATGTGCAAATACAGTGCTATTATTCTCAGCTTCTGGGATATTATTGTGCTACAAAATATATGGAGGCTAACAGAAATGGCTGTTTCGTGACGTACCATGTACTGTTTGTTACTTTGGGACTATAAAACTTGATTTGCTTGTCAGTCTAAGCAGACCTAGTACACAGTAAACAACCTATGTAGTAAATCAAGGTGCCGTGCACTCACCACAGAAGTCATTTTCAAACAAAATATATATCGTGTTCAGTTAGGAGAATATGTGCTAAATATCCCCGTTATAAATCACAAGTCAGAATCGCAGAAGAGTGATTAGTCAACTTGTGGTTATTTTTCCATTTATATTACCCTGTAAAAGTAAATAGTTATTTTTCATTTCTTTATCGTTGTTGGTTACAACAAGATCCATTGACTTGGGATTCACCAGGAACCAGTAACTTTTCATATTGTTGATACTCTCAGATTTCTAATTGTATTCCTATAGAGAACAGAAAACCAAGATAAGACATTTATTTCTTTTTCATTTTCCGCCACCATCTCCCATTTCCCTTCTTTTCACAGAATATCTCCATGCATAACACAGTTGGAGGAGCAATGGCAGGACCTGGATCTCACCAGCTGCCAAATACAAGGATGCCAAACCATGATACCAGCGTTGTGATTCAACAAGCCATGCCATCTCCGCAGTCCAGTTCGGTCATTACGCAAGCACCTTCCACAAATCGACAGATTGGGTGAGTCCACTTCCATTTTCTCATTTCTCTGGCTCCAGCAGCTGCATGTAGGACCAGATGTTGTCCTCATGGTTCTTAAGGTTCAGCTGCATGCAGGACCAGATGTTGTCCTTGTGGTTCTTGAGGTTATGGAGTTTGCACTTGATCCTGCCAGCATGTAGCAAGGACCCCTGCAATGCGTGTTGCGGTCTGGGGGGGAAATGGCCAAGTTACTACATCTACTCCAGACCTGGCACTTTGGTTCAAAAGAGGCAGAGTGCTGTACTTGCAGGGAAGTCCTGCTTTCTTCATCCAGTTTTTTGTTTGGTTGTTTTTTTTATCTGTTTACATTGAAAGTTCATGTTGTTTCTATAACTGCTCTGGGAAGAAAGACGGAGTATTTCCGATCCTTTCACTTCCTTCAACAGGAATTCTGGGTGCTCAGTGGGATTGGGCTATTTCCTATGCAATCTGTTTAACTGAGGAATTCTAGAACACAAAATAAAAAGGCCACCAAGATAAATGGAGTTTGGCACAGAGACCTCTGTGAACAGTTGCTCAATTTGTGATGATGGATCCATATTTATTCCCATAAGTTGACAGTATGGATGCTTATTGTATTGGCTTGAATGCCAGTTGTGTGTTCATGTTTGGAGAACTGTGTGAACAAAAAAATCCGTGTTTTGTACACTCGGTTACTTCCAGCAAACACGAGGTCCTTATAAGTCACAATAACTTGTCTTTAATTATAGAGAAGCTGCCTGATGGTTTGAGGGTACAGTTTTTTGTCACGCAACGCTAAGATTTTGGGGGGTTTTATGCATGAAAACATATGGATGAAAAGATAAATCAGTGGACTGAGAATGAAGCAGCAGTCTAGATTCATTATCTGTCATTTGTAATTTGGTCACATCCATTATATGACAAGTGCAAAAGCAGTCTCTGTCCCCAGCCATTGTCTAAGTAATTGATGAGCAACTTGCAGTCTCTTCAGAGTAAAACCAAAAAGTTAAATCCTGGCATTGAAAACTCAGAATCCAGTTACTCTTGAGTTTTCTTTCAGTACCCCTGATGGCTGGGGCAGGATATTGACCACAGGGTCTCTGTCTCCCAGTGCTGTGGTGGCAGGGCTGGTCCTTGGCACTGACTTCTCCATAAGGGTTATCCAGCCACACACAGGACACAGGTTCCATCCACTGCCGCAGTTTTGTGCTTCAGGCAAAGTTCCTCTACTTTGCTTTTTACTATGACTTCAGGATTTGATTCTTAAGATAGATAGCATGGGTCAGATAAACATATTTGATAGATGTGCCTTTGTATACGTTACATATTGACAAAACACAGTGTTCACTGAGATTTCCTGCGCAGTACTGTTTGGCTGTGAATCCAAGAAACTTGTCTTATATATGTCCCATTCTGTTCAAAGACGGAGGGGTGGGAGAGAGAGAGGGAGGAAGAAACTGTTTCTTTTTCAGTTTTAGGAAGAAAAACAACTAATGCCATTATTTGGGTTAAGGATGATTAAGCTCCTGTTCAAATTGTGACTTAATAGGTCTAGCGGTAATTATGATCCTAATTAAAAACAACAAAAAAAAAACCCAAACAACTTTTAATACTCAATGGTGAGGTGTTTTATATGGGACTGTACTTGGCTTCCAAACAATTGTTTCTATATAATGAGCAAAAAAAAATGCATGTGGTTTTGCAAGACCCTGTCAGTCAGGTTTTAGGTTTGCGTTGGTTTGTGGCCATGGTGATTAGAATCTCCAAAGTTGGAGGGGTTGAAGATAGAAAGGCCTGTTTCCTAGTCAGTGATGAGCATCTCATTTGGGAAACTTTGTCATGACATATCTTAATTCTCCCCTGTGATCGAATCACACAAACATTTCCTAAGTCTGAGTGTAAAGCTGCTCTATTGGGAGGCAATTGTCAGCATTTTAGTCTCTGTGTGAGTTGGTGTGTGAATGAGACTTATGGTGTGACCTCCAGCATACTCTGTTCCCCATTCTTCCCTCTTCCTAGGAGGTTTTGTTTTTTGTTCATGGTGTGTCCTAGGAGATAATTGCTGCATTTTGGACTTCATCTACTTGCCAATGTGTTGAGCATCCTTGTTGTTTGTCTTCTTTTCCTTCAGCCTTTTCCCTGTGGTGCCTGTTTTATTTATTCAAGGAACATATCTTGTCATTTCCATTTATCTTCATCTTACCCTTCTAAACGTGCTAAGAATTATATCCAAGACTCATTCACGAGGAACACAGGCTGGACAATGGTTTCAATATTAGGCAACTGACGGAAAATCCAGATGGATACAGAAAACGTTGGACTTCTGCAAAGTTTGGTGGTTTTAGTTTGGCCTTACAAAGTTGAGATGGTTCAGCTTTTTAACAAGCCCACATTCTGAGGTGCTCAAATCAGTGGTTTTGGGTTGGGTTCCCCCTTTTTTTTTTTTAAAACATCTGAAGCTGCCCCAAAGGATAGATGAGTCCTTACCATGGAGAATTGTGCCAGGGAATATGCCTTTTAATGAGCAATAAAACCAGCAGAGAGCAACTGGGCAAAACTCTCATTGAGCTAGTTCTGTAAGAGCAGGATCAAGCCCTAAAGGTTATATAGAACCATCTTGTAGCAATATTCTGATTTTTATCACAACCACAAATATTTTAGTGTCAGACTACGGCCAAGCCACCTGCAAATGTTTGTGATGGCCTTACTCCAATGAAAACAGGGAACAGCAATGAAAGTCTTCATTTAGACCCTGCTCGTAGGCTGTGCTCCAGTAACAGAGAATGGGACCCACCTGTGCCTGCATACAGCTTGTTTCATGGTGAGGAGTGGGCGAGTTCACAGCAGCTGAGGTTCCCGAGGGATGCAATTTTTCCCTACTTTCTTCTCTCCCCCTCTCTTTCCTCCCTCTCCCTCTGTGCCTCTGTCTTTTTTTTTGTTTTTTATATCCCCTCCTCTGGCTCTGGGGGCTCGCATATAAAACGAGCTATTGACGCAAGGCATGGGAAAACATGATAGAATGAGCGTTGTTGGGCAAGCCTTACTGGCACAGTGTATATACACACATTGTTTCAGGTATTAAGCTTCAGCTACTACTGAACAGGCATCCAGCCAGATTATTCAGAAAAAGGGAAGAACATGAAGGTTAATAACTGGAAAAATAAGACAGGGTGCAGTCCCACTTTCCTCCCATCATGTACCTGGTTGAGAACAAACAGCAACATTATCATTACAGCAAACTGGCAGGTTGGTATAAAGGTCCCAGATAGTATTTACGTGGTGAGGCAGTCTCTAACCTCCTTGCCATCACTCCTCCCTCCCCCCCAAGCCTTTAGCATGTGGGAGGAATGCTGTAACTAGTAACTACTTGTGCTGATGAAAAATCAGTTGAGGAACACTTAGCAGTGAAGGGTGTCTTTGGCTGATTAATAGCACATCATTTGGAGATAAGATACATGGAGGAAAAGCAGTACGGCATATGGAGGAAGGGGAGAAAAAATGATATAAGACATACATTTGTCAAAGGTATAGAAAGGCAGATAAGCTGAATCAGCTCAAGATATGGGACTCTCAACTAGACCATACAATAGCAGTGTTTATCTTCTTTTCTTTTTAAATAACCACATTTTTTTCAGTGACTGAGTATTCAGCAGTGTATGTGAAAATTATGGTCAGACAAATTGGTCACAACGCAGTACACTGGTTGCTTTATCTGGGCACATCTTTTGCTAGGCAAGATGTCTTTTTCAGACCAGCGAAGACTGTAGGTGGCTGCAGCCTAACAGCTCAGCTTTCCTGGAGAAAGTAACCTGCTGCTGTTTTTCAAGCTAGTAGCAGACATGACTAGTAATTATTCCAGCTTGAAACTCACTGGTACAGCTCTGTAGCTGAAAGGGAACACGGGAGGATTCAGGGCTGTCACAGATCCAGCAAGTTGTTAACACTACTAAATGGAGAGAGACATGAGTCCAGTTTCAGCGAACTCAGGCTCCAAGGTGGACATAGAGCAGTAACCATGTGATGTAGATTATCTGTTTTCAAAGCATTGTAGAGCATTTTAATCAAGATAAGATGGTCTTCTGGCACAGCATCAGAAGGGAGAAATTGCAACCACATTTGGTGAAATGCAAGCAGGTAGGAGAAGGCAGCAAGAGGGATTTGGAAGATGCCTCTGGTGCCTTTGTGTACCAAAGAATCATGGTACCAGTGGGACAACAGCCTTTCAGTCCCCACATGCAGCATTCATTTTAACACCTATGCGCTTCCTTCCTTTTCCTCTGTCTTCCCTCTCATGATGCCATACGTCTCTCTGCTTCCAGTTTATCATCTTTTCATAGGGTTGAATGCTTTCCAAACAGAGGGGTATGGGAAATGGAGTGGTCGTGAAAACTGTGTGGGACTAACAGAGGTTTGGTGACACAATGAAGAGCAGACTCATTGTGACTGGCCTTGGGGATTTGAAAAAAAACAAAAAATTCTCAGCTGTAGTCTTAGTCTGAGGGACCCAAGGTGGCAGAAGGACAGGGCTCCTCTCTGGCAAGAACAGGAGTTTTGCCATAGCAGCAAGCTATCCGAGACTGCAGCTGCTGGTTGAGTTGTCAGAGTTGTCCTGCCATCATCCTTTATAGCTTGAGGAAACAGAAGACTCCTGTAAGAGACGTTCACAGGCAGAAACCCTTCTATAATGCAGCTAGTTCTGGAAGGCACTTGGAATAGGCTGGTAACTCGGAAGCGTCTTTGTACATGCCAGAGAAAGTCTCTTTAAGCTCCTAGTAAGTTGGGGGAGTGTGTGGCATCAAAGAGGCCATGGAATGATGTGCTTTTATTAAATTCAAAGACCAGTTCCCTTTCCAGGAAACCTGGGATAAAAGCCTCTGTTCCAACTCATGTATTTGAACTGAAGCACCACAGTATGTTGTGAGATGAGAAGAAATGTGCAGTGAGAGATGAAGTATTAAATGACCTCTTGATTACTTGATCATGTCCATTCTGTAGCCTGGGTTGCACAGAATGTAAGAACATTAGTTAGATCACTGGAAAGGGAGGACAAGGGAGAGGTGAGAAGAGGGAGCATCTGACAGTGTCGTTCTGTCCAAATATTATTTTTTTTCTGAAACAAGTTGTCTCATCGCTTATGGCTAGTAGGCAGGGTGATGTAGGAGAAAACGGAGTCTGACAGATGGATCCTTTCAAGCTGTTTCATCCCTTTTAGCTAGCTGCTGCCCAGGTCCACACGTTGACCTGCAGACCAAACCGTGCCACTCTGCGTGTGATATTTGGAAGCTCTGTCTGCTCCCCAGCCTCCCCTGTTGTTGTTTGCATCGGCATGTTCAGGAGCTGCTGACTCAATCTCTCCTGACACTGCTGAGTCAGGAAGAAAAAGAGAAAACAGCACCGGTCTGTGTGTCAGACACAGCACAAAGGGGTGATTGTTCACAACATCTCTCTTCTATCCCCAACCACATACTCCCGTGCCTTCCCAAAAACTCTTTCTTGCTGTAAGGTCTAGGGAGGGGTTGGAAAGTACTGGCATATATCAAGGTGACTTTCAGGGGACTGAAAGGAGGATCAGTAGCTAGGTAATAAATAGCCTGTCAACCAGGAATGGAGACGGTTTAGTGTGTTTCTTATCTGACTTGAAGTCAACTGTTATCCTGAAAGTTACGTGCTTGTTATACGTGTTGGTTAAATTTATTAATAAACGCTGTATCTTATGCCTCCTACTTTCTACTTGACAAAAGTCCTAAGCTTATTAGAAATGTTGCTTGTTCACAGCATGAACGCCAAATAAAAGTTTTGGGGATATTGTGTGGCTTCCCGATTCTTATTAGGATTGTTGTCTTTCGTTATGAAGAGAAACCAGCCCTCTCCCTCTCCTGATGGTTGTTTCAGATAGGCAGTGAAACCACACTCAAGCCAGTTCTTATAAAAGTGGTTTCCGTTCTGGAAAGCTTATCCCACCCAAGCACTATAGGAAAGCAAGGTCGGAATAGCGTACTACACCCATAACTATCTGAACAGGAATAGCAAGCTTTCATAGGCATAGGTTGGCTCTCACATCAGAGTAAGTTGTAAGTAGGACTTAAGTATGATATACAGAACTTGGAGAATACAGCATTGATTGCTTAATTTTAGTGGTTGGTATCTCTTACGTACCTCGTGTGTGTGTATATATAATACACTGTATAAATCTTCTTTAAAGGTGTCATCAAAATTTATAGTCAGAGCTTCTGATTTATATGACTCTCTGAGCTAAAACAGATGTAAAATCATTTTCGGAGGGAAGAGGATCTCAGAGTTGCAGTGGGTTTGATGCGACAGATCAAGCTTTCCTAGACCAGAAATGATCATGAGAGCTCTGCACAGCCGAATCGCATAGCTCTGCTCTTCATCACAGGTTTGCACTTAACATGCCCTGATGCATGATTCCAGTGTGTGTTTTATCCAAGTGTCAGCCTGTTTGACAGGTAACTAAGCTGCAGTAAAACACTAACTCAAACAATATAGACTTTGTTTGGTGTAAGGCTTTTCTTTATTTCTTTCTCTTCTTTTTATTTAAGAGAGTAATTTGCAGGTTCCAGAGAAAGAACAAGCTTTGGGATGCTGCCTCACACCATGTCAGTTCAGAGAAGGGTTTAAATGTTTGCTGGGGTGGCACGATGGACATAATGAGGGAGTAAAAAGTGAAGAGCTTTATGTGCAAACAACTCTGATAAATATTTAGTTGCTCACTAAGAAGTTATGTTTGTGTCTTTTTCAGTAAGGGAGTTGGCATTGATGTGGTGAACGGAACCACGTTACGTGGTTTGTCTTGCCAGTGTATTTTTTGAACACTTTCAAAGGGATAGAAAAACATACTATAAGTTAGTAAATGACTATAAGTTAGTAAAGTGTTAATGTTTTGTTTTGGTTTGGTTGGTTGGTTTTTTTTTTTCTTTTAAGCTGGTACCTGGCTGAAACCCAATGACAATAGTTCAGACAAAAATGCCTGGGGGAAAACACAGACATTATAGAGTATGCATAAAGTGTATGGATTCTAGTTTACCACCTGTAAAAGTAGGCCTCCCTATTAATTGATGAGTTGAGTTTTAAAAATCAGTGGTACAGTATGGTCCTATGTAAGACATATATATGGGTTTTTTATACTTACGGACAGGCCAAATATGCATTTGGGGAAAAAAAAACAACAAACCAACACACCAAAAAACCCTATACCATTTAAATCAAAGCCATAGATAAATCTAAGATGACAACATCACCAAAATGACTTCTTTTGAACAAATGAAATGATGCTTGATTTAGAGGGAAGAAATAATTTAAATAAATCTGTCATTTTGGAAACCTTCTAGCAAAGTTGCACATGATAAATCATAATTTTAAATTCTCTTTGCAATGTTTAGTATCAAATTGCAAGGAGCTGGTGACTAGACAGAACCTGCAGGTAGATTAAGAAGTGTTCGTTTTGATGAGTGCAGGGAGAGTGTTCCTTAGAAGAAGGAACAAATTAGAGAGTGTGTTTTAGAAACGTTTGCTGCTATGAGCATCTGTATTCTGCCAACAGAGACCTTTATTCTGCATTCACATAAATGAAATGGAATTTTGCCAGTAAAAGAAGGGGTTGTGTTACTCCAGTTGTAGGATCCAGGTCCTAATTGGTTTATGAAATGAAGGGGGCAATCTTTGAGCTATTACCAGTTTCCTCTGCTGCAAGTGAAGTGAATCGCAGCTGTTCTGATGGGGTCCATAAAAACTTGGCGAGGTAATAAAATGTTTTCAGTGGACAATTCTCCAAATGAGTGAAATCCAAATCCCTTGCTTATTTGACGGTCTTTAGAGAATCGTATATACTTCCTGGGGAATTCTGATTTATATTATGTTACTTTTATCTAGTTCTTTAACCGTAGCATCCAGGCTGACCAGTGCTGTAAATGTAAGGGCTTAAAGTAACATGCTTACTTTTTTTTTAACTCTACAAATTGAAATACAGTGTGTACATATTGGACATTTGATATAAGAAAAAAGTTGTGCCTATTGTTTGTTTTCTGCATTTTCTTGCTTGTGTCGTTGTAATTTTCTGTCCTCCCTTGCCCTTTTTTTTGTGAGATGAAAAACCAAAGGCAGGGTTAACATCAAACAGTCCTAGGCAACAACTCTTCTCGTGCTTCTAGTCCCATGATTTCTTTACTGAAAAGGGTAACTTTTGGTCTTCGTAAGTTTTCTTCAAGCAACTAAAAATTTTCTAGACCTGTTGAGAAGTCAGATATGTTAATCCTGGCTTCTTAGCAGGGCAGTTGTTCTGAACCAATTGTTCAGTTCATGGCGGTTTTGAGAATGATTGTGTACATCTAATAGTCCCTGAAGATCTCTGGCATGGGTTCAAGTACAACCTGACATTTGTGCTATTATTGTCTATGTTGAGGAATTCAGTTTTCCATAGGAAATGTTCAGTGTTTGCTTGGAATTCTGTTCTTCTCAGCATTAAGGATTTTTATTTAGGGCCTGGATATCTTTAAACATATCCCCACCACCCCTCCGCCCCCGAAATGTCTGTGATTTCCCAGACAAAGACAGGATGACCCCACCTTGAAAGGAAGATGACCTAAAAAGAATATGGATAGAGAACAGAATGAGAAGTTTCTTAGAGAGTAATGAATTGGGCTTCCAGGTTGGTTAAATCTCAGCTGATTGGGCTTGAAGCTCACACTGATGTGAGAATCCATTTTCACACCTGTAGCTGGGCATTTATACAACATATTCTTGAAGCTTCTCCCTTTATATTAGTCCTCATATGCAGATGCTGCTTGTCGTATCTTAGACAGACTGCTGCCTTTGGTGTCTAGAGGGCAATCATGCTACTGCAGTTCAGCTGCAAGGTGCTGTCTAGGGGGACCTCTGATCCTTTAAGCACTTTGGAAGCAAGTGCTAGCTACAGTTGAACTTTCCAGCTAGCAAGTGCTAGCTACAGTTGGCTTCCTTTTCTGACAGGTGATTTCTCATTCTGCATGTCCCTGGCTTGTAACAGGCAGTAGGGGTGTCTCATGTATTGCATAGGAAGATGATGCACAGACCTGAATGGTGATGCTCTCCTGGAGCATCTGTGCAGACCTGCATGCAGAAAGTTTCCCTGGCTTGCTCCTGGGTAAAGCTTGTGTTCTCAGCAAGTGTTTTTGTGCTGTTACTGGAAACTGGCCCTGGAGAGATGAACTGCTGACTTAATGTGCCTGAAGGAATCTCTCTTTGGATATGCTGGACTTCATTAATTCATTATCGCTGCAAGTTGTTGATGTAACTTTTTTGGGCAGCACATGTGAATGAGCATTATGAAAGTGGGCAAAAAGCAGCAATAGTTTTTAGATATTCAGTCAAACAAGAAGGTCTATCAAACTCAACAGGCTGTTATGGATGGCTGATCCTGGTTGAAATACTGCTGCAAGATTTGAAGACATGAACTGGAACTGGTAAACAAAGGAGACCAAATTTGAACCAATTTCCTATTATTTCTCACAATTTGTGATGCTTGTGAGTGGTTTTGTTTGTCTGAGGTTACATGGTACACGTATTAAACTAAGTCCATACTGAAGATGCGTGGTCAGTAGGTTATAAAATCAGAGCCAGTTAATACATTCACCAAATGGAAGAGTTGTGTGGAAAACTTTACCTCTTTACAATTAATTTCCTTTTTAGCATGTTTTAATTTCTTCTTTCTCTGCAGTCCATTCCAGGCCCACAGAGGAAAGAGACCTAGAATGTCTTTGAATCATTTATGATCTGTGGGGAAATAAAATAGGAAGCAGAATAATATTTTTACTGTGAAGTAGCAAAGAAAGCTGGAAGAAAGCAGCTAGTGAGTTCCTTTTGTGCCACACTAAATGGATGTGGAGAAAGATATGGATTCTGGGCTCCACAACAGGGAAGAGAATCCATACTTGCTTCCAAATTTTCCCCTGGCCTCTATGTAGTTCTATTGTTCCAATAAGAAATTTGTGACTCAAAGGATTTATTCAAAATCTATATAAAACATAATAGGCAAAGTTCATTCCAGAAGCCATCAAGTGAAACTATATTTCTCTGTGGGGAAAGCTGGGGTCCCTTCCAGTCTGGTCTTTTTCTGTACACAGCCTAGTAGCATGGAGCTTTTTGTTGCACATTAATACAACATCAAGGGTTGTGGGGCCCTAACTCCTATAAAGCAAATGTTAGAAACAATATTGGACCCAAGCAAAACCCATAAATGCAGAGGGAAGCAGAAACCCATATATAAAAGAAAACAGGGGTTGAGAACAAAAGCAAAAAACCACATTTCAAACCTCAAAGGAAAGAAATCAATTTTTGTTTTGGAGGAAACGTCCTTGGAAATGTTCAATTTTCCTTATGACCAAGTTGGGAAGCTGTAAGATGTGTCCTCGAAGACAGTGTAAATTACTCCAAGCCAAAAAAACTATTCCATGTTGACAATAAAACCCCACCACTGAGATATACATTTCCTTCTTACTCTTTCTGCTTGCCCATTATACGAACAGAAAAATAGAGACACCCCTGCCATGTTTACAGGCCCTGCCTTATTATTTGTGTGATGGACAGAGCTAAAAACTGTATTGCCAACACTGCTTATTGGAAAAACCTGGAACTAATTAAGCGACCTCATTTGTTAGTGCTTATATGTTCACTGGTGGAAATTACTTGAGAGAACAGTTCTACTAGTACAGAACAGTGCTCTGTAATAGAACTGTAGAAAAATGACAAAGGCAACAACAGCTTTGGGGGAATAGGATGAAAAATATTAACTTAAAAAAATTTACTACATTGGCTTTGAAAGTCAATTTATTTTTTTGTCTTCCAGTGGGGAAAAGAAAATGTAATTTGCCTGAACTAGGTGATGACTTGTAGTGTTTCTACTAGTTAATGATTTACTTACTTGAATGAAACTTATGAATCGCAGTGGAAGTTTTAGTTAAGTAATTTTCAATATTGGCTTATGTTATTTTATTACTGGGTCTGCTGAGTGTTCCTTTCTATGGTGTCCTCTTCCAAGACCTATGAGCACTGTGGATCTTTTTCATATTTTTTCAAAATCATAGAATACCAGGTTGGAAGGGACCTCAAGGATCATCTGGTCCAACCTTTCTTGGCAAATGCAAGCTCTAGATGAGATGGCCCAGCATCCTGTCCAGCTGAATCTTAAGTGTTCAATGATGGGGAATCCACCACTTCCCTGGGGGGATTATTCCAATGGCTGATTGTTCTCAAGGAAAAAAAATTTTTCTCTTGCGTCCAATTGGAATCTCCCAGGAGTAACTTGTACCCATTACACCTCATTAATTGAGGCTGTGCATTCCAAAAGCAAGAAAACAAGCTACCCAGGCAAAGGGACATTCAGTATTTCAGCACGCTGCTCCCTTTCTCCTTATGTTTCTCCTGAGCTCTCTGCTTAATTCCAGATCTGCTCCCACAAGCTGATACAGGTCTTTGTTTACAAGTCAAGTCACAGGATACAAGGTGGGTATACCTGATGTACAGTGCCACCTTTCTTGTTGCTGAGATGTGGTGTGCTTTTCCGGATGGGAAGCAGCGTACTGTTGTTTCGCCCTAGCAAGGCATGTGGCACAACGTGGTGCAACAGAGAGGAGAGTTTATGAGCAAATGATGAGTCAGTCATTAAGGCAATGCAGTGTGTATTGTCAAAACAAAAAAAAAAAAATAGTCAAAATCAGTTGAAGATCAACCTCTGAAGATTTCAGTCTCTCCTGTAATTTCTGTTTGCAGTCGCTTCTGTATCATGTAGTCTGCGTTGGATGCATTCTCTGTTTTGACATTTGCTGGGACAGTGTAAGGCTGTATGTACCCATGCTTATGCAGGTTTGT
>NW_009648900.1:1186337-1225234 GCF_000708025.1 Charadrius vociferus
GGGGACATGATCTTCTACTACAAGTTGTGACATCTCCACTCACAGTTCAATGGTGGCTCCAGGGTTCAAACTTGCAGCCTAAAAATGAACTAGGCTAAGGGGCCGTTACTGTCAAGAATAAAGCCATGTACTGTAACTGAGCGTAATCAGTTTGGATCACATTCGCAGATTCTTTGTATTAGCTTTATCAGGTCGGGCCATCAGAGAGCAGATAGACAGGTAAGACCGAAAGACCTCTGAACCCAATTAAAGTTGTACCACAAAGAAATCAAATTCATGTGGTTTACATTTCAGAAAGTTACATTTGGTGGGCTGTACTTACTTTTATTCTGTAACCTAATGCAGACCATGTGAACATTTGAAACGCTTTTAACAGTTAAACCAGCTCAAATAACACAGAACCAGAGCAGCAATAAAGAGTGAATTAAGACTGATTGCAACTACAGCCAATTTTTTTTCCTCTTAAAGAAATATAAATGAGTGATATATTTAAAAACTACCATATATTACTAATTTTGTCTTCAGCTTCTAGCACTACAATAGCCATTCCCTTATCTTTTACAATAAATGTTTGGTTTAAAAAGCAATCCTAAACCCAAAGTCTTTTATTTGCAGTGTTTCAGGGTGAGTTTGGATGTGCTGTGGAACCACTGATATTCCCATCGATGCACATAGTTTGGGGATTGGTCATACAGCTCTGAGATAATCCTGAGGAGCTGACATCTAAAATACTTGGCACAATAAAAGCACCCGTATGTGAGGATAAGAAAATAGGTGTTTTATTTGCAGTCCCCTTTCTTAAAACCAATAGATGCGTGTGCACCTTTTCATTCACAAACAGTGCTTGCTCGCTGATGTTACATAGCACTTATGTATGGAGCAAATAGAGGTTCAACTGGTGCAGACTGGTATGTGTTCGCTTTCTCTATTTGCTGAACAAAGAGACTGAATGAAAGTCCTGAAGCTTCCAGAAGACCTGGCTGAAGGTGGACAGTGCCAAATGTGCCTATGTCCAGCATCTAACTTCAGGAAAGTGATGTGGTTTACATCCAAAGAGAACAAAGTGACTGGCTTAGTTAGCAGCATGATCATTCAGTGGATCAGTTTCCTCATTTTTTGCTGTGTAACAACCATTTTCCAGGACTTTGGGAGGCCTTTTGGGCCTTGGGGAATGAGATCAGGCCCACAGCTCTTGTCTGTGTTACGCTGAAGAGAGAACTTCCTGGGGCTCCAGCCCTTTCCTAGTGTCTCCAAGACACCGAAACGCAAACCTTGTGCCATTCTCCTTTTTGGCAAGGAGCCACCTGGCTATCAGCAGCGGAGCCCAGCTTCCTGGCTCCCGAGCACGACTGCTATCCTGAGTGGATATAGCTCCTTTCCCTCAACAGCTGTCCTGATGTGTCTGTGTGCATAACAGCTTTCCTCGCCGCTCCTTGTGTAGAGCTGGCTGCTGTTATCTTTGTCCCTCCCCCCTTTCCCGTAAGCTTTTGGGGCTGATGTGGCAGAGAGCGTGTTCAGGCATGGGGCTCTCCGTTTGGCACGATAGAAACCTAAGGCTGTGTATCCCTGAGACATTTTGTGACTGCTGTTCTTTCCACAGGACACAGAGAGCAATTCAGAAGCTCTCCTCCTCTCCCTGGGGTGAACAGCTTGAAAATCTGCTCTCATTCTTACTTTCCAGAAGCAGACAATTAGAGAGGAGAGATCTGTGTTGATTTTTTTTTTTTTTTTAATCCTAGTTAAACAAGTTGCAAAACCCTTGTTTTCTATAAAGGAATGTCCCTTGTATCACCATTCCCAAGCAGTGTCTGATGTACTGCTCATGAAATACAAGCTGTTTCAAAGTGTTAATGTGGGGAGCTGGGGCTGCTGTTGCTAATTCTCAGAAGTGGTGGGACTGGAAGAAAATCTCCATCTGCACAGATGGACAGAAACTGTTCTACCGTGTGGGGACCAGAACTGGTGGAGGACACAGGGACACACTCCCCGCTTGCTCTCATTTTTGTTATATACTGGGCTTGGCAGGGTAGTTCAAGATGCTTGCATGGAACTAGGAAAAAAGGGGTATATTCTGGGAAGATTAAAATAGGAAAATGGCTGCTACTTCTAACACTGCCCTCTATCACTCAGAAATGAAGAAAACCAGAAGACTTCGTCAAGTTCTTTAGAGAACAGACACTGTAAACGGGGAAAACGCTCAAGTTCTGATTATAAGAACAACACAAAATCCATCACAGAATAGATCAAATCAAGTGGATGTTGGATGATGGACAGAAAGCAACATCAGAAATTATTAAAGTGCTACCTGGACTTAGGAGAGTTCACTTTGGTTTCTTGTTCACCACTGATTTCTCTATGATCTCTGGCAAATTTCTCAGCCTCTCTCGGCCTCAGTTCACCAACTGTAAAATAAGGAAAGAAATACTCCCTCACCTTACAGGAATGTTAAAAGGAATTTAGATATTACAGGAGCGGAAAGTTCCTCGATACAATGTCTTGAACATTTGATGTAATTAAACATCAGGATTTTTCTGAATACATAATTTTTATATATTATAATAATTATAATTATTCTGAATATATGACTTTCTTTGTCATGGATATAAATAAGAATGATAGTATTACACAGTCATGTCTAAAATACTGTACTATTAGTTTCCTGGAAGCTAAACTGTACTGTGGAAGATGCTTTAAACAGAGTGAGAAAAATCAGAATGCTTATACTGGACTTTCTTCAGACATCGTGATAATCCAGTGTGTCGTTTGTTGTGTGTCCCCCCCCCGGCCCCCGCCACGGCAGAGGGGTTGGACTAGAGGATCTTTAAAGGTCCCCTCCAATACAAAGCATTTTATGTTTTGCAGAAAAGAAAGTGAAATGGGAGTTAATTATCAGACATATTTTGTAAAGGCAATAGGATGCTAATACACACAAGAAACATAAGTAATTTCTTTTAACTTTTCAAAATCAAGATAAAACAAGAGCTAATAAACATAAAGATTTGTTTCAAAGGAGTTCAACATATTCAAATTTAGGAAGACACTCCTTTCCCTTCTCTTTCTTTTCTCTTTTTCTATCAAAATAAATTTCTTACTGTCCTGTTGAATCAGACATACACAAATTCTGCAAACGGTGATTTTTCTTTTGAAAAAGTATTGTTTTATGCTTCAGTTATTTTTTCTTTTCTCATTCTGGGTAATTAATTCTATTACAGTAACCCCAAAAGACTGTAAACCAGACTCCATTCTTTGCAAAATACTCAAAAAAATGAGTTTTATGGCAAGACAAGTACGAGCCTACAATCCTCTCCCTTGTCTTCAATCTCTCTATTACGTGCTTTCTTCTCTCTTTTTAGAAGGTGTCCATTCATTCATCATCTTTTGTGTGCGTGTGTGTTTTCCTTGTTTTCCCTAGACTGGGCTGTGCAAACTGTCTTAGTGGCAGACAGACTCTGAGGAAGCTTTCCATCCTAATTCCTTTCCGTTAATGAAAGCTATGAAGCACTGCCAGCGTGCATACTGCCTGTGTAACAGAAGTAAAATGAAAGTAATACACTTCCCTAAGCCCCCTCCTTCCATGGGGTGAGTCAAATGTGCAACAGATAAAAGTGACACTACGACAGCAAATGTTGGAGGCACGTCCATGCAGACTATTTAAATCAGACAAAGCATTTTAGAAAAGAAGAGAATTAAGTTTTCCACAGACATCCAAAGGAACTCCTTTTTGCTTCCCCCCTAATGGAAGGAGTCCGCTGAATTCCACGAGAGCTCCTCCATGGCCTTCAATGGACAGTCTGCGACAGCCTCATAGAGCAGCTGGAAAGGTAATTAGAGACTAAAGAAAAATGCTGCGTGTGCTCTCATGGCAGCAAACTTGAGCTTCTCATTAGGGTATGAGATACCAAGCTAAAGGTGGTGGAGAGGAAATCCATTATGCCATACCCTGAAAATACCCGGCTTCTATGAGCAGGGATGTACTAAACACAAACACTAGATTGTCCAGCAGCCTTCAAAGTAAAAATCTTTCTAAAATAACTTCCACCTGGTGCACTTTCTAGGCTCCGAGAACAGATTGCTCCAAGAGCACTTCATGTCTTTTGTTTTTTTCTAACGAGCTATTAACAACAGATGAAGAATAACACCCTCCAAACAATTAATGCAGCCTGGGGCCTAAGCAGCAAAATCATTATTTCCAAAAAGTCCTATTGACAGAACTGCTGCAGCAACCTTTCAAAGCTGCACCCACATCCGATGACAACAACAATAAAACACTGTGCTATTTTTCTTACCTCGTAAAGTTGTCATCTCAGCATAGCTAAACATCTTAGTTGCCACCCAGCCTGTAAACATCCTTATGTGGGGAAGGTTATCAAATAGGTCATTGAGAAGCAGCTCTCACATTATCTAGAGTATTATCTAGAGCCCTCAGATTTCCTGGAGCCCTTTCAATCTGGTTTAAGACATGGTTATGTTACAAAAGCACAGCTATTTCTTGGCGATTGCTAGTCTTCCTGATTTATTAGCTTCTGCTAATGGATAAAGACTAAGTGCTCAATCTAATCTGACCTTTCAGACATGCTGGCTGTCAGAGTGCCTTTGCTGGTCACCCCGTCTATTTTACTGGTGTCCCTCCAGGAAAGTGTAGCGATCTAAGAAGAAGAGTATATTCCCTTTGGGCTACCAGCTTTAATTCTGTGCCCTTCACAACCGCTGGTATTAAATGTGAAATACCAGGCTGCTGGTTTTGGGAATAGGACTGAGCACCCTATGCCAAGGACCAAGCACTCTACTGTCCTAATCCCCTTCTAGAAGGCACCCTTTCAAAGATGCCCTCAGTTGAACAGGTAACAGTCTGCACAGCATTTACACCAGTTTGAGAAACCATCTTTAGTCCCTGTTTGTCGTGCCAGCCTCCAGCCTGCTGGCTGCCAGTCCCTCCCTCCCCTGCTTTCTTGAGGACTACTAAACCAGGGAGACTGCACTGTTCCTCTTCTGCAGATTCACTTTTAGAGGTTCGGTAATCAAGTTTTGCTGACATTAAAATTGAGATTACGTAAAATATGGATGCCTTGAAGGATTAAAAAATGAAGTGGTGAGGGACACTATCTCTAAAGATCAGCTTTCCCCATTTAAAAGCACTGTATTCCCAGATTCTGGGTCCCCTTAAAGACTTCTCTCTCTGCACAGCCAAGCGCCTGCACCTCATCAGCAAACAATGGAAAAGAATCACGTAGTAGGATCCTGCCCAGTTCACATTTATTTAACCCTTTGTCACCGCTATATTCTTTTCACCAGGCATCCTCTGTCTGTCTAAAACAGATGCGGGGACTGCTGGTGCCAGAGAGTTAATCTTACTAATAGTTTCTGTGTTTATTGTCAGAAGGGTTGCACTCTCCTCTCTTGGCCAGTGGGTCAAGGGGTTCAAGTTCCCCACCGGGGCTTGGAGCAAATCTCAGTGCTGACTGTGTACATTGGCCTGGGAGAGGGGGAATATGCTGCACTGGTACAGACCCTGAATTTCCAGTAAAACATTAAAGTGAGGTCTTTCCTATCCTTTTCAAATATGCTCCAGGTAAAGCTATTTGGGGGCTCTTTTTGTACCACAGGATATAGGCCTGGTTCACTGGACAGCCCTCCCTGCATCCCCCAAGGGATGCTAGACACCCGTATCTGCCTGTCTGTGCATGCTGCACATAATAGGACACTGTAGGAGATTGTAAAGTGATGCAATATTGCTGTCTAGCACCTTGCTTTGTTAAGCACACTTTTTTATTCAAAGTTGGGAGAAAGGAAAATGCAAAAAAGAAACTCAGGGGAAAAAAGAAAAAGGTTCAAGTGAACACGTTACCTGAGAGCTTTGTTTGGACTCAGTGAACTTGTAACCTCTGTAGTAAGATGAACACATTGGGTATAAAAGCCAAATGTTGGCAGCTGCATTTCACTTCTTTCAAACAATGGAAAGATGTGAGTTTCTATACCCCACACCAAGCATCAGCTCTGGAGAACAGAGGGCAGTAAGGCTAACTCACCACACGGCCACCCAGCAGAGAAGTGTCCTCTTCCCTCAGCAGGGACAGTGGGAGGCAGTTTTAAGTGTCAGGGAGCCAGGCCCATGCACTTGAGGTACAGGGGACTGACACGCTCACTTCAGACTAGTAAACCAATTTGTGTTGGGAGCATGAAAGAACGATGAGTCCAAACTCCTTTTCATGGGACAGTGTGATGAGTGAACGCAAAGAAGGGGAAAGGAAAGGAAGGGAAAAAAGCTGAGAAAGATGTTTGCTTTGGGCTTTCCCTGGAATTGTCCCTTTGTCTTCACTAAGTGGAAACTTCAGGAGTTCATCTCAGCCTTTCACCCACCACTCCTCTGTGCTGGGAGAAAGCAGCAGAGGGGGTAAGAACGGAAAAGTGCTTGTGCTCAAGTGTTTCCAAATGTTTCACAGCCACACGCATTTATCGGTTCTCACCCTCCACCCTATCACCACTCCCTCCACATAAAATCAGACACTGAGCTCAGGCATCCAGGCAAGAAGGAAGCCTCCTTCTCCTTTCACAGAATCCCATGCAATGTTTATAATGCACTAGGACTCAGCTAGGACAACTTGCCAGAAGGCAATGTCAGGGAGGTGCTGAAAGAAATGCAGTTCAAAGATTTCCCGGAGAGTCAGGTCATTCAGTGTGGGAAGCAGGCAATAGTCCTTTCTGGTCTCATGGACATAGGGAGTTTCAGCTAGACTGAAGTGAAGAATTAGCAAAACTATTCTCCCACCGTACCCCCTGCCTTCACTACAAAAACAGCAGTTACTTTCCACTCCGCTCAGTGTGCAAAACAAGGCTGAAATATGATATTTAAATTATTCCCAAGGATGCATCTGCTGAAAAGGAAGGCACAAGCCAGACCCTCCCTCGTGCTTGTTCTTTGTCACAGTCTTGAATTTTGGATCATTATAAGGAGGGAGAGAAAACACTAATTCCTAACACTGCTAGTGTTTCAATGAGCACTGCTATCAATCATTTAGATTCTCACTCTTTCTTATTATATTTGGATAAGTGAAATTGCCAGTAGTGCCACAAAACCAGCCAAAGTCAGCCCACAGAAAAAAACAATAGGATTGAATGTGCTCCATTGTCTATTTCTGTACGGTACAGAAATAGTAAACCAGCATGAGTGTATGAGAAGAGCTCGTGGTTAGATGGAGCCATGGCGCAACAGATGCAGAGCTTATAAATACGGGCTGCAATACTGCAGCGCCATTTTGCTCTTGGCTACTTGAATGGGTGGTTGTGTGGCCTGGTCATTTAAATGCTCTGGCCCTGAATTAGGCCCCACTGCTGCTATTCTGTCTGCTTCATATGCACACTGCGAAGAGCCATTTGTTTATGTATCAGTGCAAGCATAAACCAGAATTTTGAAACTTTCACTCTTCATTATTTTCAAAAAGAAAATAACTGCTGCAAACTGCTTTACAAAATGTGCAGTTTCTTCTTTCAAAGTAAGCCTGTTGCTGTTCCGTGTATTACCAATAAAGGGAACAAGATTAGAATAGCTATTACATTTTCATATGCAAGATCTCAAAAAAAGAAAAATATTGAGAATGTAAGGGCTCTAGAAAGACAGCAGAGGTGGGTGCCCAAACTACAGTACTCCTTGTCACAGCATTGCCCACAGGTGATTTCCTCACATATCGTGCAATTGGGATTCATTTAGTGAAGCCCCAGCTCCCACATTTCTGCACCTGTAGGAGATGTTTATCTTCCATTTTCAAGGCATTTCAAATCCTTACAATTGGAGAAAAATCTTGAAAATGACCCAACCATTCTCTAAGAAGAGAAAAAAATGTTTGCTTGTTTTTAATCTTTCTGGCTCTAATCAAGACTAAGGCACAAACACTAAGAAAATTGATAGTAAAGTAGCTGTTCTTTGTGTTTGACATCTGGTTTTTCATCCTGTGAGGGTATGTTGAGACATGCTTTCAAGTCTTGCTTTCACGGTTTTCTCTGTGTCCATGAGGGCTAGTAATGTAAGTTTTCTTTTTAAATGGAGCATTAAAGTCTTCCAGAGCCAGTATTTGAAGAAAAGAAAGACACGGGGAAGCTCATGGTAATAATGCTAACATTCAAACTAAAGAGATAATAATGGAAGGCCATAAAGGGTCTCATAATCTTGGCAGTACTCAGTTACCTCTTTTCTCAACTTCTGTCTCGCTACTGTGGTTACTTTCCAGCTCTACTTACGTAGCTTTTCACATCTTTTTCACAAGTGGCAGAACCAAATGAACTGCTATAGATGAATGATAGAGAAAAATATATTGAATGGTTTGGCCTAACTCTGAGATTTCACAGTGCCACTTTGCAGCATTGGTATGGGCCTTCTGGTGAAGTTTCTGGGTTCGCTTTCCCAGTGGTGGCAGCCATCTCCACTATGTGAGCTGAGCCTGGGCGAAGAGCTGCTGCCTGGATGTCTGGTTTCACCAGCAGTTAATTACACACAAAGGAAAACATGGAGACTTTTGCTTGTGTTATAAATGCTGGTGCCTCTTAACTCCCGATAGTTCTATCAGTGCAGGATGTGTATATGTTTTCTTCGTATTTAACAGTGGTGAATTGCCGTTGTGGGGAGGGGAAAGTATAAATGATGTTAGCTACTGTCAAGGTCTTTGGCACACTCCTGGAAGCCTGTCTGCTGTCCGCATCGGCGTGAAAGGTAGATCGTGTTGAAATTGGGTGCTTGCTTTCTGTTGTTACTGTTGCCTACCCCAGTTAAGGAGCTTTCCACCCACAGGAGATGACAGAATGGAAAAGATGGTGACTCTGCTTTAATATGTGCTCTTTCAAAGAAAAAGAAAGGGAAAAAAAAACCAACCCAAAATGGTAAATAATCCTTGCCCTGGCGCAGGGAAGGCTGGCGTGCTGCAGCTGAGCACAGCCTGCCCCATTGGGCAGGGAGGGACGTGGGCTGGCTGACACGCTGGCAGTGGCAGGCTGCGGAGGGACCCGTGTCCAGCCTCCCTTGGCTGGAGGGGAATTGACTGGGAGAGTCATGAGGCCTTTGGGGATGGGTGGGAGAGAGGGCAGGAGGGAGGGAGGGAGGAACAGCCTGCTAGCAAACACATGGTAAAAGGCTTCCACCTCTCAGCTTTGGAAAAGTCTTGAAAAGCAAAGTCCCATGTGTGTGGTGTTCACGTAGTAATGCACTAAGAAAGTACAAGTTTGGCTGGTATATAAATTAATGCTTTTTTTTTTTTTTAATGAACATATGTGTTAATAAAACTTGTGTGGAGAGTTTGGAGGATAACTAATATAGATCTAATAAATATCTCAGTGTTTTATTGACAAAATGATTTGGAAGTCAACATCTTCAGCTGGTTCTTAGTCCCAGTGAATCTACTGGCAAAACTTTTATTGGTTTCAGCATAGCTAAGACTCCTCTGTTGCACACTGCATCTTTTTTCTGTGGAGCAACTTGCCATAATCATATTTACCAAGACTACCCATTTTTGTGAGAGCTGAGCACTGGCATGGGCATTTTAAAAGGCAGTGCACCTAGAAAGAACATTTTGAGTTGAATAAATGAGTCTTTTTTGGCAGCTTGGTTTAGAAGAGTTACCACAATATTTTTTTTTTCAAACCAGTCTCTTTCTGGTCTTTTATTCAGAATGTGCTCTGAAAACACAAAAGAGACATGGGACACGGGTTTTTCTGGGCTGTGTCACTGGTCGAGAAAATTGTTTATCAGTTCTGACATGGGGGCATAGATTTTTTTTTATATTTCTTCATCTTGTCCTAGACAGATTTCCCTGAACCCCCGGTGCTTTTCTTCTCCATTCATGTCTGCCCTTCCTCTCTAACTGGAATCAGGATGTGAATTTCTTCCAAGAGCATTTAACATGCTTTTTTTTCATTTGTTTTGTTCTTCTTGCTTCTTAAAAGGTTGATAAGTTTTAAAGTTAGAAGAGATGAAAATATGGGGAATTAAACCACATTATCCCGAGCAGAATGAAGCTAAATTATTTGGGTCATTTTTGGAAAATGGAAGATGAATTCTGGAAAATTTATGAAATGGTGACTTTGATAAATGCTGACAGGTTTGGGAACAAAATAAAAATATATTTTAAAGAACCAAAAAAATATATTTTAAAGAACCAAAGTTCCTCTGAGGAATTACTTTTGAACTGCGACTGAGTTTGCCATAGCTGACTTCTTCCTCTCAAATTATACTTCAGACCTACCCTTTCGCTTCCCGAAAGCCCAAGTCAAGGACTGACATGTGTGGTGCTTATTGTAGCATCAGGCCCTATGTCTGAAGATTGAAACGAAGCCAGTACAGCACTTTGTTCTCCCCTGTTCACCACTACTGCCCATTAACACCGTTTCTCTAATCTTAACCATGCCCACTGTTTTCCTTTGAAATTTCTAACTGGATGTATTGGTTTTGGTTTGTGTCTTGCTTGTCAAAAGCTTGGTGAAGGTTTTGAAAGAATTTTGTCATGGGCTGAAACTTGTCAGAAAAAGAGGAGCAAGTGTATAATGTTGTAAGATTTAAGTCAAAACTATTTTTGAGGCTGTAGCAAATTTATGTTTCACAGGGGCTTTTTCTCTCCAGACTTTCCTAGAGCTAGGTCCAGGTCCAGGTCCAGGTCTGATGCAGATGAAATTGGCTGTTTTCAGTTTCAGGACATCCCGCCAGGATGCTGTAAATACTTTGGGATGTGCAAACTTCACACATTCTGCTGACTTTGCAACACGACTTACCTGCTTGCAGTGAAGCCCAAGCTGAAATAACTTACTGCCTCAGAGCTATATCCAACTGTTTTGCAAGAACTTAAGATGTACAAAATTACTTGTGAGTAGTCTCACTGCCTGAGGTCTTTCAAAACACTGAATTGAAGGATATTCTTGAGATGTTTGACGATACTTTAAAGATTTTAATTTCACTGGAAGTTGATTATATTCCTAAATAACTACTGGAAATGAATTTACTTATGCCTACTGAGCCATAACCCTAATCCTGCATGTACCTAATTTGATGTTCATGTAGTCACATCTACTTCCACATGAACAAACTTAATGCAGTTGAAATCAGTGTGGCTAGAGAACTGAATTTAAATCAGTCAGCTGCTTAACTACCATCAGTAAGCAGGGTATTTGCACTAAAGATGAAGAAAGTAAGATCTTCTGTCTCCTGTTGCAAGGGAACTCCCTCTGACATGTCAGTGGGATCGGTACCTAAGTGTCCATGATGACAGCCAGCTGCTGCAGAGCACATTGCCTTGTGCTGGCAGTGCTTTCCTCCCTCTCTACTGTCCTTGCTTTTGTGATAGCTAAGGCAGGCTATCGCTGTGCAACATACCTTATCGCGCTCTATCGGTACCAGCTCCATAGTGCTCTCTGACCTTTTCCAGTCCTGTTGTTTCTGAGCTGACAGCAGCTTAGGTCTAGCTTGTGCCAAGCTGTTTTTTTTTTGTTCTGTGATGATGGATGAAACATGATGTAGCTCAGCCTCGCGCCGTGCTCCTCTGATCTGCACAGTGAATGACACCGAACTTGTCAGAGGTCTAAGAGTGTTGAATTGATTTGTAAATAATGGGAACAGTTATTAATAGCAATTAAATACCTTCTTTCCTGCAGTTCTGTCTTCTTTCCTGTTTTTTTTTTCTTTTTTCTTCTTTTTTCTTCTTTTTTCTTTTCCTCCTGCTTAAAACTAGAAACTGGTAAACAAGTAAAACTGCAGGTTTCTGCAACATCACTTTGTTCAAACTAAAATCCGGTACCTGAATTTAACTATCTTTAAATGCTTGGTTGCCCTATGAGCTATTTCAGTTTACGGCATCTACTGAATCTACAGAACCTGTCTTAAAATGAGACACTTCTCCACTTGCCCTGCCCTCTGTCAGCAGCCCAACTGCGGAGCATCAGTGGTGGTTTAGACTCCTTCAGGCAGCTATTACTGTTGTGCCGTACCCTACCATACACAGCGGCCCCAGCCCACAGCCACTGTGTGCCCCAGCCTGCTGTTGGGGAGTTAAAACACATGGGGTGGGACAGGGGTGCCCGGTTGGGTGCTGGTGAGTGGTGGCCATGGGCAGAGAGGAGCAGACCGGTGGCAGGACGCCACTGCCAGTTGCAGAAGAGCTCCGGCAGGAATCTCTGCCCTGGGTGACAGACAACGCTGATTAGAAAAAGGCTAAATGTCGACATTGTTCTGAACTGGTAATTGGAAATTTTCCAAGAGCATTTTAGACACGAGACTTTGGAGGTTTTCTCCTCCCAGGCTGCTTTGCCGCCTCCTCCTCCTCCTCCTCCTCCTCTCCCCATGAACCACTGTAACTCATTCTGTCAAGTACTGAGTGCTGTCCCTTCAGACCTTCAGATAAATCCTTTACAGCAACAATTTTAAAAGCTGCCGTAGCGTCTCTTTCTGTCTGTCTGTCTTTCCATCTCTCCTTCCTCCTTACTAATTTATATGGTGGCAAGGGGAAGGTGGCCGTGCATGGAAGGTGGGGGTGGTGCAGAGCGGAGGGGCGAAAGCTGTGTTTTGACACATGTGGCTTTCCATTTTTGCAGAGGTTGTTAGCACTCTGCTTAGTGACCGCAAGTTGATTACAAACACCGTGTAGCAGTGATGCTTTGCCAAAGCGCTTGGAGAGGAGGCCTGTGTTTTTGCTCCCCTTGTCCAATTCGTTTTAAAATATATTATTACGAAAAAGATTTAAAGAAAAATTTATTGCTTGCAAAGAGGGACCCAAATCCCCAGGGCAGAATAAATAAAATAAAAACATGAGAAGTGCATTTATAGTACTCCTGAAAATAAGAGTGCAGTCTTAAAAAGGTTTCCTTAAAATGAAAAATGGATGACTGAGTCGCCAACTGCTACTAATCTAAAAGTTAGTGCTTTTGATAGTGATTGCTGTGCTGCTAACTCTTCGTTAGCAAGGGTATTTAGTTGTAGGATAAGAGGGCTTTATAGAACATTTGCTCCCCTGTGGTTTAGAAATTAGCCTGTATATGGAATAAGTGAGCAAAGACGGAACGTATTTTCCATTGCCCTGGTTATTCCTATGCGTGTGTTTGTGTGTGTTGGTGCGCTTTTGCGTGTGTGTGTGCATGCACTAATAGCTTTGTGGTGATGATGGAGATGATCAAGATGATACAGAATGGAAATACTGTGTGATTTTCTGGAGTCAGCCTTTTAGGACTCCCTTTAAATGGGAAAGGCAATGATTTCTGGAAAGCAGGTTTGCCAGCAGGCTGCAGTTAAGATCCTCAGATGGTATTTATTGCAGAAACGTACATTACTGTGATGTGTTTGAATCTGGAAATAATTTTTCCCACAAGGGAGAAAACACCTTGTCATAAAATACATTGTATTTTACTTGTTTATTCAGTGTTATGCCTTTCTAATAAATTGTGGACTTAGCCTTGTTTGCATTTATGTTAGTGGAAGATTTTCGCTTGAATTCTATCTAGTAAAATCAACTGTATCTAGCTCTGATGCCCAGCATGAGATTTGTCTTACAAAGCTTGTAGCGACATTTCTGAGAGTCAGAAGCTGCAGCTCTTCCTCAGGCTGTCAGTAGCAATGTGAGTCCCACCAGCAAACACGTAAAACTCTTTCTCCTATATTAGTTGCTGCTTTTTCAGCCTGTATCATACTTTGCCTGAGGAGTGTTTCCAGTCTTCAGTGGTCTCGGGGCAGCAGGAGCAAAGACACCGAGGTGGATTCCACCAGTGTTTTCCTCCAAGTCTTGCAGAGAAGCAATGCACGCTGGTGGGGGCAAGAGCTGGGAGGACTACATGGGCAGGACTTCCAGTTCAGCTGCCGGATCTGTTTTTTTAAGAGTGACTGGCAATGGGGAATTGAGGCGTTCAAACTGATGAGGGTCTTGCTGGTACTCTTGAAAATGGGACTATTTTCTTCTAACTATGCTCTACTGAAAGGAGTATTGTTTCCTGGGAGAAGATCCAGGAGAAATCCCTTTTTTCCATATTGTTTGTTGAGCTGTCCTCTCTGCAGGTAAAGAGAAGTCCTTCCCTGTGCCACTGTACACTTAACTTACCTCACTGTCTTTTTCTCAATGGGTTACACAGTGTTGAACCAATGAATGGCTTGTGCCCTGGGGCAGTTTTTTAATACTGTTAATAATAATCCTTTATGTAAAATTTATATTTTTTAAATTGAAAGTGCTGATAGCGATTAAGCAAATCTCTCATTAGGAAATGCCATGGCATAAAACCTTGCAATCAACAGGAGGAGGACTCTTGGAGAGACTGTATGTACAGTATCACGCCGGCACCATTTGCTGATTTCAGTTATTTCGTCTCAGCGTAATGCTGGCCATCCTTGGCAGAGTGACAACGCAAGCCTTATTCGTTGAAACCCTTCCCAGCACTGCGGCCACGAGAACACCCCAAGTATTTTAAGTTAGCTACGTAGGTCCTATTCTTAACTTTTCATCTCATCAGATACTTTTCGTATTAGAACTTGAGAGCCTTCCCTCTAAGGTAATGATGATGTACATTAAACCTCCGTGATCAAGTCCTAGCTTGCGCGTTTCTAATGTGTTATGACTGTGATCTGTGCAATAGCTGTGCTCCAGCCTTGCTGGGTCATGTGACATAATGGCGTTTTTAATTTCCTCCTTCCAGTCCCATCGCCTGTTCGCATGTAGGAAATTACTTTGTTTTTCATGTTAATTGATAGCACGACCTGTTTCAGCAATTCACCATCTCAAAGGTATGTCTGAGATCTCCAAATGACTCACTGACATAAATGCAGATGAGCTAAAGCCACTTGTGTTGCAGAAGGGCCGAAAGCCAAAGCAGAGTATCTTGATATCCGAGATAGCCTTTTACCCTGTAGGACCGTGAGCCCGTGGCCCGCTTTGTTAATTACCGCGTTAAAGTCTAGTGGCAAATGGTAGGTTGTAAGAGGCAGCCTGCAGGAATAGTCATGTTAAATTCATGGCCTCTAGCTCACTTGATCAATTGCAAGCTGGTAGACATTTATTTAAAATTTATACCACATGAATGTCTGAGGTAATAGGTGAATACTGTAAAGGGTTTATTTAAAAAAATATTTGACCAGTAGGGTCTTTGGAGATCAAATATTTCATTTTCAAGGGTGTCCTGAGTATTCGAAGAGGAGGAGGAGGGGGAAGTAAAGAGGGATTTGGATAATGCGAAATACCACAGAAAGCAAGATTTTCCAAGGAAAACACCAGGAAGCTTGGTATGAGCATTTAATGTATGCTGGAGTTTTTAAAAGGAAACATTAATGGTGAAACATGCCCTCAAAGGACAAGCCAGCAATAAATTTTGTGTCACAAAATTACCTGTCAGTGAGATTATGTTTAAATAACGTAGAATTGTTCCTGCTTCTTGAGGGGTTGGGAGAAACTTCACGGGAGAGTGTTCAAAGTATTCAGAATTATGTGCCCAAATCCCATTAACAATAATGGGATTTGTGTGTTCAACCCTGCTCGAATGGCATTGAAAAATGTGGCTGTTGGTTGTTCTTCCCCAAAGCATAGACATAGCAAGGGAGCAATGAAATCCAAAATATTTTCTCTCAAGATTTTTTTTTTTATTACCTTCCAGACACAGAGGATCTCACTAGCAGCCTGTGTGTACTGCACCATGATTAAAGCCTCCAGGCAATTCTTCTTTTCCCTTCGTCAGGGGTGGGAAATAACAGCAACAACAAAAAAGCCCACCAAACTGATTTGACATGTCAGTGTTCTCATTATCTGTGACAATGGGGAACATTATGGCAAAAAAATTCAGCAGGACAGTGAGCATTTTGAATGAGTGGACTCCAGTAAAAGGGGTTTTGGTGTGGTCATGGTTTTTATTTTTGCTAACATCCTTGCTTAAAAAATGGAGGTCTGTGTTTTGACGTATCGTAAAAGAGACTGAGTCGTTGTAAACTGGAGAACAGTATAGGACAGAGAATGCTCTGAAGGTGGAAGGCAGAGGAAGAAAGGGGAAAAACATACAATTAAGACTTAAATATGACTGAACATGTTGCCATGGGATTTGATCTTATCCTATTTACAAGAGAAAACTTATGACTCATGGGCGCTAAATGATCAAGCCATTACTCATTTATGGAGTAAAAAAATGGATACCTTTTATGGGATTTTTATAAATAATGATTACTTCCCCATATTTGTGAATACTGAGCAAAGACATGCTGCAGTCATAAAGCTCACTACATGCTCGGCTTCTGTGCAGACTTTTTAAGAAGTATTTAGTGTTAACTGATTGTTTCTTGCTTCAGAGTTTTATTCTCCATGGTGTTCTCATTGCCCGTGCTGAGTTGTAACCCTCATTTCACAAAATCACAGAGGGAATGCAGGATAGGTTTTGCCAAAATCCAGATTGATGACACCTAAAGACCCTGTAGTGCAGTTCAGGATGGACATGTAAAAGGTATTTTTTTAACTATTTCCTTCCCATCAAACTTGGCAGGGCTCTGCAAGATTCCAGCACTGCTGGTTGCCAGTGGTCTGTTGTGGTGGTCATGATGCCGCTTGCCATGTATTTTTCCCTAGCGAAGACCTTTCAGCTATGCCTGAGGAGCTTAAACAATATTATCCTGGCCCTGCAACCTTTCGGGACACTCTTGACTTGTGGGTTATCACCCTGTGGCTATCTGGTCCGGCTTTAGTGGTGTTTTCTCCTGATGGTCAGTGTAAGGCACAGTTAATGCTTTCTTTTATCACTACCACAGCCCTCATTAACAGGTTTATTAAAGGGTAAACACTATAATCTGTTTTTGAACTCTGGCTTTTTGCCCTAGGAAGGACCCATGCTTTTATCATGGTGTGTGTAAAGTGTTAACCTTTTGTACTGCTAACCTTCCTCTGTGGGTTTGAAGAAGTGCGTGTAACCATTAATAGGAAAGAGATATCTGCGTATCAAATTAGAATCTGATTCTGTGAGAGGGAAATCTGTTTAGGAGCTTGGATAATGCAGACAGTCTCAGAAAAACTAATCTTTTTAAAAGTTTTGTTGTGTGAGAGCTGGGCAGAAATATTAGGAAGATGGATTTTTTGAGTGGAGCAATTGTATTTTTTAATTTTATTGTTTGATGCACAACCTGTGCAGTAACGTTTCCCCTTGGGTGGGTAGTGATTTTATGATGGCCCACAACTGCCTTCTGACTGAGCTCAAGATCAAGAGCGTTCAGGATCCTAGAGGTCAAGCCAAATTACAAACTTTGCATTTGAAGTTACGCATGTTTTCCTGGCAGAGTGTGTGTGAAGAGGAGAGGATGTGGGAGCAGTGAATGCTACACTCAAATCTGGGGTTACAGTCTACCTATGATATCTTTCCAGTTATGTCTGTGTATCAATTTTCTTCATGTCCATGGAAGTATCTCTCTCTGAAAATCAGATGGTCTCTCTACAAAGAATTCATGGATGTGAATTCTTGAAGCAGCTGGCCATAGTATGGAGATATGTTTCCAACGCTTTACTTTGTCCTCTGGAGAGAAGAAACAATTGGAAAAGATGTATAAAATCAGTACGCTCGTACAACAAAGACATCCCATGGATGTAGACATGAGAAAATCTGTGATCACATTAATTCCCACCACCTGTCTAACTGTACAGAGATGCGCAGGGTGTATTTTTAGGTAAATTGACACTGGATGCCAGAAGAAAATGATCTCTACTTTGTTGTTAATTCTGTTTCTGTGCCAAATTGTGTAAGCGTGTGTGGGAGATTATGGCTTTTAACGTACTGGGCAATAAAAGCTAGTATTTGACTTGGTATGATTCTAGCTGGCCTATGACATCCTAAGCGTTACAATAACATTCACACATTTTAGTGGTTGCTCCAACTCCTACAACCAGTCAAGGAGAGCCACATGCTGCCCTTGACACAGTGAAACAGTCCTATCTTAAAATGAGAATTAAGCATTTATATTTCCCCCCCTCCTCTGTAGATATCATTGAATTGCAAGCTGTAGAGAATCCTTTTGAAGTAAATGGCAATTACTACTTATGGGAAACAGTGTACAAAATACAATACATTTGTAGAGAAAAAGAGAGAGAATACTTGCAGCCTGTCTTGAATAGAAGACATACAAAACATTCGTGCAGACTTTGCTGCAGTTTTACTCTCAAAAGCCTGTCAACATCGCGTTCTCTTCCATGGGACATATCTATTACCAGCTCTGTGGCTTTTGCTGCTCTAGGTCAGAAAATGGCCACTACTCAGCTGGAGCTTGTCACACTTAACACTTGTAGCACTTACACCGTGTACTGTCCTTACGCATGTCGATGCTGCTGATAGTTCCCTCTTGGAGGTGTCATCCTGTTCTGTCACCGTGGCAGGTCTCACCCATTTATCGTACATGCACCAGAGCAGTGCACGTTGCCTGTCTGAACACAGAAGTCTCGGGAAGCTGCAGAGTCTGGGTTAGCAGCTCGGTGACAGGAGTACACGGGACAGTTTTTAGGAAACCTTATGGGAATCAGTTGCAATGTGGGAGCTGAGGGGGGCCAGCCTTTGCATGGAGGAGCTTTGCATTGTGTGAGCTGTGGGATGTCTCCATTAGTGTGATTTGGAGATGACATCCAAACCCCATTTAAGCTCAAGGGGTTTTGTCAGGACAGAAAATATTGAGGGAGCCCCTTGTTCGTTGTTGGCAGAACATCACTATAGCCATGTCATCTGTAGATCTGAGGCGCTGAGAAATTGTTCCTTAGCAAATGCTTTTTAGTTCTAGTAATCTTTTATTGGCGCTACCCAGTGCTCAAAGAGCCCTTTTTGTAAGTAAGAGAAGCATTAAAACTTCGCACATGCTTTAACTTGAGGATGTGGAGAGAATTCTGGACAGCCGCATTGTTCATGTGAGCGAAGCCAATAAACTATTCTAAAACCCCTTCTTCTGCTTTGGTGTCACACAAAAAAAATCAGCCAAACTGCTGGACCTTTCTGGCCTGTATTGTGTGTTAGATATGAACAAAATCTTAATGCCAGCTACTAGAGTCATATCTCGTATCTGCTCTCAACAAGTTAGATCAAGAAAGCTGGGGTTTTTTAATCATTCTGCTCTGTGCAAGTGAACTAATGTTAATTGCATTCTGGATGGCTGTTGGACGTCACAGCTGTAACAACAAAAAGTAAGATTTTCTTTTTAACATCATACTTCAAAAGTTAAATTAAAAATTCTCTTGCAAAAATAAGACTGTAATAAATAGAGTATGCATCAATAAATGTACCAAAGAAGGGTAATCTGCACCTGATATAATAAAAGTATTTCTCATGAAACCTCTGTTCAAAGAAGTGTAGCATTTAATCATAACTGGTGACTTCTCTACAGAAATTTAGAATTCACCTATGGGATGGAATTTCTGTTATATTAATGTCCCATTTACACCATTTTGGCTTCATAAAAGGCACTTAAATATATATGAAAAACTGACCCATAGAACATCTTGCATTCTGAGAAGGATTCTTTATTAAATTTTACAGGTTACCATAGTTTTCAGATCCCTTTCTGTGGAGCTTAGAAGTTTTTATAATTATTAGTGTAAGTATGGTAGGCACCTGTTGCTTTAACTCATAATGAAGCATTCAACATTTCCCGTTGTATAATTATGATTAAGTTTATGCTTAATTTATGCCTACAACAGCACAGAAAGATGCTGAATTGTCCCGGAAACACTTGACAGCATTGAAACTATATTAAACCAAAATCCTGCTGGCTTGTCTCACAGAAGTGATTCTTCTGGCAAACTTCTTTTGGGTTGTAAATACTTTACGTGCGGTAAAATCACTGCCTGATTGAGAACTGCACATGAGATAAAGGTATCTGATCTTGTACCAAGCTGGTGGTTTGAGCTAGCTTTTGTTTTCTCTCTCTTTTGGTCCCCCCTTGTGGTTTTCTAAATACTTGTATATCGTTCTTCAATCACAGACAATTATATGCCTATTTATAGTCTTTGAAAAACACTGTGGATTTAAACCTACAGGTCATATATGTGAACAACTGGCTATTTTGCATGAAGTTTCCAATACCCTTATTTATCGAGAAATTGTCTTTTTTTTTTCTTACAAGTGAACACATTCAGTTGCATTAATTTTAAGATAGTAATATATTAACTGCTGTGCCACAGTCTGCCGTGAACAAACTGCAGATGTTCATGTTATGTGATCTGAAAAATATCTTTGTGGAGTTAATGGGGTGGTTAGGATTTTGAAAGTACATGATTCTGCAAAATGAACCAGAATGGTCTAGCACCTTTTAATCAAGTCACAGAGTAGCTGTATCACTCTTTTCTGTTAATTATCATGTGTACTATGTTGTCTCCTATAACAGTAGTAAATACCGTACCATGATAAAGAAACATACAGTTTTGATGAGCTATAGAAACAAGAGCCTTGATAACAGAAATGACTTCTCAAGTGTCATGAGATTTGGTTTCCACTTATTAAACTAATAAAGCTGAAGAACTATTGCCTTGTAATACTGGTATTGCCTGTGTAAGTGGTAAAAATGGAAATGCCTGATTTCTGTTCCTTATACCGGAACCATTGCTACCGGAAAGGTGGAAAAAGGTGTGAGGTTCTGCAAGCATGAACCAGATTATGCATCTTCTGCTAACATCTTTGTGTGCATAAAATCCTGCTTACACACATTAATGCCTATTTTGAACAGGGATTATTTAAGACAGGACAGGCAAATCTTTCACAGTCTAGCAGCCAAGAAGTGAAGGATGATGAAGAGCCATAGGCTAGTGTCAAAATTGGAGAGATTGCCCCGCCATGTCTCCCACTGCTCCTGCCTCATACATGCACCTCTGTGCTTATTATGTCCCTGCTTATTATAACTCCTGCCACAGCATCTGTTTATCCCTGTATTTTCAGCTCTAGCCAAATTTAAAGGACTTTTGATTTATTAGTTTTTTTTTTCATTTGTCATCATTATTGTCTTTTTCGACTATTGCTGCATTTTCATCACAGAAGAAGATACTGCTCAGAGGTGCTAGTTTTCCTCCCCTCACTTATGGATTCCTCTGTCCTTTGTCCCTCTCCTCCGTGTCCCCAAATTATTACGCTGAGAAAACTTGTCTCTTCTGTCTACAGAGATAGCCTTTAATTCAGGGTAAGGTTTACTTCATAGCCTAAAATTGGCTCTTACTCCTTGATCTGACTCACTGCGTTACAGTACAGTCACTTATAGATCTATTTATTTTTAGAATCTCAAAGAAACAGATTCTATGGGGAGCATTTGTTTCTGATCAAGAGATGGCTCCAAACCGAAATATGCTGCTGGAGGGAATATCCTTTCAACTTGACCCTTAACATAAGGACCCTCTGACAGTTGTTTCGTGCCTTTTGAATGTCTGTTGCACCCTTCTGCAAACTTTTTGTGATCAGCTTAGGCACAAAAAATGGGCAAATGTAGATACTCCTATGTCCTGTGAAGCATGTGAGTTTTTGTTTGCTGCTTTTCTTCCTGTATACAAGCTAATTTCGTTGAGGGTGGAAGGTTTTACTCCTATCTGCTCACTGAATTTTCTTTTTCTAAGGGGAGCGATGGGTGTGTGGGGAAAAAAATTTGGATCGAAACCCACATTGTCAGAGTCGTCACTCAAGTGTTTAGCAGTTTTGAAGAGGGTTTGCTTTGTTTTTCCACTCAAAAGTGGAAGGGTTGGCAGCACTGTGGTGCACTCTGTGCTCACTCAGTCCTACCTGACAGAAGTGGTAAATTAATGCTTCTTTGTGCATTCCTTGACTTTTCTCGGGTTTTGGAAGGAGAGTAAATACTGCAGAGTTTGTATTGATGTATCATCACTACTAGTGGGCATGTTAACTCTATACTCTCCTTAATATTCTAAATTTTTTTGCTTTACTTTTTGTCTTTTGCATTATTAAAGAAGTTAGTAATGAGAAGAAGTTAGCATGCATGTTAAAGTAACAGTATGCTCTTACTGTCAAAAAAGACGGCGTCCCTGGACCAACGTACTGCGGACCTCTCACATTCAGCCAAGCCCCTTCAGGATGCTGATACGTGATCAGATGCTTCTATCTGTTGGATCCAAACCAGCCAATGAAACTACCATGCCGTGCAGTAGATCCATGAGGGAGAAAAGACGTGTACACACCTATTAAAAAACCCTCAAACCCTAACCCTGAGTAGAGCCCTGTGACACTCTGTTTTAGCTGAGGGTGTTGTGCTGTTGCAGGGCGTGAGGAATGCTCTAACAGTATTTAGCATTATTGTTCTTCTGTTGTGCTTGCTGTGGGTGAAGTCGTTGCTATCCTAGGCTGTAGTAATCACAATGAAAGTTACAACAAAAGTAAAATGTAAGTAT
This sequence comes from Charadrius vociferus, assembly GCF_000708025.1. NCBI lineage: Eukaryota > Metazoa > Chordata > Aves > Charadriiformes > Charadriidae > Charadrius > Charadrius vociferus. Next base: position 1,208,666 of record NW_009648900.1, read on the forward strand.
AACTTCCCATATCCTGGTGGCTTATCTAATTATTATTCTTAGAAGTCAATGTTAGATTTAAAATGTTCTTCTCGATATGCCAAGAAGATAGCAGCAAGAAAATCTGATTATACCTCTTTTTGTGGTAACTATTGCTACAGCCTTGACCCATGAACACTTTTTTAATACAAGGGAGACACTCAAAGATCAACAGCCTGAGCTTGCCATAACTGGTAAATAATTCTTTATTTTTTTAAAAAAAAGGAACAAAAAAAGACAACATTTTGTCTTGTCTTTGTTGAAGAAAGAAATAGAAAGGGAAGAAAAAGAAGGAAACAAAACCAGCCATGCCTTTTCCTCATGAACAGAACTGCAGAGACACATTTGTTTGATAAATGTGACTTTTGAAAGCATGTGTTTTCCTTAGAAAAGAAAGGGAACAAAACACCTACAAAAGATTTGCTTACAGTTTTTCCTTTAAGCATGTGAGGGAGAGCATGTATGGATTTGCATTCTTGTATACTAGCCTTTTGCAATCCCTCTGGCTATCGCAGAAACTATCCCCTTCTAGTTGTCCTGGTATTAAGTACCCAACTGTTTGAATTGAGGACTCTGCTGGGGGCTGCCACATGCTGACAAGCAGTCGGTGAGGTTAGAATGAAGCACTTGGGCATCATGCAACATGTGCTCCGCAGATAACCCAGGAGGAATTTTGGCTGAGTTAGGGTTGTCCTTAGGCTATCCCTATAGCTTACTCCCTATGCTCTTTTCAGCTAATTGTAAGAGATAATGCTCTCTCCAGGCTTTTAGTCTTTTTCTGTATCCCCACAAGACAATCTAATTAATGCCTATTATAGCATTGCCTCTGTGAGAAGACATTTAAATGAGGCTATCAATCTGCTGTACAGCTGTTACTGATCCAAGCTGAATTTGAATTGACAGCAGAGCTTGAGAGGAGCTGTTTATCTCTTTACCAGTTTCTGGTGCATCGCTTTAAAAGTGTGCGTGGAGATACATAGGGTTCCCAAATCTATATTTAGGGACTTGTCTTCTAAAAGAGGTGAACACCATCAACTTTCATTGAGTTGTGTTGAAATTGCAGGTGATGCCTCTGGCCCACTGGAATTCTTGAAATGGGATTTCAGATGTGTGCTCCGTGGGCATCTACATCCAGGGATCCTTCTTGATCACCATTGCCTCTCACATACACCAGCAGGCCTGCCACAAGCACCTCCTTCCCTCCACATAATTAAAAATGGGAACTGATATCCCTCAACAAGCAACTCAGCTTCCCCTTCAGATGACTAAAGCTTCCTTGATGCAATGGTTGCCACTCATAGAGTAGTGTGACCACCTTCCTTCCTGCCCACGCTTCATTAAGGCCTCCTGTCACATACTGCCCTAATTTTTGAGTTACAAGGAAAATCACAGAGCTTTAGGGAGGTCAGGGCTATAAGACAGCAAATCTAGTAAATTTAACTCTACACAAGGGCAATGGAAAGGAGATCTACTTGTATGTGAGAAATAACTGAGCAAGGGACAGCTCTTTGAAGTTTGAGATGGGAATGGAGGAGAGGGAAGGGTAGGAAGTTTGTGAATTCTTTAAAGAAGATTTTGTTCTTTCCTAGGCTGTGGCATTTTTCAATGGTCAAAATTCGGTTACCACCCATATGCTAGTGCTTCAAGTGTCCAGCATTTATGCTTGTTTTTTGCAGCGATTCATTTGATAATGTTTGCGATCCTTTTCTGTCTGTGATGTACTTCTAGAGTATCGCTAATAAGCTTTGGGACTTGCTTAGGAAGAAAATCCTTTTAACATCTTCAAACTATGGACAGTTTTTGAGGTAGTGGTGGCAGCTGAGTCTTGTTGCTCTGGCTGTGATCTAAAGCCTGTTGAAGTGAATGGGAGTCTTTCCGCTCACTTCAATAGGCTTTAGATCTGTATCCCTCCCTGTAAGTGCAGCGAGGTCTAAAACACTGAGTATTTGGAAGAAGACAACAACACCGCTTACATTTCCTGGCTCTAGAGTTTCCTTTATGTTGTCCTCAGGTCAAAACTTGTCTTCAGATTCTGTCTCTGTAATGTTTATTCTCACAAAAGGAGATAAAGGTCTTTGTTCCTCTAGAAGTCCCTAGATGACTAGATTGAACAAACAGAGCAGTAATGTTCTCACTGTTTTCCATCACCTACTAAAGTGCAGAACCTTCTCCCTCCCCCAGCGTTTCCATTTCCTCTACTTCCTGTCTTTGGAGATTGGGTAACAAATGCTGGATATTTCCTGGAGTTGACTAATGACAGGACATTGATGCCTGCAGCTGAGCAGTCTGGCTAGTGCTGCGTTGAATTCTTGACTGAAAGGAGGTGCTATGGCTGTGTTTATGCAGCCGCCCCCCGGTATGCTTCTGTCTTTTTAATAACTGCAGGGTATTGTAGCAGCCCAGTCTAAGCACCCTGTGGCAAGCATACTTCACATGACTTTTAATTTGTTGCAGTATTATTACTGCCTTAACAAAAAGATTATCATCGGCTGAACTGAGATACAGCACTGTGATTATAGGTCCCTTTTCACATGTTCTGCTCAACAAAGACCATTAATGATTGGGAAAATCCATTATTTGACATGCGTGGCCTTTAAAATTAAGAGGAAAAGAGGATAAGATCTTCCACAGGTGGAAATTAGTTTGGGTTTGGTTTACACAAACTTAGGTTATGCACGCCCAAAATTAAGGATGTTTAGAATTGGGTTTCTTAGGTCTCCCAGCTATCTTTTATACTGAGAGTGTAACTGCCAAGAGGGAAAGGAATTTAATGAATTTTATTTTATAGCTTAGGCTTATGCTTTTCCTCTGAAATGGCTAGACTGTCTCTCCTCTTGGCTGGGGGATTTCTTTCTCGTTATGTCATTAAAACTTCAATCGCTCCATTTCTTTTGTGTTGGCTGAGATGCATAGATCTATGTTTCTGTATGTATCAAATTATAATGATGTTCTATGAGAAAAAAAGTCAAATATCCATGCATCCTCACTACACATCTCTTAGCCTGATTAGTAACGGTATTGAAGTGAGCAGAGAGAGTCCAGTAGCAAATTAAAACTGACTTACAGATTGTTTCCTTAGCTGACATGCAATGGCTGTCGATTCCAGTGTCCTAAAGTGCTACCACATATGCTTGCTCTGGAGTCAGAAGCACCTCTTCAAAGTCGGACAAAGATCAGCAATCAAAAAACTGAGCAACAGAAAAATTTAAGCTTCTGAACAAGGAAGGTGGCAGGATGAGATAGAAATGAGTTGTGTAGTGGCACAAGGGTTAAGAGGTACAAGGACTCACTCCCATGTGGCAGCAATGCTACATGGATCTCCGATCTTAGAATCAGATTATTCCTTTGTGGGTGAATCTAATTGATGTAATCCACACCTAAATACCTGCTGGGAAATATACCTGTGAAAAAATCTTAAAACAAGTGGGCGCAACTCCTGACGTACTAGAAAAAGCTATTTCTTTAACACATATGCTTACTTTGATGCCCTTGGCTTGTTCTTGACTTAAATAGGATTTTAGCCTTATTTGGTGAATTAAAGTAGAAGACATACTTGAGTTTTTATATAAGTAGTGAAAGATTAAAGTCCTCTAAATTTGAGATACACATAGAACCCTTATGACTACTTCTGGGGCATGTTTTTACTTGCTGTAACCACCCATTCTTTTTCAAATTGAATAATATCTTTGCTTTTAAATAAATTAAATTTCTGCATGTTGAATAATGCAACACTAGGAAAAAAGGGCAGTTCAATAAAAAACCTACACACCACAAAATCCACAATGCTTTTCTTCCTTTTCTCTATCTCTTCCGTTCCTGTATTATTTTTTTCCTTTGCTGTATTCTGATTCTCCAGTGTGGAGACTTTCAAATGAAAGTTAACAGATGCTATTCCACACAATCTGACTGCTCCTGAGGGGAGCTTGTTCCCACCAGACGTTTTACAACATCTGTTTGAAGCTGACTTCGCGCTCCTTCTGTTCCATCTCAAATTGGAAGCCCCGATGAGAAGAGATGAGAAGGTACATGTACCGAGGCAGGGCTTTGATCCACGATGCCACACACTGACTGACATTTCCACTTACATTGAAACATGCTGCTCTCAGATATATGGTAATAAACAGGACTGTTCAGCTGGCTAACAGAGACGCTGTTGAGACAGCAGGAAAAAAAATTCACCTTTGTTCATAGAAAAGTCTTTTTTAAAATCTAAAACTCAGAAATATATTACATTGTTTATACAGTCTGTTTAATCTTTTGTATTTTATTCACCTACAGCATGGAACCATGATTTTATTGATATGGTAGAACTATTTCCCTATTTCCCTATTGGGCTTACTGGAGTTCCTAGGCAGAGGTTCAGGATTTTTCCCTATACCCAGTTTTATCACTTCAAATTTATGCTGTTATAATGTGCAAATATAAATTTTTTTTCATTAGAGAATGCAAACCTTTCTGTTCATATTAAACTTGTCATACCAACAATTCTGTCATTCTGTTCTTAATTAAAAAACTCTTGCCTTTGAAATGATACCATTCAATGCTGTCTCTTTAAAAAAAAATAGGGAAACAAAGATACGCGTTTTTCAGAGGGGGGAGGATATTGCAAAATTGTTTTCACAATTGTTCAATACATCTAAAAATATATCACTGCAGAAACAAAGAAATTATTTCATTTCACTGACCTAATACCAGCAGAAGTTAACTCATAACTTTTATCTACTAATACTGATGAACAGAGGTCTTTAGAGCCCTCTTTCTTTTTTAACGTGGTATCTTTTGAATGCTCATCTGGGAGAACAGAGACATTTTATGCAGCATTTGAAAAGCTTTGATAGGATGTAACTTATTTTGCTTTTTTTAAAAACTGTATGTTTTGTGATTTTAATCTATAGGCTGAATGCAGTAGAAAAATGATGAAAACCTTAATTTATTCTGAGCATTTTAAGTAAAGGTGCTGAAGGTGCATAAAAACTTACATACTTTGAAAGTCAATAGGAATTTTACCCCTAGATTTCTCCCTGCCTAGTGATCATGTCACCTGTCATTCAATTCTGGCTCCTCAAGGTTTCACAAGATGTTGAACCTCTAGTCCTCTCAGAGAGAAATTTAGGAATAAATTGGGTCATCTTTCAAAGCAGTAGTGTTGACCAAGTAATAATTGTGATAAGATTTCAGTGACCATCCATGAGATTCTCTATACTTACACTGAGAATATGTCTCTCATTCAGATTTGGCTTGTAATGCTTGAGATAAGATAGCCACACTCCGCAGGACAAGGAAAAGTAATTGAGTGGAGGGAAGAGCGAGAGCGTTGTTTTGTCAGAGTCCAAGAACAAGCTTCTGGGAGACTCAATTCAATGTCATAACCAGCTCAAACATCGTATCTTTTTAAAATGCTTTCGAAGGGAAACAACTAGACATTTTTCCTTCCTTGCTGAACTTGAAATATATCCCTGGCATATAATTTGTGGGTTTCAGTAAAAATAAAGAAAATATTCGTGTACTACTGTGGTCTATTCTTGATCTTCTTCTTTTCTAAGATCAGTCATCCTCCTCACTTATTGTCTACTTCATTGTGTTGTGTTACTGGCTGCTGGAAACAGGGCTTAGTCTATGAAATAGCAACCCTGCCATGCCTGTAAAAGTCACAATACTTTCCAGACTCAGTATTTGTGCTTCTAGTTGAAAGATCTCTTTAAAATCATCTCCCAAAAGGTTTGAATACATCCTCAAGGCTTCCCAGTTGCTTATATACGATATTGCATGCATCACGTGACAGTGATTGACTGAGTATTTACTTGCAGATCATCACTCGGTCTCACTATAATGGACACCAAGGGACACAGGAAATCCAGTGAACTCTCTTACTTTGTCTGTCCACAAACTAAATAATTTGGCACAGTGGTGTCTCACCAGATCAGCAGTTCCAAATCAGTGAGCCAGGCAGGGGAGGTTTCTCCCAGATGTGAAAACCTGGTACAAGAGTTTCTAACATTTTTTGCTGTTTACATTTGCTTTCTTTCTCTTGGGAAAGAGCCTGAAGTTGGGTTTTGAAAGCCCCAAGCACTTCAGTGGAAGTATCTGACAGGATGAGGCCCAAGTGAATTTCCCCCTTTTCTTCCAGACCTTTTGTGAATTACTGTATCATGGCAGAGAGGTAGTGTGGTCCTATCTTCTCTGTGAGATTCAGCCTCCAAATCCATAGCTCCTTCCCTTCCTAGAAGTTTAGCTCCAAGAAAGACTGGAGGTTTAGACAGTCTGGTCAGATCACTTCAGATTCATGGTGGTAGGTCTAGTGTCAGTGACATGGATGAATGACTTCAATAAAGAAGTACAGTGGAATAGCATCTTCCACAGTCCTATTTGTACCATATGTTATGCCCCAAAATGCTGTTTTAGTAGAACCCCCAACCTTGGGACCTTCTGTTTGTTATTAGTAACATTTGCTTTCAGTTCCTCATCATTTTTTTGCGGGGTGGGGGGGGAATACAGAATATCTGAAAACAATAACTCTTGTTCATTGACATAAACCGGCTGTCAGTTCCTTGTGGGACCCGGGCTGATAAAAACCAGGGAAAAACTATTTTATTTGCAATGTAAGGAATTTTAGCCTGTGGAGATTTTTAGTTCAACAGCAGTAAAGGTAGGGACAGCAACCAGTGAGGCTGTTAAAGGTTACATTCTCTCCCGCCCTCTCTTTTTCCCAGTCCCTTGAGTCATAATTAAAACTCCAGAAAGTGAGAAGCTGTTACTAATGCTAACATACAGTTTGGCACAACAGAATCATGCATTTACTGACTTGTGTTTTTTATTTAATTTCATTTTTTATAGGTCAAGCTGAAATTTTACTTTACTATTTGGTTTACAAAGGGCTTTTTCTGAATGTGAAACTTTTAATTTGATGTGAGAGTTTCCCAGGTATAACAATTATGGAAACAAACACCTTGTTCAGCAGCTTGACAATAATTATCTCCTAATGGAACAATTAGGCACTTTAATCAGATGTGAATTTAGTGCCTTCAAGTTGAAAATGCTGGAGATGGTCTCTTGTGCTTTGTATTGCATAGGATTTCTCCCAAGAGAATAGCTGGACACAGAGATGAGATAATTACCCTTCATATCTTTTTGAGAGCTGTCCAGATTTGAAGGAGCAGTTGCATAATGATTATACTTACACACCATCTTTCCCATGACTGCCACACTATACAGGCTTACTTAGAAGACCCCTAGACAGACAACACTTAGTGAAATTGCTGGGTAAAGACTGAGAAGGAGTTTAAGATTTTCTAACACTGTTTTCATCCATTTCCTTTACACTCAGAAATGTTTTGTCACACATTTGTAAGAAGGACCCTTTGTCAACACGGAGGTCCTCTGAGTATCTGTTGAGGAGGTTTATTTACAAGTCTTTATAGCCAGTCATGTCTTAAGTAACTACTCACAGTCCTTAGAAAGACATTCTTCATCAGCAGGTGATTATTTTTTTAAGACAAGTTGAGGTGGAAGGGTATTGCTCAGTCCTGAGGCTCTTCTAGTGTATAAGCTTATACTTCCCGTGTACAAATACCAGCGAGGCAATTTAAACTGGTCAGTGAGATCCTTGGAAAATCTCTCAGTGTAGGAAAAAGAATTATTGGCACCTGTCAGATCGCCACTGCCATTTCTTAAAATACATAGCCCCTTTTAAGGTGATCTGTTAAACTACTGGCCACCCCTGACCTTGCAGTCTGGTGTGATTTCAGCCCAAGGTAATATGAACTGGTAGATTAAAAAAAAAGTCTCCGTCCTGCTGCAGATACACTTCAGTGCTTAATATCCATTTCTGTGGTCTTCCCCCCCCCTCCCCTCCCCTTTCTTGTCTACGGGCTAAGCTGCATTTAGTCTCAGAAAGCCTGGAGAGCCTTGGACCTCAGTTCACCTGAAGGTATACTGTTCACAATGGATGTCAATTTTTCTTGCATACTGCTATCACAAAGTTTAGATTAGACATTTCCTGTTTCCAGGTTTGGTGTTGTGCAGGACACGGCTTACTGTGAGGCAGGAGTTTACCTGGACTTACGGAAAGACCCTTTGCCCATGCATGAACCCAGACATGTAGATGAAAAAAGAACAGCATCTCTGGAAATGCAACTATAATCCTTGGACAGTACTTCATCAGCTGCCATCCTCACAGTATTCGTTGATGTTGCTCTCTTTCCAGTATGACACCAGAAATGTGAATTGTGGAGAAAGCTTGCCTTGTTTTCATTCAAAGGATAGCACATGAGGGCTGAGCCTTTTCCATAAATTACAAGTAACCAAAGACTATTGAATCAAGCTGCTTGCAGAGAGCAAGACGTTGCAAATTGTGAAATCGAAAAGTACTTCCCTCTAATTGTCTAGATAACATACCAAAGTGTATCTGTTGCCATATTTAATAAGGCAGAACTGAAATTTTGCATTCAATTATAAGATAGAAGCCTAAATATAAGTGCTTTTTATTAGCTTAGCCAATGAGATTGGAAAAGAGAATACAATTACTGGAGAAATATACCTGTCCTGTTGCTTCTTGGAGTACTATTTTCTCGTGCTCATTTTCTACAAATATCCATTCATCCGTTTTTAATAAGACTGAAACTCAGACCAGGATACCAACTTCCAGATGCATTTTTGCAATCCTGGGGAATGTTTATTTTTATTTTGAAACAAAGTGAACTTTACTATCACAGAATATTTTAAATTAAAACAAAAAATCTCGAACGGTGTATTGACACAGTGCACTTGTTTCTGAAACCTCAGAAGAAGCCAAATAAGTATCCATACTGAGTAAACAGATTATTTACTTTTTAAGTATTTGTAGCTTCTGGTACTGCTCCCAGTGTGATCTCTGGCTTCTTGATTATTGAATCCTGAGGTTAAGGTCAGAGAGCCAGATGTTCACTCTCTTGCTTTAGGTCAGGAGTTGGGAATACTTCTTTCATGTCTTCATGGTTTGTGACCTGTAGACACCACCATAATATAAGTAATAATAAACACACTCATGCACGCCTGGTGGAACTCCTCTGAAGCCAATGAGGTTATGTTAGTATAAGGTAAAAATTAGGCAGATTAGCCTTAGAGGCATCCTACACTTTTATACATCTGTAAATATTATTAACAATTAATATCTGGGTAGTATTCACCGCTATGGTGCAGCTGCATGGGCTTTTTCTAATGGATTTCATCTTTGTCCATGTCAAAATGATATTTAAATGTATGTCACCATGGAGGTTTATTAGTGCATCCCTGATACTGCTGAGCACCTTCTTATTTTATAATGCAGCAGCATTATACGTGGCAGTCTCTAGTGCCATTTACAGTAGTACCCCAAGCTCCCAGGACAGTTCGTCTACATGCCATGATGGGAGATGGTGCTTGGATTGACATTCCAACACCTTTCTTGTCCATACAGCGAAGCTCCAGCGTTGCCAGCTGACACTTTCTTTTCACACTGGAATTTAGTAGTTATAATTCAGTCTGTTTGCACGTCTCAGCTTCTATTTTTAAGCACCGCTAATCCTCAGTGAAGGGCCGGCCTCCATCTGGCCTTACAAGGGTGCGTGGTGACGAGGGAGGTGTAAGGAGCCTTCCCAGACCTTGTGCAGTCCTCCTGAGAGCCAGGCGCAATCGCTACCTTAAAAGCGGGGCCAGGCGAGATGCTCTTGTCTCGTCTACCCCTTGAACGCAAGGATGGCAGCGGCTGGAGGAGCTGTGCCCCACCGTGTCCCACGTGTGCCAGAGGGAGAATGTTCGCTCTCTGAAGGACATTCCTCAAATGGCAATGGGAATCTAGCACTCTCTTGTACCGCAAGCGTTGTCTGAAGCATGCAGCTGGACTTTGAGGTGGTCAGATGTTTTCTGTAAAACTGTGAAGGTCCTCACTTGGTTTGCTTTCCCTCAGGTTAACAGTTGTCAGTTCACTCAGGGAAATCAGGGCTGTAGTCGGTGCAGACCTAGCCTTGCATTTGTTGTATGTTTCCCTAAACAACAGGAAAGTAGAGATAATAGAGTGGAAGTCATGGCACAAGCTGAGCAAGCAGCCTGAGCGCTGCTGAAATGGGTAAGGAAACGGTCTTCTGCCTGTCAGACGGATATTTTTTCTACTGGAAAACTCTATCAGGAAGGAGTCAGGGCAGCAAGATGGGGGCACTTAAGCAAACTGAGAATTGTTCATTTGAGAGGAACCTACTCTTGTTTTTCTTTTGTATGGTTTTGCAATCCATCTCCTCCACTGGGTCAGTGAGGACATGGAAGGAGACTTTCCTTGCACAGACTCCTCTGGCTGCCCGGCTGCTGTTGCATCCAAACAGACCACGGAGACTGAGGGCTGGTTTTATAGCCTTTTGAAATAGCTGCCTTATTGAGGCAAGGCAGGATGAAGTCTGCTCTCTTGTTGCTCCTGGGAATGTTAAAGACCCTACAGATAGGGAATTATGTTACGCTTTCCAAAGAAAAGAGGGTTAGTATGTGCTATTGCTTCCTGGTGAAGGCTCTTGTTTGTCAAATAGCCAGCAGAAATCTAACTGCTAAAGCTTGAAGAGGACACGGTTTCAGTGTGCTTTTACAATCAAAGTAGCTGAGAATGAAGTGCTCTTTTGGAGTTTTTATTCACCTCCCGTTTACTTCCTTTAGTCAGATGTTGAAATCTATCTCCTGTTATGTCTTGAGCAGTCCATCTAGGTCCGAAGCAGTGTTATTTTAGCAGGACAAGGCCTCTGGCTAAGAGCAGTTGGAAGCAGGATGGTGGTTTGGAGGACGTGCATAAAGAAGGTCTAATCAGTAGTGATATCAAAGGATGTCAGCCAAGCTGGTTGTGTAGGAGGTATAGTGGCTATAAGACATCACATTACTGTGCTGAAGGGGCACAGACAGTTGCCATGGCTCTAGGTTTAAAAGCCTCTATCTGTCAACATTAACGTTTTGTGCCAAAGTAAAATACATTCAATTAACTTTTTCTTTCAAGTTCAGATTCACAATTAAATGTTTTTTCACCTCTCCTTCTATTTATATATGTCAGGGCCCACCTTCCATCTTGTGCCTGACTCCCCGGTATCTTTTAAGACCAACTGGGGAAGTCTGCCACAATGCAAACTCATCTGCCATGTGTTATACACAAAGCCTAAAAAAGAGGGGCAGTGCGTCCTGTGCAAGTTAAATAAGTTTATTTTCCAATAAATATCTTTCCACGTATCTTGTGAGACTCCATTTTTTCCATTACTCACTTGCAGTGACACTTAGCAGGATGGTAAAGGCTGTGGTACTTGTTGTGCACTTGTGTTGATGTTGTTTTGCTTTAGTCACTAACTTCAGCTATGGTATTTCCTTGAGTAAAGTTAAGCTTGTATGCAATTGTCCAAGTTTGGATCTGAATAAAACATGCTCATTAGTATCTGCATCAAATCACATTCAGTGGTGAGTAACACACAGTGTTCTGAAAGCACCAAGTATTGAAACTTTATTTTTTCGTTTTTAATAGTAGAAATGAGAAAAGGAAATAATTGGCACTCTGTATGAAGAAGCTATTAACAATTTTTTGTTGTTTATAATTTTACTTTATTATCAGAGAAAGAAAATATACTATACATTTTGTTTTGCATGAAATTATATAAGCAGTAAAAGTTTGTGAACGAAGAAACACATTTTGCAGTAATTCCACAGCACTTCTATTTCATTTTATGATGTTTTTTATTTCACTTCTGAGAGTACTTCTCCTGAATTCAGGGAACAGTAGGAAACCCACCCACTGGTTAATTTAACCTGTAAAAATTTTCTTTCTGCAAGTGAAACAAAAAAAGAAGTAACCTGCTGGCTATTTTATATATCTCATTTCTGTTTCCAAGATTATTCATTCATATCCTGTTGAACTTTGATTTTGTTTTGGCTTTTTTTTCTCCATTAATTTTGTAATGCATTTCTGCTACTACTCTAAACTAGGAAAAAAGAGCAAAATTATTTTTGTGCTTAGAAAATCAATCAACAAATTTGCAAAAAAAAGATGCGTTATACCTATAGATGTGGAATCTGTTTTAAAAAAGTAAGGAAAAAGGCCAGCTTTTGTATTGGTCAAATGAAATAAGACAAAACCAGACTGGGGGTGGGATTCCATAAACCAAAACATTCTAAAATAGAGGCATGCAATCATTTAACACTATTTTTGTATGGTTTGTCTCGATGTTTATATAGCAAGCCTTTATTGACATGCCTGCTTATCTAGGTAAGACATCTTTATATGGCTTAATTGCCTTTTTACCAGTTGTCTTTTAAACTACCATCTAACGTATTTTTGACCTTCTGTTATAATCCTGTTTGATGCTTATCTGAAAGTGTTTCTTCTTCTCATTTACAAAGTCTAATTGGAAGGTGACTGCAATCTTTTATTTTACTTCACGGTGATTTTGCTCCAATGTTCGGATTGCTTCTTCAGAGCAGAGTTTTCTTGTAGCTGTTTTCTTCATTCAGTCACTGTAGAGTATGATAATCAGCTAATCATAGCTATGGAGTTACAGAGCGGAGGGATATTTTATTTGAATCCAGAAGAGAATAAGGATTTGAGTTTTGCGTTTAGTTGACATCTTTACACATCCCTTTTCTATTACTGTGCTTTAGTCCGTGGTTCCAATTCATTTAATTTATCATGAGAAAAAAAAATACTTCCTTGTTCTTCTCTTCTTACAGACACATGCATTTATAAGGCTTTAAGCCATCATGTCCCTTCACATTATTTATGACCTGAAGAAAACACGCTTATTTAGAAAGTTATGCGATTTAGACAGCAAACGCTCTTCAGTATCCAAAGAATAAGCTGTGGAGACAAAGGCATTTTTATTTAATAAAGAACATATCTGATAGAATATTTTACTGAATTCCTGAGCAATTCTCATTGTTGAACTGAGTTCAAATCAAAAAAGTTTGCGACTGCATACAGAAGAAACGTGGGTGAAAATGCACCAGTAATTTACATATGCAGTTACCTCACCCAGTTACGGGGCTCCATCTGCGCTTGCACTGAAATGGGGAATTAGTGAGCCTGTGTGTCTTAGCGCATGTGCAACAGGTGGAGGTTTGACCCAATCAATTACACATGTGATATTAATACAAGTTGGGCTGTGCATTGAACTCCTTACAGGAGCAGGAGATTTATACCTCGGACAAAGATGTATTTCAGGGTGAATTATGGCATGGTTCCCGCCTAGGTTTTATTCTTCACTTTTATTGCACGTCAGACTTCTTCCTTTTGCACTCCAGGACAGCCGCATAGCTGGCCCTGCTACTTTGCCTGTTCCTTTTTTCAACCCCACGGGTAAAAGTTGATGTTGTGTTGATGGTTGAGTGTCTGACCTGGGGCATAAGGCAGAAAGGAATGGTATTTCTCCTTTGTCCCAGTGCCCTGCCCTGGATTTGGGTCAAGGTGAGCTTAGGGTACTAGCAAAGGAGCCTTGCAGAAAATCAGTATTCTGCTCTGGTATTCAAATACTGTAGAGCAGTGGGAGGTTTCATGTCTACATTTTGGCTGTCCTCTCCATCTGATGGGCAGGACTTACTTTGTTCCCTACCCCTCACCTTCAGTCCTTTCAATTATTTAGTATTATACAGAGCGAGCCTTGTGTGACTACTCTGTGGCACAGCAGATAGTAGGCCACTCAGTATCAACAGTTTAAAGTCTGGGATTAAGGGGAATGTTGGACCTAATTTATCTGCAGAAGGATGGTGTGAAGAGAAAAAGTTATCTAAACTGGTACTTAACATTGAGAATAAAGTGCTAATCATTAGTCTTATGAATATGATGGGGGAAATAAATGATGGGGGAAGAGCATAATTGCCACACTAAGTGGTGTGGACTTCAAATGTAATCTTGCGGAGCCCTGCCAAAAAGCTCCTAATACCAATACAAGGACTTGACTTGTAGTCAATTGACATTCAGCCAGTTTTGACTCAGAGGGTAGAGTGCTACTGACTGAATTGTTAACACTGAGCGGTTGGGTTTTCCTAGGAGGCCACTAAGCCAAAAATGTGATCTTGCACAGCAATGCAGTACCTAATGAAACATGATGAAATCATAACTTCATATGCTGCAATTTCCTTGAGGCTGATGACTTTTAGGACTTAGTTGGCCATCAGATCTGGACTAATTAACTAGGCTTTCTAGGCTATGAATTGTGATGATTGCGAGATTTGCTTTTTCCACTGTTTGCAGCTGTTGCCCAACTATGTCTGTTATCTGCAGGCTGGGAACATCCATTCTGCGCTTCATGTTACTTTCAACAGGCTGGCTGAGCTCCTGTCATCTCTGCAGGCTGTGCCACACGGCGGGCGAGCAAGCAGTCCGTACCAGCCTCTCTACTGTCACGACTGTGTTGCTCACAGAGCCTGACCTACATAGCATCAGACTGACTCGGCATACTCTGTGAGCTAAAGTCAGTGCAGCGGAGACTTAATCCAAAACTATGGTGAGAACTACTCGGATCAATCCCAATCCCAAAAGAGTCCAAGTCTGGCATCAGTGCAGCTTTTTACCTTGAAATATTTACTTTTAAAACCAAGTTCTTTGCCATGTCCAAGCTATTTCTTTACTGTCATTTTATGACATGTGTTTTCAGCTATCAGTGCACATGAAGCTCGTGTTTGTGTTTTGTGTATTGACATATATTCAATACCTCTTTCTTTACAACGATTCCCCATCATTGCAGTGCAACCTGTTTGGCAGCTTAGGCTTTTTTCCATACCCTGCAGAATAAATTACTAGTTTAATAAATTACATCAGCGCAACGCTGATCTTCAAATACAGCTTGCCAGATGAATAAGTAAATGATCTAAAATAGAGCCTCAGTTCATACCTCTTACTATTTTACCCTCTGCACCTGGAGGTCTGGTTTGGACTGTGTGTCTGCCTCATGTTATGGTGATGGTGGGATAGTTCGTTGTCATTTAAGGCTCTGAGTTTTTGCTTGAATACTTCATTTTGCAAAATTCTAGCTGACCAGTCTCCTGTGTAATATAGTGGAACCAATCAGCCATCTTAGACCGGCTGGTTAGATACACGCTGGCATAGCTGTCAGCGCAGTCACACGCTCATTCACTGCAATATTCTGGGAGATGTTTTTATTGCTTTATTATGTTTGTAAATCTCTTTTGTTTGCGCACACTGAACACTGATTGAGCAGAATGATCAACTGCTAGTTACAGTTTCCGTGCCGTTTACTGAGCAGGTATAATAGCTTGGCTTACGACTCTCTCATGCTTTTAAAATCAGGTACCGCTGACAACGTTTCCTCTGCACCTATCACCTCTTTAATGAGCATGCACAAAATAAGGTACATGGACAGGACTGTGTCATGTGCAGCTTGAGCACTGCCAGTAGTTACTGCTAATGAAATAATATGACGTGATGCCAATCTTCTGGCTCGCCATCATCTCTGCAGGCTGTTGTCGAATCGCATGCTTCCCTGTACTGACATATATTGATTATCTTACGTACTGGGAGTCCAAAGGTAAGCCCAGTTTCAAAGACTGCCTCAGAACATTTGGCAGCTGTGGTAACAGTGGCTACCAATTTCTGTACATAACACTTTTGGAAATGCATATCAAATGTGCCCCCTTGTCATGACCGGCCCCGGTTTCTTTTTGCTCTGCACCTAGTGCGTGTGCATGCATGTGTATCTTTTCTTTTTTACCCACTCTGTATCTTCTTTATAAAAGATTGTTCAGATCTCACAGCTGTGCGCGAGGGCTCTGGCACGCACCAAAAAAGAGCACGTCTGCACTGATTCACACAGAAATGTAGAAGACGGTATCAGATAGACAGCTAGATGAGGTCTAGCCCGCTGGCCCACAAGCAGCTCATAGTGCTCCCAGGAGGACTTAGGCTGGGTTTCTCAGGCTCCAAGCTGATTAAAACAAGAGGTAATGTTAAGGCCATATCAAGTCTCGATTCTGGGGCTAGGGGAAGAAGCTGACAGCTGTCTTGCAACTGGAGGTAAAAGGGGCACAGATAGCAGCCGCAAGTATGGGAAAATCAACTTTAGGGAGAGATAGTAAAGAACAAATTAAATTCTAGTATGCCTGTGTTTTTCTTCAGGGTATGCATATATTCACAAAATAGTCATTAAATTTCTGAGTAGACTTAGAAGGTCAAAATTAGGCACCAGAGTGCTGTGCTTACTGTCTCTTAAAACAAGGCAGTGGTGGTAAGAAAATTTTAAGTGTAAATAATACTAACGTACTGAACCCTTAGTGTTGTAGAAGACACATGATGTAGACAGCCCCTGTCCTAAAGACCTTGTAACATAAGCAGCGTCTGACACAAACCAGACAGAACTCACTGGCAATAACTGGGATACATACTTCCATGTGGCGGTGTTTATGTACTTCACAGTTGTGATTAGGATTGTCACAGGAGATCCTTTTGAGAAAAAGTAACCTGCGTGGTTTGTCCCTGGGCATCATGTAAAGGTATCGCTTCTTTTTGAGCTGTGTGGGTAAAAAGAGGCGATGTATTAGGGAGTGGAAAGCAGGTACTGGTTTGGGGAACTT
>NW_009648900.1:1225466-1234775 GCF_000708025.1 Charadrius vociferus
TTACACTGCAAAGTGCCTGATAGCAGTTACCAAAGCTCTGGGCAGAATTTTAAATCAGGTACTGAGGCCTGTTGAAAATGTACGAATGAGGTTTTATGCTCAGTTTAGTTCATGTTAAGTCCTGTAAGCTGAGAATCTTTTTGAGAATTTGTAATGCTGAATCTGATGAATGTATGAAGTTCAGAGGCCTTTTAGAGATTATTTTGATTCTATAACACCTAGGATGTGAAGCTACCAAATTCTATTTGTCAAACTTCACAATTATGTACTTTCTAAAAATCTCATCAGTGACTTCAGTCAATAGGACTCACACAGAAAGTTAAGCATCTCTGAATTTGATCCCTTGCATTTTGTTTCTTAAAAAGTTGGTGCCTAACTTACTTTCTTATGATGGACCATATGCTACAGCTCCTCCAAAAAGTACAATAAATGAACTGTAGTGATAAATAGACAGCTTGCAAAAGGCTTACTCATTTTCTGAAAGTATTCTTTCCTAACTGGCTTGCCGGCATCCTTTAAATTTTCTGCTCTGAAGGTTGTTTTTATAGGTAAATTCAAGATTGTTTGGCTTCAGTGAGATTATTGTACAGTTTGCAGTTAAGGACGGCTGAAGTCACTCAGGCTGTAGTCCCGGGCTTAGCTCATCACCCATATAGTCCAGGTTTAACTGCCAGAAAATGAAGCAATGCATTGCATACCATATCATCTCCTTAATTATCTTACCTGGGCCTTTAGCTGACTACTTAATGGAAAAGAGGAAGAATATTGACTGCCACCTCTTTCCACTAACCTCTTGCTCCTTGGCTACTTATTCTTTATAAAATGAAGTGCCTTGAGCTGCTGAAAATGAACACAACAGCTTGAATGTCTTTCATAGCAGGCAGATCAGTAGTTACTCTGTCAGGTTACAGGGACTTAGAAAGGTCCCTAAAACACTTCTTTTTCCATTCTTAGTTCGCTAAAATCATAGTGAACTCTAGAATCATTCCACCAGTAATTAAGCTTCATGTCAGCTCTTTTAAAAATAACTGTATTTTTTTTAAAAAAAATCCATAATAAAATCAGGGATCTAAAGATTAGTTGCTAGCATAATGGGCTGTTGATATAAAAAGAAAAAGAAAATTATTTTGGCTGATTTGAGTGCAAATTTCTACTGTACTTTCCATGCACTTCTATTACATCCTTCAGGTTTCAAAACACTTTTCCAACTGCAGCTGAGCTTTGCATGCTTAATTTAAGATCCCTTTGACACTGAAATATGAGCAATTTGGTGCTGCAAACCCTGTAACAGGATCACTGTTAGCATCACTAATGCTCCAAAGTAGCATACATGACAGGTAGTAGGTACTCAAGTAATAACTATTAGACATTTTAGGAGAACTTCTGCCAAAGAGCGTAGTTTCCTGAGCTGGATCTGATCTGTGGTATCAACTAGGCTGTCTCAGCAGAGTGGGGTAACCATGGAGTCTATTTCAAGTGTATTTTTCTCAGGAATAAAATAAAGCCAAAAATTTCAGTGGGGAATATGTGACTTCTCATTCAACACCCAACAGTATTGCCGTGTCAATTTTCTGCTGGGATGGGGAAATAAATCAGGACGTTCTTGTGGAAAGCAAACTTTTTTGTAGTTTTGGGAAACTACAAAAGTTCTGGTTTTTCAAAGGTTCCCGCCTCTCCCCAAATTTAGTAAAATATTTTTAACCACCCCTTACCCACACTGTTATTAATATTGGTGTGGGTTCTTTAGAGATCACAGATAGGCTTCTCTGTCTAGCGGACAATGTAGATGAAATGTTTTTTTTTTTTCTAGCTTAATATCTTTTCTGATACCTTAGTATCTTTCCTGATACTGTGCTCGGAAAGCACAACAAATGCTTTTGCCTAGTCTATGCATGTATGAGGCTGATTGATGTGGCTGGGATTTCTAGCAGAAGCAGATGTGAGGAATGGGAAACGCTGCTGATGAGAACTGTTGCCCGCAGGGATGGGATGTACATATTCTGGGGATAAAGGAGTGGCTAAGCTGCTTCCTTAAAAGGGAAAGCATACCCTAAAGTGATTTTCACAAGCTGTCATCCTGAAAGGAGTCATGCCTCATTTAGGAAACAGATCTTTGAAAGCAAGGAACGTGGGGGAAAGAATACACCTTGGACTTTATGGAGTATTAAAGAAGCTGAAACAGGGCTGAGGCTGAATGTTGCTTTGAAGAGTTTGGGGGGGGTTGTCACTGGTGGAACTTTTCTGGAGGCTGAAAAAAGTCTTTCTCCTATGAAAATGTGGTGCTACAAACGTGGTGTTATTTAGTCAGCAAATCTTTGAGAATAAGGAAGACCTTTCTCTTTTCCAAGTTGCACATTGACATGGTGTATGCTTGGGAGAAAGTAATTACAGTCACGTCATGCTCTGGGTGTAACTTCGCTGCAGAGTGCAGTGGGAAAGGGTGGTACCTATTTCTTGAAAAACCAGCAAGTCCGAGAACATTGGAGTTTAAAAAAAAAAAAAAGAAGATGCTCGTTTTAACCGAGACATCGTATGTTGAAGTGTGCAAGCACAGTCATTGATTTGTCAGTATACAGTTGGTCTTGTACATCGATATTAGCCATTTCCTACACGTTGGAAGCATTTTAGGCATGCTGCCCTGTTTGCTTTTGCAGAAGGAGCAGGCAGTGGCGTTCCTATGCATGGACTCCATCACTGCCTGCACAAGTGACTGTCCCTAAACTGCAGAAGCACCGGGGGCACGTGTGCTTACCTGACTGCTTTGGCGTCTTTAAAAATACGTCCACAGGAGATTTAGTGTGACTTTCCACAAGGTGGTTTCCAAAGTGCATGTTCTGGTATTCTTTGTGCTTATTTTGAGGAATTTTTCCCACCACCACAAGAAGGGTAAAGCTACTCTGCAGGACAAATTGCATACATGTTGGGAGGGAGGAAATTAGCTCAAAGGCTCATAAACAACAGAATATTACTGAAATGAGTTTGAATTACGAAAGGCAAGAACTTGCCTTGCACCTTTCTGGCTATTTTGTTTATATTAATATGCAAGTAATTGATTTATATTTCCAATCACATTTTATGCTGTCTGGACTCTATTTTTCTCTCTAGCATGGCAGCACAGGTCATATTTTTCTGTTGCCATTTTTGAATTGCTACCCATTTTATGTTACGAGCTTTCCAAAGCACCTTGTAAGATAAGCCGTTTATATTAAAACCAAAGCAAGAATCCCACATGTCTATATGTGTGTATATAAAATACCCTGAAAAAAAGAAAGTTGTGAGTAAATGATAGCTGTCCCTGAAACAACAGGCAAACCAGCCAGCTGTGAAGGAAACTAACATGATGTACTAAAGCAGAAACACAATATAATGGGGAAATGCGGTTCTTTGTTCAGATCCGTTTCCTATTAACACTTATAATGTTATGCTTGTGCATGCCATCCCCTGAGGACCACTTGGTCAGCCTTAAATGAATAACAGTGGAATATGTAAAAACTGCTAGATGCATAAAACTTCTGTGCACCCTTAGTCTGTTGTGTGTATGTGTTCCTTTTAAAGGAAATCTGAGCTATTTATTGCATGGAAGTTTGAGTTAAAATGCTGTTGTGTTGCCAGGGGCCAACCACGAACAGTGATTTTAAAAGGTGAGAGCAGAGTGAGATTAGGGCAATTTGAGCACGATACTTAAGGTCTCTCTAGCTATTAGTGAAGGAGAAAAATTTTAGTATCAAAGGAGGGGAAACAGACATCATAATGCCACTCGGCCAGGCTGATAGCAGTGCAAAAGGCTTCTGCCATGGGGCTGCAAACTCGATGCCCTCTTGAAGTCATCTGTTTCTGTGCTCTGTGGGGTACTGAAGCAGATGCTAGTCAGGTGCGTGATGGAGGTTCATGGGGAAGGCTGCTGTGAAGCAATCTTTCCTGTTGATTCGAAGCTGAGGTGGAAGATTTAAAATAACGGTCCATATGTCAGATCTTATATCCTTTGCCTAATTTGGGGATAGGGTTGAAGCCAGAGGAGCAAACATTTCTCATTGATGAAAATGTGTTCAGTTGAGGGACTATGGGCACACACACAAAAAGAAGATAATGTGGATAAATGTAGGAAGAGTGCTGTTTTATTGACTATTTGAGGTACAGAACTTCCCCCTGACATAAAGAGATCATAATTTCAGGTTTGTAAGCATCTAGCATACATTAGAAAGTTAACACTGTATACAGTAAGACTGCAAAACAATTCTGAAAGAAGCTGAATGTAACAACCTAAACTATCATTGACAAGGAGCTGGCATTTATATTCTGGAAAAGTAACCGAGTTTGCTAACTTATACATGGTTTGCTGCGCTGGGAGGATGTTCCTCTGGCTGTGGACTATCTACTAAGCCCATGTGATGTTTTTAGGACTGTGCCACTCAGGGAATCACCAACGCTGCTTGATCCAGAGCTGTGATCTTCCCTGAAGGGATCTGTTCACCACAAGAGGATATACTAGACATGGTCTGGATGTAAATTGTTGTTAAAAGGAGGGGATTTTTCTGTGTTAGACAGCTGTATGGCTTACATAAAAGAGTAGTTGCGGGCCTTCCTTCTAGGGAAAATAATGATTTTATAATATATTCAAATAACAAAATATCATTTTGCTGTTCAGTCCTATCCTAATGAGGGAGGGAGCTGGGAGAGGAAGCTAGGTATTAAAAATAAAACAACAAACCTTTTGAAGTGCAACAAAATTGGGATCTCAGAGTCTATAAGAACAAAAGAAGTGCATTTTGTGCCTCAGCTTGTTAACTACCTTATTTATATCCCTCCCAAAACACAGCTTCAATATGGCTGTAATTAAGCAAAACGACTCCCCTAAAACTCTCCTACCACAAGACATTCTCTCAATGTCTCCCTGTGCAATATTTCTGAACACTCATCATGTCCATTTCTCCACCCTGAGGTCTGACTAGTTGAGACTGATGAAGTCTGAACGCAGACTTCGAGGGATTTCTAATGGGATAATCAGGAGGTGGGTGTTGAGCTTCAGAACATAAGTCGTTTTCAGGCCTCTGTGTTTGTTTTAAATCCTAAAGGGCACCTTAGGATTCCTGAAAGATTAGCGAACGGGGCCTCCCAATTCTGTGCTAATGCTCTTTTTTGACAAAATTGACAGCGCAGTCGAGAACCTGTCAGGTAAGGGAGATAAATACAATGGAAGAGCAAACAGCAGGAGAAAAGAGAACCTGTGTGATAACATATTCTCCCTGGATGTCATAGACCATGTGCAAATAATGAGCACACTGAAAGAAAGGCAGAACCTGGTTAAGTATTGTGTCAGGAGAGCCTGTGATCTCAGGCTATTAAATACTACAGCGCTCTTTCAGAGCATCATAATTCAAAAGGAAGGTGACAGTGTGGTAACCGTGAGCTGCCGCCTAGCAGCGGGCTGGAAGGGAGGGGGCGAGCAAGATCAGGGCAGGCTTTGGGATGAAAGGAGGTTATCTCATTTTCATAAGGAAGATCACTCAAATACCTGCTTTGACCTCTTGTGTCGGAGCATGAATTTCAATGAAGGGATAAATGGTGACATCTCACCCATTAGCCAGTTTTTGAGGATCGGCTTGTGTTATATTAAATCATGCTTGGAAATCTCTGGTTAATACATTTAGAGAAACAGCTCTCAGGAACATCTACCTCCCTTCCTTCCTCCTTAAAACAGTAATGAATCCAAATTGCTAATAAAACATAAGAGCTCAAAGATGTTGTACACAGACCATGTTTCTAGGCTGGGTATTTTTTTAATGTCAGTTTTCCCACAGCTGTTAAAATGTTACAGTCATTAAGGTATCAAAACTGTCTAGCCAAGAAGAGAGACTTTTCTTTCTTTAGGCTCTTGAATTGTTTGAATATTTTGTTTAGAAGGGCTCCATTCTTTGTTTCTTTCTGTGGAGAAAGTAAAGCTTGTAATCTGTCTGTACTGTAAATCTCAGTTAAGAGCCATTCATTGAAGAATAAACTCTGCCTTCTGCGAGGCTATTTTTCTAACAAATCTGATTATGTGCCTTCAAACTAACAAAGGCAATTAGCAGATACATGTTGTCCTATCTACATTTTGAAACCGGTTTCCTAAATCGTAAGAAAAATGCATTTTAAGGTTTATAAGAAATTTAATTTACTGACATTCAGGGTTTTTCTTCTGCTTTGACACAGGTTGCCAAGCAAAACCCAAGCGACTGTATTGTAGTTCTGAATTAGAAAAGGAATTGTTGAAGGGATTGGGAATATTTTAAATACTGCAGGAAATTAGGTCCTTTTCTCATGAGCGTGGGGAGCAATCAAAGGACCAAGGATGGCTTCCCCTCGGCAGCCCCAGACCCCTGTACTCGGCATCCTGACCCAAAAGCATGTTTTTTCTCAGGGCCACATGCCAGTACTGCTCAGGCTGTGATAAACCTTTCTTCTTCTTATATTTATGTACTGCCTCTTCATCTCTCTCCAATGTGACAACGATCTACCCACATGGCCTTCCCTAAAAAAATAACTTGGCAAGAACTTTTCTCCCCAGATCATCCAAATTACTGAGTAGCTTTGTACTTTTGTGCCTTTGTTCAAAAGAGAGAAAAACAAAACAAAACAAAACAGGGAAAGGAAGGGAAGTTTCAAGGGTGTTTAAGCTGAACTTTAGCAGTATATTCTCTGGGACTATGTTCATCCTTAGCTTTTTTAATGCAAGGTGCAAGAGGCCCCATCAGCCAAAAGGGTTATCCGTTAATACCAGAACCGTAACTCAAGCTCTGTAGGGGAGACCCAAACTGCCCTGAGCTCAGCAGCTAAACAGGCACCCAATTGCAGAAGAAGCCTCCATGAAAAGTTGGTGTGTTTGTTGAAGTCGTACTTACGCTTCAGGGAATGTCTTCCTTTCTCCCTTTTCCCCTATTTTCCCCCTTTTCTTCTTTAAATAAAAAATGATCTGACACTTCCCCAAGTGTTAGTGGATTCTTCATCGTTCATGACATTGCTTATTGCCTCAAATGTGAAACTCAGCTCTTCTCTGTGACTTTTTGAGGAAAGAATGGTGGACAGCTCTGTTTATGTCTATATAAAAGGAGAGCAAGATCACAAGATTCATTTTGCATAAAATTTTTAACAATGTGTAATTTTTGCTGTCATCCCCCTAAAATCATGTCACAGTTTTTTAAGGCTATCAAATGTGATGTGGTTTAGGCTTTTTTTTTTTTTTTTTTTGTGGGGTGGAATTATTATTTTAAACTTAATATAAATAGGAAGAAATCTGTAATGCCGAAGCTATAAATCTTTTGCTTTCATAAAAATTATGGAATCATTGAGCTATATGGCTGGAGGGGACTTCAAGTGTTCATCCAATCCTCTGCCCAAAGTAGGATTAAGTAACATCTACATCATTTCTGACAGAAATATCTCTAATGTGTTTTTGACAACCTCCAGAAATGCAGAGCACACATCCTATTGCTGTGTTTAACTGTATGCACTTTGAGACGTTTTTCTTTCAGTCTAACCTGAACCCTCCTTGATGCAAAAATAAAAGTTCCTTTTATTTTGGGTTCTACTCAACATAAATAGGGAGAAAGATATTATTTCTTCTTTCTGTCTTCAGCAGCCTCCTGTGTATTTGAACATGTATTATGTCCACCCTCTGTCTTGTCTTCTGTAGATAACCAGCTTGCTCAGTCTGTTCTTAGTCCTCTTCTAGACTTCAAAGTGTTTCTCTGTCTCTCCAAAGGGTTCTCTCTGGCCAACCCACCTTTAGCTAGCAACAGTACCTAAAAGTGGGTGTGGTACTTCAGATGGGACCCACCGATGCAAAGGAAAGGATTCACACACCTATGTTTAAAATTGTGGGTAGGAGGTAAAATATTCGCCTGGTATTGGTGAGCACCAAGAAGCCCAGCTGCACTTACAGATGGTTCCCACTTGAAACAAAATGTTTGCAACCGAAAAAGCTAGAAATAAATTCTTTCAGCTTCTCCAAATTAAAGGAGCTCTGCAGAGAGAGGACTGCTCAACAGCAGCAACTTCTTTGGTTTTAATTGCAGAATCCATAGCATCACTAATAAATCATGACAGTGTGACAAATGACCAGTCTCAGCTGAGGGATCCTGCCTGAAATCCCATTTGGTTAATTGTGTTGCACCTACCAAGGTTTCCCTTGGAGTAGTTGGTTCAGTGCTGACTCCAGGGGAAGTGTGCCACCTACTGAGTCACCAGCTCTGCTTCCTGAAGCACCCTGGGATTTCCTTGGAGGGCTCCCAAATGCATTTGGCCAAGACCAACCCTGTTTAGCTTATGAGAGCAGACCAGATCGCAGCCTGGGGCTGTTATGGCTGCTAGCCATATTACTCATTGGGGATGTTTAGTCATGTATCTCTATGAAGGGAGACCATATTGCATTAAATGTCTCAAGTTAGTTCTGCGTATATTGTTTGTAAATTGCTTTGTGACCCTTTCTGAGTGGAAAGGGCTGCATATGTATAAAATATTAAGACTCATGGGAGTGTATATAACATGTATAGATACTTTCAGGTAACTTTTTAATCTTTCATGTTACAGCTATATGATAGAATATGTGATAAAACAGACTGGGAAGGCAGCCTCTTTTAAGTTCTGCTGTTTTAGTACTGAATTATTCTGATTTCACTGCTGAAAGTCTGGTTTTGATACTTAAATGTTGGTAAATCTTCACCAACTTGGTTGTTAAATCTAACAGTCTTGAGTTGTAGGATCAACACTATCCAGATAACATTAATTGGAATACATTTCCACTTGACTGCAATAAGTCCTAACTGTTATTTTGTTATTAATAAATTTACGAATGGCAAATGGCTT
This sequence comes from Charadrius vociferus, assembly GCF_000708025.1. Classification (NCBI taxonomy): domain Eukaryota; kingdom Metazoa; phylum Chordata; class Aves; order Charadriiformes; family Charadriidae; genus Charadrius; species Charadrius vociferus. The sequence continues at coordinate 1,234,308 of NW_009648900.1, forward strand.
TGGACAGCACACCTCATTCTAGGTAAGCCCCCCGCCCCCCCCCCCCCCCATAAGTGGCTTACAGCAATATTGTGTAAGTCTTCCAATATTGAGAGAGGTTATAATCTGAACAGAGTTGTTGCTGCTATATTGTATAAGTTACTCTCTCTAATTTTTGTAGGGGATAAGATCTAGGCAAAACAGGGTTTGGTAGCTGAGTATCCTCGCTGTAGACTGGACTAGTATAGTTGGTCTGGTTTCACAAGTATGAATAAACCCCAAACCACCACAAACTGGCATGCTTTATACCTCTGTACAAATTATTAAACCTGACCTTCATCTTTTTTTTTTTTTCTTTCTTCTGAAGGTACTAGCATATGCGTGGGATCTTGTTCTCTATGAGTGGTCTCTGATCCTGCCATTAATAATCCTTATGACTTCCCTGTCTGAAGTCTTTGCCTAATTGTACCTCTCCTTGGAGTGTATACA
>NW_009648900.1:1234786-1242972 GCF_000708025.1 Charadrius vociferus
CAGGAATTGAAAATAAAAAGCATTAAAGAACTGCTGGCACCTTGTGGTAAATGTTAGAAAAACATTTTTAGCAACAGTTTAGACTGTAAAACATATGAATTCTGATTTTTTTTTCAGTCATTAGGATTATTCTGATGAAAAAAAGATCCTTGTTATTTTATTCTGTTTATACCCCTTCTGTGACCCTTCAGTACATTTTCTACCTACAGTGTTACTGGCACATGCTAAAAACATGTTTCTTAAAGCAGTTTGTAAAGGTACAGTGGGCCTGGCTGTTCCCCAATGAGACGATTTTGTTTTCAAGACTACTGAGTGAGAGGCAAGACTACTGAGCAAGAGCAGATTCATAGTCAGGAAAGAAAGCTTAGCTCAAATGGAAACATGTTTAGGCAGAGAAGATAACTCAGCAGGTCCCTTGTGCTGGTTTTGCTGCTTATTCACTCGGTGCAGATGGGCAGTATGAAGGATGTGAGTTGGGTGGGATTTGAAAAAAAGAAGAGTAGTGGTTTGGTGAACTGAGTTGGGAGTTTTTGCTCAGGAAAAAGAAGAATGAGGCTTCAAGGGGCTGGTATTTTTATTGCACGGGAAGAGATGGGGTGGAAGGGAGCAGAAGGACTAGGGAGGTCACAGATGTAGCCTGGAGTAGGCTGAGTAAGTGAGAACAGGAAGAATAAAATTGGTATCATAGACTAGGAGAGCCAACAGATTAGATCAAATATATGTGTGAAGAAGACAAAACAGAAAGCTCTTATATGAAAACATTTCTTGCGAACGAGCTGAGCTGAGTTCCAGACGGTATATCACCCTGTCTCTCATCTGTGCTTCTTTCTAAATTCACTAGCACTCTGCACTTCACAGACCTTTTTCTTAGTCCCTATAAATTTTTTATGGAAGCCAGGTTAGCTGAAATGAAAAATAGAGTTGTTTTTCTTGGGTGCATGATTTAAAGCTCAGCAAGAAAACTCGTGGAAAACATAATTGGCCTAAACAAAACAAAACTTCGAAGGGCTTCACCAAGTAAAACCTAATTTTTATCAATGCAGCCTAAAGCATTTTTTTAGTGGACTGTTTTCATGGCAAAGTTCAACTCTTAGTTCCCAGGGTTTCTGACTGTATGACTCTTTACACTTTTCACTGTCCTTATAAAAGACAGACAAAATGGTTTAAGGAAATATTTTTTAAAATATTCATTATCTGGCAAAGACCAGGCCTGCAGTATTTCAGCCTAAAAAGGGAAAGTTTTGGGAGGTTTTAAAAGTATCTAAAAAAGGGAGCTAGAATGAAAATGAAGATGCAACTGTAAACATAAGTTTTAATGCCATTAAATATTAGCTTTATCTTTTTACGTAGTCACGTTTATAATATATGTATAATGCTTTCTGTATCATATCTTTTCTTTAGGTATGTGTGAGATATATGCCCCTATATATTTGCATTATGAGCACAGCAGTGAGGCAGGTGAAATCACATCACATCAATCACATCCCAGAATTAATTCTGGTTTTGCTTTGCCTTTACCTGATCAGCTCCCGTTTCACTAAACTTCTTTAAGAGCAGTTGCAAGTATTTAATACCTTTTTGTCTGAGCACTCTGAAAATGCAGACCAGCTAAAGAATCAGATGCAACTGAATACGGATTTCACGAATTGGCCTCTAAAATATGGAGGAATAAGAATTGTATGAGCTTTTCTGGGTAAAAGTTAGATGATGACTGTGATAGCTGCACATCCTTAGGTCTCCTTAAGCGGGAGACACAGGGTAGCCAACATGGAGAACCAAAGCAAAATTAAAACACAGCAAAGTGAAAACATATTAACCGACCAATAAAAATAATAACATTCATGATAATCAAGCAACCCCACTGCAGCTTGTGCTCTGAACCTTGCCAAATTTGGGGCTGCTGGCAGGCCACCAAGAATAGCAAATACGACAGACAAGGGCCCCTCATCTGAGAAAGCCTTGCTACAGTCCCCAGAGAGCTTTGCCCTACGAACTGACGGCAAGAGCATCCCAACCACTCTGAACAGGCAGCGTGGAATTACACCATGAGATTGCTGCGAAGGGAGATTAAGCTAAACTTGCGTTTTGTGTGAATTGAGATTAAATGAAGGGACCCAGTTGTTATTTAGTAAAAACAGTTTCCTAGGTTACCTTGGAGTCATTTTTACTGGGTTAGTATGATGTAATCGGCTGGTTTAACATTTAGAGCTAGTAAAAAATGTGCATTTTTCTTTTTTTTAAAAGGATGTGCCTAATCACTTTCATTTTGCACTCACTTAGCTCAGTATTAATAGTTTGCATTGGCTGAGGATTTACAAACAGGCTTAGGAGTGTAACGGTCTAGATTTCTACATCTGATGGCCTGAAAATTAGAGGGAGTGAAGAGTTTTGTCAGACTCCTAGATCTTTCCTCCCACACATGCTGGCCACAAGATAAATCATGTGTATGAGTTTATAGTGGAGTCGGTGCTGGATGTTAAGCAACACCCAAAAGTGAAGTTCTTGAAATAATTTCCTGTGAAAGCAACAGTAGACAGATTTGTAATCATAGATCACAGCATTAATCAAGTAAACAAACCATCCCTTTTTTGCTGTGGCTTTCCTGAAATCCCTTTTAGGAACATCAAAAATTCTACATAATGATACTGCCTAATAACGAGCGTAATCAGAGCAGAACGACATACAGCGACGCAGGGGGCTTCTCAGGTCTGTGGGGCACAGATGCAAAATTCCTCTGATAGAAGTGCTGAGAGTCAGCAGACATCTGAAATGTTGCTTAAATATTTCCGTAGTATTAATACTGCTTAGCTCCATTGTAATTAAAACATTTCTCCTCTTCCAAACTTTCCAAAGGCTTGCTTATCCCACTCGTGTCAGCTAAGAGAAATTTCAGGCAGGGCTGAGAGTGAATCAGTAAATAAGGGTAAACTTTGTCCTGGGCTGTTATTCACGCTGACAAATTCCCACTCAGTAAAAGCTGCTGACAGCTGCAGACTGCTCAACAGCTACAGCTAATGTGGGGGAATCTGCTCTAGGAAATAGGGCAGGTAGGTTTCATTCAGTATGCTTAAAAATGGGGTTTGCTGGAGGGGAAAGAACCGGGTGGTGTTGAAAAGGAAGGTGTCAGGTCAGAGGAGGCTGCTTGCGGAGCTACACAATGTTCAGTACAGTCCTGATTTTGTTTAGTGTTTTCACTAATGATGGTAATGCAAGTATAGCGAGTACTGCTGGTGACGCAGGGTTTGGAGACGTTGGCAATACAGAGAAAGACCTGGATCTCATACAAAAAATAAAGAAAAAGAAAAACCAACCCCAAAAAACCTGGATGAGCTTTGAGTACTGAAGTAATGGCAATGGAATGAAATTCAATATTAAAAAATGCAAGGCTATGCCTGGGGGGACTAATAAAAATTTCGAGAAGAAGAAGGGGCTGGGAGCTCATCATCCGGAAACAGCTAGGTAGGAGGAGGGTCCATGGATAGTGGTAAGTGGTCATGGAGTGGCAGGAAGCTTCTGTGGTGGTCTGCTCATTTCCTAGGTACCAGCACTCTTAAGTAACGATGCATCAGGAAGATGGCTTTCCAGAGGCATCGGTAGATATGAGACTGGCATGGTGGACTGATCTGGAGCTAACTTTTAATACTGATGAAAAACATGCTAGGGAAGGTGGGGGGAGGTTGATTACCAGTGGTCTTGAAAATGAAAGTAAATAACTTCAGGAGGAAAGACTGAGCTGATTAAGGGATACACAGAGAGAGTTGGCATGTTCAACGCAAAGGGTTGGGAAAAAAAGTCTTTGCAGCAGGAGTCTGGACAGATATGAAAGAGGTAAAATTGCATTGGTAAAAGCCAGAGAAAACGATGTTGCAACTATTGACGTGCAGGGTGGTGAGACATATGTTCCAGTTATGAAGCAATTACGAGAATATATAAGCCCTGAAGTGGTTTCAAGCTGAATTCAGATTGGCATCTTTATGCAGAATAATTAACACACAAAAGCTTGAACATGAGGGACAAAGACAGTAGAAAATTTCTAAATCCTGAGAAATTAAATTCACACTACTTGGAAGGAGGAAACAAAGGGAAAGTTTGGGGGAGGGAGGAAGAAACAGTAAAGGCTCAGGAGTTGGAAGGTTAAAAACTGAAGGGACACATCCCAGTTAAGCAGGTAAACTGATCTAGGTGCTGCTTCTTTTGTATCAAAACTCTTCAGCTATATTCACAGAAGCGTCCACTCACGTTAGAGGGAATCGTGGGCTATAAGTGAACTCTGCAGGTTCTCAAATGAGTTAGTCATCATTGTTTTAATTTGTTTATCCTGTTTCCATAATAAATCTTCTCCTTTTTTTTTTTTTTTTCATTTAAACAACTTAACAGTCTAGTTTGTTGGGGTTTTTAAAATTGAGCTGACTGTGGTTCATTTTTCAACAGAAAATTAATCTTCTATCCTTATGTGAAAAGTCACCAGGGATGCCAGCATGCCAGTGAGATTTTTCCAATACAGAAGTTACAGAAGTGCCCCACTGACATGGGCTGTGGTCACTAAGGACAAACACAACCATTTGGTTTTGCACAGTGGCAGGAACGGGCTAGCGTTAGAGGGTATCCAAGCAGATGACTCTTCTGTATGTGAATCTGGTAGGCACAGTTTGTGTGGAATAAGTACTTACCCACTGGATATTTCAGTGTCCCTAATTGTTTTGCAGCTAGATTTTTTTATTCTGGGTTTGTTGTTTGTTTTTTTTTTTTTTATGCAAAACTAGAAAAGCTGTACATTTTGATTTGTAGAAACTGGTGTTCAAAGTAAAGCAGCATCCTGCCCCACAGAATGTGGAAGTGAAGTTAGAAGTAATTTCTCTTTCATTTATCATTACAGCAAAACTGGTGGTGTAACTCTGACTCTGATGTCAGTAAAATGCAGATGCTTTCCTTTCAGAGTCCTGAAAGGATTTGTGTGAGTGTCTGTGAGAGATCTGTTTGTTTTTAATAGGTTTAGAGATAATAGATAGCTATACTTTTCCAGAAGGAAAGCATTGGAGGACTAAACATAGTATGTAAATCCTAAAAACATAAGTGGGTACAGATGGACCTCACTTGATTTCAGAAATGAGTCTGCGGCTGGAGAAGTTACTATGAAGGAAACTGAAGTAGGATTTCCTGTTTAACTCCCATTACAAAAAAAAAAAAAAAAAGGAAAAAACCAATAGTTTTCCCTTTTAAAATAAAATGTCTAATCATGTAATAGTTTTATGTCATCAACAATAGAAGTTTAATTCTTATGGCTGACTTGTTACGCTGAAAACTTTACATTACATTATGTTTCAATGGGAGTCACTGCAAATTAGGGAATTGCAGGCTGGCCCTTAGCTGTGGCAACATCTGAGTCTCTGTGTTGCAGACTTCTCTCTTTTTTCAAAAACGTTCTTGAAAAATTCTAATCTGTTAGCGTTTAGGTGTTTAGGTGTCAAGATGCTGGATGTAAGTTAAATTCAGATCTTTGGATAGAGCCAAGTTAAAAATGGTACCACCTGGATAATGAATTCTCATTATCCTGATAGTGATTAAATGGTGTAAACTCTGTGCCTGAGGATGAGCCAGGACCAGCAGAATTAGTTGGCTACCTGTAATTCATGGAACTTCAAAACTTAAGTCAATTTGTCCAGCAAGAATCCAGCAAACATTTCCTAGTGATCACTTATTGTTAATTTTCATGGAGGAAATATTGTACTCAGCTGGATTGCTAGCAAAGAGGATGCATCTTTAAAAGCAAGTGATGTGTGTGTGTTTTAATCAGATAGTACTGTCAATCTATGCTGCTGTAATGAGGGTGAACTGATTTCCAGCATTCTCCTTTTCCAATTGGAACCAAGTCCCAGAGCTTTGCCTATTTTTTTAAGCGTCATTAGAATATTAATTATTTTTATCATGCTGACAGATAAAAGATGAGGGCTAACAAAAATGCATGAAGTTTAGGGGAAGACTAAAATTTGTTTCAGAGCTAATCAGCACTATTATTCAGTGCTTACCGTACTGTGCTCCGCAGCACATATTTAATTACAGCATATGGGTTTGCTCTTTTAATCCAGATTTTGCAATTTCAGCTTACTTTTCTGTCTGTTAGAAGCACAGTGGGGAAAGAACATCAAAACCAGATCCTTTTCCCTGTTACAAGAGTTGAGATGTGACTTTATGTGATACCAACTTTAAACTGGGTCCAAGGTAAAGAGTTTCACACTAAAGGTTAAGATACCTGAGACCTGGGGTCAAAATATTTAGGGTACATGGATGGCAAAGCTTCTTCAAGTAACTCTAGAAATAGCAATGGCTCCACTTTTCAACCAGCCCATGCTAATTATCCATTAGAGTAATTAGAATCACACTGGGGGAAGGGAACCTCCTGTTCATTATGCATGAACGTTAAAGATTACATGGCATTTTTAAAATAATTGCAGCTGTTTACCTCTGTCCTTAGTCAACATCTCTCCTCTGCACTCCTGTGCCATTGGCTGGCTGGCTGCCATCTCCCACGTCAAGGGTGATTGCATTGCATGACTTTTTATGGCTGGCCTGCAAGGTGCTTTGGGATCTTTCAGGGCGAAAGGTTCTACAGAAATGTAAAGCATTATTTATTATTTTGCATAAATTGCTGCATTATTTGTCTTAGGTTTTTGTGGTTTACAGTGGTAATAAAATAGCTGGCTACTCGGACCGGATGACTCAGTGATATGTAATTGGATACAGAGCTCTTCACTTCCAGATCAGCCGCTCATCACTGGCCCACAGCTATTTGGAGAGTGTATAATAAGTAGGCAATTCCATTTTTCTAGTGCTTGAATGTCCCCAATACAAAAAGCACGATCCCAAGTGTCATTAATGTGCCTAGGACTGTCACCAAGGAAGGATTTATTACCTTGAGATCGTTCTTAAAGGTTTGGGTTAAGATTCATTGCCAAGATGTTCTGGGGAAGTCTCCTGCCCATTGCACATCTGCGTGGATTGCCGCAGAACACCTGTCTCCAGAGCTGTCGGACCCCAACTCTTGGTAGTTCTTCTTCCTTAAGTATTTTCAGTAGTGTGTTTCTAACCTAGTGGCGCTCTTGTGCATATGAGTGAGAGAGAGAGAGATCTTTGTTCCAGGATTCATTTAGACTCAGTCCAGTCCAGTTTCTTACAGTGCTTATGTACAAGAAATCTGGGGCAGTTCTCACACAGGATATTTCTACATATTCTATTTCATAACCATTTGGAGAGCTCATAGAAAAAACAGCTCTACCTCTGATACAGCTCAATGCTGAGCACTTTGACCTGTCTCCTTAAAGGAGAATGGCTTTTTCCAAAGCACCCAAGTGACTTGGGTACATGCATCCCATTATCTCAAGAGCAATTTGAAAAATCCACTCTTGACCTTGCCTTACTTTAGTTCTGCTGAAATTGGTGGACCTATGCATTCTTATGTCCTTGCTAGTGACAGCTAGCCTGCTCAGACCTTACAGTCTCCCTGTGCAGGCACTTGTGTAGACAGTCCCTCTGTCCACTACGAAAACACAGGACACCCAAGTTGAACTGAACACTGAATAACACCACATGGGTTTGCAGTGGTCTGTAACTGAAAAGGTTCACTGGAAGCAATTTGCAAAGAAATCCTTAGGAAACCACCTGGATGGTTATTTTAAATTAAAAAAGGAAGAGATGCCACTTTAAAAAAATAATTTTTAATACTAGGTTTAAGGTTCCATACATGTGATAGTCATTAAAGCTTATTTAACCCTGAAATTATCTGGCCTCTTTAATTCCACAGGGACTGTAAGGCTCTTGGGTTAGAAATGAAAAATAATGTCAGAATGAAAATGAGACTTTCCTGAGTGTAGGACCATTATTACAGAATATTTTCTTAATCAAGCCTTTTTAAGAGCCAAGTAGCAGAGAAAAAAAAATAATCAGGCTATACAGCTTTCATCCACAGATAGGGTCTTAGCTGATGCTTTGGGCCACCGATGGAAATAGGCACAAAGTCAGTCTCAAAGGCTGTATGTGATACACTCACCTAAAACACATGTAGACCTGATGATTTGTCCGTCGGCAATCTCAACTGTAGTACACCCAGTTCCTTGTTACAATACGCTTTTGAGATAATCCCGGTGCGCTCTGACATTTGGGCTCTCGAAATTCAGAGCCTTCTGGTTGTT
>NW_009648900.1:1242993-1295488 GCF_000708025.1 Charadrius vociferus
CAAACATCTGTGGTGTGCCCCACCACCCTTTCCCCAAGGATGAAACATGCTGCAGGGAGGGTGTTGCAAGCATTCCTGAACAAGGCAGCTAAGCTGGAGTCATAACTGTGCTGGCCAGGGCGCTGCTTTGAAGAAGGCTCCCATTAGAATTAAAACATCCCACAACTCTCATCACAACAGCCCTATTCTTGAGCGTGGCTGAACATGGAAATTTAAGGATGGGGGCGGAGTGGGGGGAGAAAGAAAAGACAGACAAGTAAACAGATAAAGAGGGAGCACTTGCATGCAAGTGGAATTTCCTCTGAGCACAGGACATTCTTTATCATTAACTGGTCTGTCACAGGAAGGAAAATGGGAAAACAGTGTTTCCTGTTAGGGGGAAGAAAAAATCAATAGGCCTTGGAAATACCTGCCTGGAAAGAACTTTTTGTGTTCCCATCAGCAAGAAAAATAAGTTTTTAACTCCTTTGGAGCATGAGCTCTGTTTTAAAGCAGTTTGCTTCTTGAAATGGAACTTTGGTGTAAACACGTCATTTAAAAATGATTGGCAGTTCAGGCTGCTTGGATCTTTCTTGCTCGTTTCAGAAAATGCTCTAACTCCTACAAATATCTTCTGTAAGACAAAGGCTGTTTTCAAGACACTTGAATTATTCTGAGTCTGTGCCTATGAAGGTAATAATAATTTAAAGGGCCATTTGCCCTACAAACGCAGTCACTCTACTAATAGTTTGAGTAAGATGCTCACAGGTGGACAATGGGTCTGCTCTTGCTTCTGGTAAACAAAGTTTTCTTCAGGAAAAATCACAGTTGCCAGGCAAGCGCTTGAAACCTCAGGAGGACAGTGAACTACCCTGCAGCTCCTGCATCATCTTTTTTGGTTGCATTTTGCATTGAATACAGCAGGGTGGTGGAAGTGTGGGTCTTTCAGAAGAGTGAGAGGGGGCCAGTTCACTGACAAAGGCTGCAGGAATAGATGCAAATGCACAGCAGCCCCAAAGTAACCCTGGTTCCTCAGGGCAATCGTTTTTCTCTTTGGTGGCAGCTTCCTTCCTTCCAAAGGTGGGTCTGGAGATTTAAGTTTCTGCCTCAGGGTTTTTTTTAAAGTTTATAGCAATGCCAGTGGCATAACTGGATGAGCAGAAGCTATGTAATCCAGCACTGTAAATGTAAGAGGACAAAATAAAAAGGAGGGAGGGAAGATGACCTCTTAGACATGCACAGAAAAAGGGTTGGAAGTCACGTTTTCTTTAAACGGAGAGGGAGAAGTGGGCTGAGCTTAAAATGAAACTATCAGCAAGGCTGGAATTAAAAGAAAGCTTTAGGAATGATCTAACTTTTATTTTATTACATTACAGAGGACAAAAAATCAATAGCTGGTAATTCAGACATAAATGAGTTATACAGGCCATTGACACAATGGACCAAACTTTATAACAACCACATCTGATGCTGTCAAGCCACAGGCTTCAGTGGCGCCAGTAATAATTATGGCCGATCACCTCTAATTCAGAGCTGCCTTGCTTGATAAAGGTGTCACTCTGAGTGGCTGCAGCATCAATATCAATTGAGGATGTCATCCAGCAGGTCAGCCTGCTGCAGAGACCTGTTTTTTTAGTTGAATAGGATAAACCCTTGGTTTTTCCTCCTCTCATTCTGTCTGTAAAACTCATATAGACCTTAAGCAAAAATCATTTGAATTCATGACTGAAACTACTTTAACTCAAGACTGAACCCATGACTGAAGTTAACTGTGTCGATGAATAGAAATACATTCTAAAGAAAATTTATAAACATAAGAGCATCCCTGGGAGGAGAGTTTGGTATTTTACAATAATCTCTGTTTCTTGGCTACATAAGGAGCACTAAATCACCTCTGTGATCAATTAATGAATCCCCTCCCAAAAGAAACCTTTTTGGTAAAATGCTGCTAGGCAATAGAAATTGTTTTTCCATAAACTCGCATCATTATAAGGAAGAAAAAACATTGGCTTTGATGTTTTCCTATTGCTTTCTGAATTTGGGAGCATAGGTGTGTTCATTGGCTGTCGGAAAACTGAATTTCACTCTGAGACATGGGATGAGGTGGCTTTGTAAAATATGCCCAGTTCTTGTTCTCTAAAGAAGGGAATCACTTTTAAATACCTCTCCAGTGTTTCATGTGCCATTAATGCTTATGTCTATGCAGCTTGACGTTGAAACTGTTAGTCTTTGGATCACTGAGGGATGGTATGTGTGCTTAAACATTTTCACATACTATTATTATTATTGCTTAGGCTTTGCATTCTTTTGTGGAGTAACTGTTTTGTACTGTGTTGGCTACAATTAATTGTGAGTGACCAACAGTGAAGAAAACCTCTGTGGGGGAGGACTCGGGAAGTATTTCAGCCACCGTCACTGTAGCATTTAACATCAGGAGAACTTAGAAACTGTGATGTGATGCAGCGGAGCTGTTCGCACCACAGTAGCTAGTGCTTGTGGACATTAAAAGCTTCTTCTATTTTGAAAAATTATTACTACTTCCACTAAGAAACACTCTCTATCCTCAAAAAAAGTCATGAATGTCAGACTTGGGAGATAAACACCAGAAGGGAACTGTTTTAAATGTGGGATGAGCAATAGCAGCAGCACCGCAGTGAGTTGGTTCCTAAGCTTGCCTTGCTGTACAGCTCGGGGCTTTTCTGGTACTTTTGAAGTTGTGGAGAAAGAAAGCGCCTTGCACCTGTACACTTGCAGGTGCACCAAGAAACAGCCTCGTAGTTATCCTTCAAAAACGCGGGGCTCGATTCCAGCCCTGCGCGGCTGAGGCAGAGAAATCCCAGTGTCACGGCATACCCTGCGGAAGCAGCCCTATTCATCCTCCCCAGACCCACGCAAACACGCTGCGTCCGCTTCACAGCTTCTCCGCTGCACTCCTTGTCTCCGGCTCCATCTCCTCCTCTCCCAATCGCCGGCTCTTCCTGAAGCCCGGACCACGCGGGCATCGGCGAGCCAGCGTGTTTTGTGCGTAATAACTTCTGATCAGCCCCAGTCAATCATGTCAGCCCCGTCCCTGGGTTTTCCTGTGATCCCGCAGGCAGCTGCGCAGGCCCTTCAGAGGCGGCACTGTTTCTTTCTCTGTTTACTCGTTTCCAATGGCAATTGCACCACCGAGTCTCAGTACGTCTGGAACTTGGCCTGGGGCTGTTTTGGTTACATTGAAGTTTTTGCTTCAGCTCTGCCAGATTTAAATGGTGACTTCACCAGCACTGAGCTAAAAAGGAGAAAAGGGGAGGAGGGAGGTAGTGTAGCGAGCGGGAGCGAGCGAGGGAGAGGGCCAGAGCATTACATCATCACTTGGACGGGAATCAAATGGGAAGGATATGACTCACTCGGGCTAGTTAAGCTTTGGCTCAAGTTCTACATACACTCATTCCAGGGCTCTCATGTTCTGCACCTCAGCAGGGAATTCAGGCTCAGTGATGTCCATGAGGTTTGTTTTTAATTTTCTTTTCCTTTTCTGATTTCTATATACTTTCCCCCCACCCCCACCCCTCGCCTTCCTCCTCCTCTCCTCCTCCCCTCTCTGGTCCCCCTTTCCCACTCTCTTTTCCACTTCGACAGAGTTTGTTTTCTGGTGCGTGTAACCTCGACTCTTAGCAGCAGAAGCTGTTTTTTTTTTCGACCAAACCAAACCCAAACAAGGAGCGCAGCAAACTTGAGAGAAGTTTGGTGGTTTGTTGTGTTTCGGTTTTTTCCTCCCCATCATTGTGTCGCTCCTAATCGGAGGAGACGGGGAGAGAGTTAAAATGCAGGAACCAATCGCTTGGACGGTGATGTAATGCTGGAACTGCAGGGTTGTTAAGTAATGTGAGAGGAAGGGGGTCAGGGTTGCAAAGCATTTACCTGCTGTCAAGGGGCTTTAAGTTTATTATCAATTGCAGTGACTGTAACTGGCTTCAGACTGCACTCTCTAATTATTCACAGACTCCCCTTTTTTATCTTTTATTATTAAAAGTAAAACTATATTACGGTATTTTAAAAAATGTGATATTATCACAGCTGCAAATTATTTTCCACCAGGGTTTTTTGATATTTTTTAAATGGCTTGAAACTGGGTGTCTCTTTCACAAAAAGCCCGGAGAGAGCAAAAAGAAGAGAGAAAGGCAAAGGCAAAAAGGGGTGGTTCTTTGAGTGTAGCTGGCTAATTTGAAACGGTACGAGGAGAGCAGTTCAGCCTCTGCCTAGCAGAGCGAGTAAAAGCTCCTACTGTTGGAAATCTGCTGTAGAAAATAAAACATTTAAGGGACACACTTTGCGGAGCTCATCCCGACCTCGGTGTTTCATCCCTAACACTTGTCAGCAGTGTTCTGATCCTTAGCTCGCCCCGGGCTCGTTGCTTGTTCGATGGGCTGCTCTCTCTCGCTGTTGCTGGGACTGCTGAGGTCCCGATGCGGCACGGCAGGTCCCCCTCCTGTCACGGTTCTGCTCTCCAGAACTACCTGAGATTTGGGGCATCTGCCTATGTGGGTTTCCTTTGTGGGACAGAGCACTGTGAATGTCTTATTAAGTCTGCCTGTTTCCCGACAGACCCTTTAGTCTTTTTTCCACCTAGCTAATAGCTTCGCAGTCTGTGGGGGAGGGAGAGAAGGTACCTTTTCCTCAAGTTCACCATGAGTACATCCCCTTAGGGTGGACCACGTAGAGTTTAACACTGACTAAGTCCCTTCTCTGGCATTGCTTGTGGGATGAATGTGAGATACCAGGTGTGTGTTGGTGTCCTCAGGATACCCGTTCTGCTCGGAGGAGCTCTGCATCAGGTTTCTGTGTCAAGAGCTGTCTGCTCCTAAGATAATGCTCTCGGAAGTGCCCCCTTCAGGGAATTTCTGTCTCGGAGGAAAGCACTGTATTTGTGTCCACTGGATCAGCAGTGGACCAAAGATTTGCTTGGCTAACTGAAGACAGCATTAAACACACTCTTGAGGGTTTGGTGGGTTTTTTTTGAAACCTGTATTGGGTCCTGACTGAGCAAAATAGCAACGATGTTGTTCTGCAGTGATGGCAAAACCTCCCCATCTCCATCTGAACAAGGCAAGATCCCCTGACCAGCTCCTGCCTTCCTTTCCCTCTGGTAGCCCTCTGCAAAGCCATCTTGTGTCTAGCTGGTGTGTCCCCGCACTTTACTCACAGGTTTTTCCTAAATGCCCTGATTTCCAGGCTCCTCAGTCAACTGCTCAGGCACAAACAATTGCTCATGTGCCAAACTTCTATCACTTGAGAGCCTAACGTAAGGCCGCACCCGGCTCTGGCCCACGTTGCAGTGCAGATATACCATATGGATTAGATTGCGCAGTGCTCTGTTGAGGATGTGTGGGTTGTGGAGGGAGCTGTGCTGCTGCAGGAGTTCCCGTAGGATTTCTGACTCATATTTTCTCCTAGAAATGTTGGGAAGTGCAGCTCCAAGGACCATCAGAGTAAAGCAGAGTAGATTCTTCCTTTTGCCTGCTCGCTTCGGATGCTGGGGTGGACTTGTCTTCACTTTCTCCCTTCCTGCCTCTTCTGTCCGGAGACTTTGTGTGGGAAAAGTCTGGCAGTGTTGTCCTTGGACTGTGTCTAGCCATGGTGGCAAGATGCTGGGCAGAGGATGACAGACTGTCACGCTCCATCTTTTCCTATGCAGAAATGCATCCTTGCTGTTTCTCTTATAAAAACACATAGAAAATATGCTGTGCGGCGTGTCATGGAACTCTTTGGGCATTGGGATGCATTCCATGATCAGAGTCTCCCTTGTCTGGTACTAGCTATTAACATTTCACCTGGCTGAGAGGGCAGCGAAGGAGAACATCTTGGTGCTTTGGTCAGTGTGGACTGACTGATGACCCTGCCTTGTGCTTGTGACTTTCACGGAGCAACTTTCATCTCCACCCTGCTGATTTGTGCTTGGTGAAGTTAGGTAGAGGGTATAAAGATGTAAGTCCTTCACTTCAAGAAGTGCATTACAACTCTAAGTTACAATTTACTTCTGCTGCTTAACTAACTTCAACACAGGACCCCAGAAAAAACAGTTTTAAAGGCTTCTTTCAAAAAGTTGCTGTTGTAATTGCATATGCATACATATGTGTGTGTGTGTGTGTGTATGTATGCGTATCTCCTATTGAAGAAACAAAGCATATAATTTATGAGGTATAACTGTCCTGACAACAGCCAGACAGCTCTGGTTGTGGCTGACAGGTGCTTTTGAAATGCTCGTTCATCTTGGACAACAATAAAATGAAAGTAGCTGCCCATTTTGTATTCTTCCGGTGCTAGCTGCCCGCCTTGAGCTACCGTGGAGCCAATGTGCAGGTATGCCTGTGGACTTCTAGCTCTGTCAGAGGTCAACGGCTCTGACAGTCGGCCTCAACATGTTTGAAGCCGGGCCTTCTGGCAAGAGGATTTTCTTATTGAAGGATGATATCTTTTGGGACCTAATTTTTAAACAGCAGCCAAGAGAAATGTTAACAGCACTCTGAAAATGAGCATCAGAAGATATATTCAGAAGCACATGTAACCTGTCAAACAAACCAGAGGCCAAACACACCAGAGCTGGGAAGCGATGTTTGCACTGGAGAGCCGACCATGCGCGCTCACCCTGTGAAGAAAGGCAATCTGCTCAGAGCAGAGCCGGGCTGGAGGAGTCCCAGTAAATTTTCCCCACCAAGATCCCGAGTAACATTTCCGCCTGCATTGTTGAATGTGTGCATTGGCACAATATCCGCCCTATAAGCTGTGTGATTTTAAGCAGTAATTCGGTGCTCTTGTAGCTGGTCTCTGCATGCACAAAAGAATTGGCTCTGCAGTTGCGGTACAAATGCAAGAGGTAAAAATCAGAGTGCTTATTTTTATTTCACTGAATATGATCCCTCTGCCCCTGGATACCTCAATTTTCATAGCTCTACAGTGAGACTATTTCCCTTAAACAGTTTTGGAAGACTTGGCTGGTATTTGTGAAGACCAGTGAAGTTTTCAGAGTTGGTGTGGAGAGCGCTGAGGTCAGAGCAGGCCAGTTGTTGGGCAGAGATGGTGGCAGGGCTGGCCTCATGTCACGTTTTGGGCACAGGGTGCACAAAGACCAAGTTGTCTCCTGCACTTGGGTGCGGGTGCTGGGGCAGGAGCGGGCCTCCTCCTCCTTTCCCTGTCTCTCTCTGCTCGCTTTCCCACCCTTCTTTTGTTCGTCCTGCACATGCCTGGGCCGCGTTCAGCCCAAACTGTTGAGATCAGCTTTGCCCAAAATTACACTTCAGATCAAAATGTGAGTTAGGTTCCTCTGGTGTGAAGTGAATGCTGGGTCTTTCTCTGCAGCTATAGATAAACCAGATATGAAGGTAATTACATCTCATTCCTATCTGACTTTCTTATTTGCCATAATCTCTTTTAATCCCTTTGATACTCATCATAATAATGTTAATCTTAATGAACTCATTTGGTATTAATGCGGATGTGATTTGTAAGTTCAGAGCAGGCTTGCCATCCTTGTTTAGCGTTCATTAATATCCACTTAACTGTGTTTATGCTCTCTTTCTCCTGCAAATGGACTTGCATGTCTCTGTCTTCCACCTAACTGATGTGGCAATTCCTGTAGTAGAACTCTTTCCATGCTCACGTTTGTATTTCCTTTCTATTCCTCTTCCTGCTTACATGATCCCAGAGAAAGGAGCTGATGGAAACACTGCATCCATCTGCTAGTGGCTTTCTCTACCCCATCACTTACTCATTTCTTCCACTTTCAACATCAAAATTAAAGGAACCCTTATCCTCTTGCTCCTCATTCATGTGGCATTCCTCCTTAGATTGCCTCAGAGATATTACCTTACTATAGCCTTCGTTTTATTGTCTCAGAGGGTGAACGAGTAGGAGACACAACCCCTTATCTTGGCAAAGAGACAAATTATTTGTTGCTTACTACCGTACTCTCCCCGAGCACTCTGTTTATGGGTGGGGTACCTTGCCCAAACAGTTTCCGACGTGACCAGCCAATTCTAGTGAGGGAGGACTACGCTTGGATGTTGAACCGGATCCAAAGCTTATTGCAGTGAATGGGAGCGCTGCCTTGATGGGCTCTGGATAAAATCTGTGAAACTATCCTCGTTTCATTCTTTTGAGCACCCACGTATTTTTCAACATCTCTAGCTTTGGTATGTGCCCTCCTGAAAAACTACTTGTTCAGCCACAGTGATCCCAGGGACTGATGAACCTTGGATCCCTGTTAACGGGCGATTTCCTCTCTACGTGGGTGCTGGTGTTTGTTTTTAAACGTGGCATGGAATTTCTGTGTTGCGGTGCTTGCCATCTTCCCTCCCCACTTCCTCCAAACACATTTTTGAGGCCCTGATTGTCAAATCGCATGAATTATTTTTCAGCCCCAGTGGCACACATTTTGCTTTTTAGGGCTTTTGGGTCCTGACAGAGCCAGGAAGGTATCATTTACTTAGCAGAACACTGTTTATTCCATTCTCACTTCCATTCTTTATTTTATGTCCTGATGTTTCCTTGTAGCATCAGCTTCCTATGTTAAAATGAGTAACTGTACTGAAAACATCTAACTGTACTGAAAACATCTAACTTTCAATTTACTGAAGGATTTCTGCACATTATAATAAAACCAGCCATTGTCTTGGTAAACTTACTAGTCGAAAGTGAGAATTGTGGTCTCTCAGATCAGCACAAGCTGTATTTCTGCGGTGGTCTTTACTTGAACATACTTTCATTCCAGAGCATCACAGGATGTTTTGCAAATTGCAGCCATAGATATGTGAAACATATTAAGTGAAACATATTAAAGCTCTTTATTAGTACGAATACAAGATGTATTCATATGAATAACAACGTGGAGGATTTTACTGCAGATTTGTGCTGCTCCATGACCATAAAGAATACAGGTCAATGTCATTCAAATGGGCACTATTTTCTAGAGATCAATAAATCTGTGCCCATTTGCAGCAGCAAAATAATAATAATAAAACTTCATTACGTTTTCTCTAAATGTCAACTAGTTATCAAAAGCCCTGTCAAAAATAATACCAGTAGACTGTTTTACCACACTGGAAAAGCCCTTCAGTACCAGTAATTTTATATGTCAGTTTTAACGTGAGGTAGTTGTTTCCAAACTGAGTCTTAAAAACCAGAACAGAAAAAAGTTACTGGACCGGATCCTCTCTTGACCTCAGTTTGAGGGCACGCCGTATCACTTAAAAATGTTCCAGTGCTGTGTTCTTTGTTGTCATTTGGTTTCCAGATCTAAGTGAACTTTTCTTTCACTGCAGCTAAGGGTGTGAGCTGTATTTCTCCTGCACTGTCGCTCGCAGGACTGCAGGAATTCTCGTTGCTCTGAATACTTTTTAGTTTTCTTTTGTAAATTCAGGTAGAAATAAGATTGACTGAAAATTCAGAATAAAGGCTAGATTAAGGTTGAGTTTACAAATTGCCTCAACCAACAATCAATTACAATTTACAATTAAATAATCAATAATAACAATCAATAATAATCAATAATAATAATCAATTGCAATTTACATTTGCCTCAACTTGCCGTTACAATCCAGTGTTGACAAATATCTCCTGTGGCCATTTGCATGAAGCAGGGATGTGGTCCACAAAGTGCAGATTAGTACAGAAATCTCTGTGTGTGTGGATCTGTATGTGTATATCATGTGATATACGCATACTCATGTGTATATCACATACCTGTATGTGTATATGACACCCTACCCCCCAAATATATTTGAGGCTGCGAGGCAAAATTAACTTCTGTTGTTCCTAAGCAATCCTATCAGAAAGAATTTATCACATTAATAAGATTCCAAATTATATGACTTAAGGCAGTGATGTAGGTATTTATGTTTCAATGACAGTTTCTTTCTTTTTGAAATTGAAACTGTATTAGCACCCCTCAGATCTACCTCCCATTTCAAGTTTTTGCAGAATGAGAAATCAAATCTTGGGCAAAATTTTAAAAAACAGTTAAAGGGGGACATTGCTGTACATCAGTAAGTGTTTTGTTTGGTTTTTTACTTGCTAAGCTTGTGCAGTATGGAACTTTTTCCATTCAGAGCAAAATCTGATGCAGCTACTGCAATTCAGTAGACATTGTGATATGTTGAATGAACAAACAATATGTAGCAAATTTAGTAATTAATTTAGACATTTTTTAGTTTAGGTTTTTTTGTCTATTTGGACAAGACTTTGTGGTGCCCTATGAAAGAACTGCAGCATACTTCAGGAAAAGTACAAAACCTTACCAGCAACATGTGTGAAAATATAATGAGAAAATAAATTAATATTACAGAAAAAAAAAGAGTATATAGTCAGTTGTAAAAGCATGGATTTATAAATATCTGTTTAGAAAAGTGAAACGTGGTTGATTGAAAAGCTTCCAACAAAGTTCAATAATTGTTAAAATTTGGGGTTTTGACAAATAGCAATTGTTTTAAGGGAAATGGGAAATTGTTTCAAGAGAAAGTGATTTCTCTTCCAAATTGGTAATTGTTTTTGCTGAGAAATATTTTTTTTATTATTTAAAAAAGGTTTTGAAAAAGAACAACAGTTTCTCACTTGCTGTACACCGAAACATGACTAAGCTTCGTACATTTTATTTTCCATTTGATGGCCAGTGTCTCTTCTAAATGGTTCTGTTACTTCTGATTCATTTCTGTGGGAAAATGCCCACAAAGTGTGAAGAGTAGCAAATGATAAAACTGGCAATAATACTCTGGCAATTGCATGTGTTACATTCCAGAGTTTTAAACTTTGGTCTCACCTGGTGCCTGGGACAAATTCTTCACTGATAGCACAGCCAGCAGCAGCGCTATCTAACGTTGCACGTCGCCCCACCCCCCCCCAAAAGATATTTCATCTTGGGGATACTTGTTTTAAAGAAGCAATGGTCCCATAAGGGGACTTTTTGGAGTTTGGAGCTTACTGAGCTGGATGTAGGAAGGGTCCAAGTCTTCCCCACGCAGCACTGAGCACAGGGGCACTGGATTTTGGCGGCACATCTGCATTGGCATGTGCTTCTTGCGCACAGTAATTATCAAATAGGACAAACATTAGATATAATAATTAACTGATTGGCTCAGGGTCAGATATTTAGGTTTGCCCAAACAATCCCCAGAGGACTTAGAAAGTTCTTCTCTATTGAGGGGAAAATAAAAAATCTCTGCACCCAGCCAAAATCTTGGTCAGTTTAGGGTGAAAACCGTTTGGACTGTTGAATAGCTCCAAGCAAACGAGCACCCCAAAACTGCACATATGTTCCTGGGTGAGCCTGCAAAGAGTTATGGCACTGCAGCAGAGGAAGGTGGATGAGTTGCAGAGGACAGATGTCATTACTGCCAGTTTCCCTACGTTGAATGGTGAGAGTATCAGGAGAGGCAGAGAGCAGGAGAACGTGGTTTATTTAGCCTGAGAAGGAAAGGCTAACGGGGGATCTAATTTCAGCCTTCAGCTACTTGTAGGGTAGTTACAGAGGAGACAGGGTCTGCCCCACTTTGCAGTCACAAGTTGCAGTGGGAGAAATGCCCGTGGGACCTAAAGAAAGAAAAGCTCCACAGGAGGAGTGTGGCAAGGCACAGCCACGGGCGAGAGAGGTGGTGCCGTCTCCGTTGCTGGAGATTTTCACCCTTTGCCTAGAAAAGGCCTCCATCAGCCTTCTCTGATACTGCATTTAGCCCTTCTTGGAGCAGGAGGTTGGACAAGGTGACCTTCAGAGGTGCCTTCTGACTGAAACTGTTGCCTGGCCCTGCACTGGGCAGTGATGGCAGCAGTGGCTGGCTGTGCAGCGGGGGAAGCAGGAAGAATTTTGATGAGGAAAAAGCCATAAGAAAAGCAAATGGCGAGATAAGGACATAAAGTCATCGAAAGCATATCCTGTGCCTGCTTGTGTCCACCTTGTTTTGAGAAGTAAAGAACATTTGCGCCTTGTGTAAGAGGTGTAACTGTGGACTCTGAATTGCTGCTACCAGGGAGAGAATGAATTATGCTTCAAGGGGCTTCATTTCCTAGCTGTCCCACCATGCTGTAAGTGACAGTCACCTAAGTTTTGGGACATGCCTGATAAACACACAAAGATAAAACAGGAATCCTGTCAACCAGCCACTTTTTGGCTGAAATGTGAGCCAAAATGAAGCCAAATATCTTTTCAGTTTATAGACAGCCGAATGCAGTCTTGTTCCCTGCTCGACTAAGCATCTGTATTTTCTGCTTAGGGTCAAGAATTGCAGGAGAATTCTAAAATGCTATGAGAACATACATCTCTGAGGTATTTCCAAACCAGTCAGCTGTTTTAAGTACCACTTTTTTCTCTCCCCACCTCCCCCCACCCCCTTTTTCTTTTTACAAAATAAATAAAGCATAACAAACAAAACTTCTGGGTCTTCAAGGTAATTTTCAGCATGTTTTGCAAAACTAGGAAATAAGCTTTGTCCATCACCAGGTGAGGGATCCATTTGCTAATGTCCCTGTAAAATCGAAGTTATGTTTTACAGGAACTTAGCTAGCAAAAGCTGTGCCCACTGTAAAAGTAGTGGCACGTTAATGCCTTTTTGCAATGAACTCCGTGTATACCTTATCCTGCGTTCGTATTTGTCCATTAACTACTGACTATCCAGTATGCTGTCACTAGTATCACGTGTAAAATCATGTCTTGCCCTTCTGCATGCTCAGTTATTTTGTTATTGCCAAATTAATAATTATGGAATATAACGTAAAGACTGAGGAACAGTCACTGAACATGAGTTTTCACTGACGAAAGCCTGTGCAGTGACGCTGACTCGATCTTGTATTCGTCTTGAGCTAAAAGGCTTAGAGAAGGATATTGTTCGTATTGATGAAGTGTTCATATTTAGGAAGTTTCAAGAAGTGCAGTCCTAGAGCATGCAGCCTGGCTCTCCCTATGCCGGCGGCACATTCTTTACTGTCATGCTTTCACCTTGTTTGCATCCTCTTTTCTTCTAATCAAGACAAGCTTTGTCCTTTTAAAGTGCTGAGCCTGACGCTTCGGTAAATCTCAAAGATGATTTTGTACCACTGTCGGACCAGGAGCAACTCACTGAATCTAGACGTGTGGTTAAAAACTTCCTGGCTGGAAGAGCTAATCCCCTCGGAAAACAAAACAAAAAGTCCCATACTTTCCTGTAGAATGTACTATTTTCCCTTTGCCTTGAAAACAGCATTTCTTCCTGGTTAATTTATTAATGAACCTAATCAGTCTTTAGGTAAGCTAGTTTTGAAAATATCAGTGTTAGTTCTGTTTTTCATTAATACACGGATACTGATGTTCAGGTCTCTAGCTAGCTGTTAAAATCAGTTAGGAAAAATCTAGGACAGAAGACATAAAAGAGAGGAATGAGTTGGAATATTAGGTTGTTTTTTATAGAACAGGAAATGAAGAAAAACTGTCAGATTTAAGGTTTCTTTTGTGTCATTGGTGTGTTTGTGGCAGGTGAGCTGTAACTAACTAGTTCTATGTGAATAACAAACTTGTTCACTTAGTAATTGAAATTAAAAATAATAATTTATGTTAACTTGATATGATTTAATTTCTTAATTATTCTGTGCAAAAAAAAAGAGCAAATTTTTTTTCAGGTTTACAAGAAAATTAACTTTTTTAAAATTAGGTACATTCCCAAATTAATATGTCATTTCAAACTGGAACATTTAGAAATGTTAAAAACCTCTGCTTTTCCAAATATCTGTTCTTTGCCACTTGTAAGTTTTATTATATATAATTTATTAGTGAATTTAATAATTTTGGTCAATCTGAAAGTGCTGCTTTGGGTAAGTTTTCTATTTGACTGGGGGGGAAAAATAGTCCAGCTCCAGCTTTTGAGCTTGGCTGCAATTTTCTGCATAAATCACATCTGTTACAATGCAAGTGAATTCACTGCAATAGAGAGAGCGTATTTAATTTGTACATACTCTATAGATAATTGAAGTCTCTATCCTCATATAACTTTGAGTTGATATCAGGAGCCTCTCGAAAAAGCTTTTCATCATTTCTAATACGAGCATCGCACCATTCACACTGTGAAAAGTAAGGGGGTTGGTGCAGAAAAGGCTTTGCAACTTGATTTTTGCCAGTGCGTCTTTGTCTTCACGCAGTGTGGGTTGCAGAGCCAGCAGTGCACTGTGCTATACGTTCGTCATCTCTGCCATCGGTAGAACTAGCTACAAGTTACAGTGGCCAAAGAAATCTTGCAAGGTTTGTAAAACTCAAGAGTATTAAAGGAGGGCATGTAAATTCATGTAGCTAGATGCTTGCAGGATTGGAGACTAGATGTCCATAGAACATGACTGAAAAACTTGTTTTCTCGCCAGTGACAGGTTAAAAATAACTCTCCAGTTTAAGCTGCCTGTAACACCGTTTCCAATCTTGCAAGACCTCTGGAAAAGAGCTGCTTTTTGCTTTGCACAGTACCTTGTGCGTACTAACCTAGAGAGTTAAATCTTCTGTTTGGTGCCTGTATTCCATGGAGTTTCAGTGACTTACGATTTTTTCTGTCTGGGTTGTTGATGATTTGAAATACCAAAGGGAGCTGGAAGGGTTTTCATCATCACGTAGTCCTGAGGACTGGTGGTCAGTAGGGCAGGTGTGACCGGCTGCCCGAAGTGTTCATTGCATTTGAAAATCATGCAATTATTTTTTCTTCTGTTTTGTTCAGGGAAGAGTCAGAAGTTAATGAGGAAGCATATAAAACTCCATTTTAAGGTTGCATTCTTTAAGTCACAATATGAAGGTCCTTTGGGTGAGACAAAATGTATTAAATATTAAACACATCATTCAGGATGTCTTTTTTTAAATGGTCCTTTTCCTCAGAAAAGAATGCAAATGAAAAATATGTAATCCTAAGTCTAAGAGGCAGTCTGTCAAAATCTGCCAAATTTGCAGGGGGTTTTGTATTTGGTGAGTAGCAAGGTTCATTCTGGCTGTGATATACTTTCGTTTGGCGTAATTTTTATCCAGTAATGTGGGTTTTGGGTTTGGTTATTTCTCTTTGCACTGATCCTTGATACATTGCTTAAAAACAAGAACTCTGAGCATTTGAACCATATGTTTGTATCATAGCTCCTAATGTCAAAATTTTAATTGATTTTCCCATATTCGGGGTTAGGAAGGGGCTGTATCATGTTCCACGACGTCATAAAAACAAAAATATTTAAAATATGTTTCAAATAAAATGAGGGGAGAGAAGAAAAAATGCTTAACTTAGAAAAGATGTGGGATTCATTAACAAAGGAAAATACTGGCCACGGACCAACGGCAAGCCAAATGTTTTGCCAGCAGTTTGCAGTTCACAGTCATCATTGCATGTCACTCTGCCTGCTGCACCAGCCCCTCCAACCATATATGCCTGCCTTTTAAAGAGAAACCTGTCTGGTTTGAGTTGAATAAATTAATTTGGGTTTACTTAGTTTAAAAACAAAAATACAGAGGGCCCAATTTTATTTCATTATGCCCGTGGGTAAAGCAGTCCAAGGTAATTACAACCGCAGTGCTGGTTGCTCTATCTTAATTAAAGAGGGTTTTTTGCACATAGGTTTTTGCACAACATAATAAAATAGTTTGTGGTCTGGCTAGCCTCAGTGTCACAAGAGTGTACTCACTTGAGAAATTGTCCAGCTTTTCCAAAAGCTGAGGCCCTTCCATGCGAGAGGAAGCGTGGAGCTGCTCAGCGGAGCACAGGTAGTTTACAGTCTTTCCTATTTAGTGTAAGGGCACCATCGTAAATCACGCAGCAAACAACCTTTCATACAGTCTCGTACACTAAGTGGCATGCTTGTCAGCAGCAATGAATGTGGGCTTCAGTAAGTCTTTAAGCAATAACGTGCTCTAGAAATGTGCAACACTGGTTACACACCTGTGACCAAACCTGACCAAACCTCTTATTTTTCCAAACTTTCCTAGTAATGTTTTGGGTTGTTTGGGTTTTGGGTTTTTTTTGGGGGGGGTCTCCTTTGCAAATAAATATGATTTATTGCTTAGTAAATACTTTTAAATAAAAGGCATCAAAGACATTTAAATAATGTACTTGGGATGATGATTAAAAAAAAAACCAAACTCAAATCCCAACAAGCATGGCTAAGATGGCCTGTTATTAGAAAAGTCAAAGGAGGCATGTTTGCTAGTTGAATAAATCAAGTAGCGTTGTAAAAACAGTGTCTCAGGGATGATTAAGGGTAAGTGATTTTCATTACTACATTAAGTTCTCCTTTCTGTTGTGGTGCTTTTTATATCACATCAAGCTTAGCTATTTACTTACGCTGCTTTAAAAAGCCCCAGCGCCTCAATTACTTAAATCATGACCCGGTGCATCGATTCAGAAAGACAGCAACACAAGCTAGCTTTACTTAATGCTCAGGAACCTGACGTGTGGCCGTTCTTTGGGTGCTCTATCTCATGCAGTTGGTAAAACTGATTGAATTCAGTTTTGCAGATACCAGGGACCAGATCCCTGTTGGACTCACGTCCAACAACTTCCCCTCCCCACCTGGTGCTAGTCCTTTCCTTCTAGCTACACAACTTTCCCTTTTCTTACATTTGTGTTCTTAGATAATTAGGGCCCCCAATTGTCCTCGACCCAGATCGCAGTTGTGCCACCTAACTCATTTGCAAGGGCGAGGTTCACAAATATTTCTGAACCTTGCAAGAAGGGTCTCAAGGTTGGAATAAGGAACATCCACAGGGCCCTAGATGCTTTGTTCGGTGGATTTTGTTCCTCTCTGTTGGGGATCCGGATTCTCCTACGGAGGGGCATGCAAGTTTAACTTCAGCTGCTTGGACTCACACAGTTTCACCTGAGCTTGCATTTATGGAGGAGAAGGTGCCAACGGGCTGTGCGTTGTACCCCAAGCCAGGACTCCAGCCAAGGGGAGGGCAGCCCTCAGCTGCCTTTGGGCTGCTCTGAAGCACCGCTAGCAGTGCCTGCCCGCGGGACGAGGGGAGCTGGAACATGCGGTGCTTGTCAAAGCTGCTCTTCCAGCCTCCCCAGGCATGGCCCAGGTCCTTGGCAGCACTGGCTGCGTAGGGCTGGGAGTGTGGTTATAGACACCTGGGCTTTCTAGAAGTCTTCACACCTAGAATTAGGCATGTGCAAATGGGGAGAATTAGCCTAGAGGTGGACCAGGGAGACTTCCGCCACCCCCCCACCCCCCTCCCCCCCTTAAGTTCAGAACATGAAAATACTGATTTACTTCCCACTCTGTGTGGTGACACTGAGGCAACAACATCCAAATATGCTTCCAGGATGCAGCTGCCAAAGAAACACAACGTTTCACAACGAACACAGAGGGGCATCCCTGTGGCAGCCTCAGCTGAGGTGCTAATGATTTCATAACCTGTTCCTTTATTATGCAAGCTATAAAACCTGCTGAGACTGTTCGGCACGGGGGTGCCTGCTGCCAGGGCGCAATGGTGGATTGATAATGGGTTTCCATGTGGAACAGATCTGCACTGTGTGTTTTACATACATGGCTTTGAAACGACAAGAAAACAGCCACTTTCTATTTCCATTTGCATGAGAGACTTCTCATGAATATCTGAAATAGACATTTATTGTGACCATAACCCTACCACAAATTAAAATCAGATCCCAAGTCCCCTGTGAAAAAGAAGCTCATTATAATGTATGGAGATGTCAGAAATGATACTAAATGACACTTAACTTTAAACCCCAAACTCTACGCTTATCCATAGCTTAGGGTTAAATCTACAGTGCATATACAACCAGGAGCTAAGCAAAGTTTACAGGGTGGGGGATGTCCCAGTAGATGTATAGCCACAAGCTAAAGAACAAACAGCTGGTTGTATGTGTTTGCCAAATGCACTGTCTTGCATATATACTGCTGCATTTTCTTCTCTTAAGCCACAGATTACCTTTGTTACATATCCTACATAGACCGGGCCAGATTTATACGAGGTGTAACGCTGTTGATTCAGACAGTTTGTTGCTATAGAGAAAGAGATAAAGGCAGATTTCCGTGTTGGTCTAAAAGGTACATATCTGAATCATTATTCCTAAACACTCAGTTTTTCATGAAATTTTATGCATAAGCCATTTTAAGGACTTGTTATCTGGTAGGCTAATACCAGGGCTAGATCCATGCTTCACAAAATAGAGAGACCAGGGGGAAAAAAAAACCCAAAACACTTTGACCTGCAGTCTGACTTTGACACTATTCTTTGCATTCATCATATTTGCCTTTCCTATTTAAAAGAAAAAAAAAAAGAAACAGAACGACAACAGAAAACGCAGAGCGGAGCGAGTAAGCCGTGGCTTCCGACCCCTGGAAACCGGCCATACTCACTGCTGTGCAAATTCCTGCTTCTCTCTGAGCTGAGATCATACTGTTGGAGATGGCAAGTGTATAGAGCACAGATCTGTATCTTTCTTCCATTGCTAAATATTAACAGTAAAAAATAAATGCAGGTGATGCAACAGGCTTTGACCGGGCCTATTTATGTGACTGTTGAGATATTTTAACCAGATCGGTCAAATGTCTGGCTCCCTGTGGGCCAAATCAAATAGATCTCATGTTACTGTAAGCTGAGTGGAGCTGCCACTTTGTTGTTGTTGTTGTTTAGGTAAAGTTAATATTTTTTTTGCATTTTCACCTGCACTGTATTGGCATGTCTCTGGCTATGTGTGTGACAAACACTTTGCTTATTTTGTAGGAGACATCTAGAAAAGGGCACGTCTTTTTGTTTCCATTCTCCTTCTTCTGCTTCTTCCCCTTCCTAAGCTGACAGTCCTTTTCCTCTGCCCTCCCAACAGCTCTAAGCAAACAGTTAAAAAAAAAAAAAAACAAAAAGGAAAAAAAAACTCAAACCAACTAATGTTTCTTGAATGTCAGCATGCTCTGACTTTGTCAGGCCAGCAGGAGAAACAAATTTCATTGTCAGAGGCCTTCCACTGACAACTCTAGGGTACCCGTTCCCACAGTTTAAATCTGGAAACTCTTAATGCAAATGCTGCAGTTGATTCCAATGGCTCCAGTGGCACTTCACTGAAGAGTGGTACTTTGGAGTTTGGTTTTGCAGCATCGGGTGCTCAGTGCGAGTTGAAACGACACTTGTGTTCCTGGAAGGGTTTTTTTTTCAGAGCTGTGTGTCTGCAGGAGGCTCAGGCCATGTGTACACAAGTGGCATTATTTCAGCCGTGCAAATGCAGCTAGGGAGGTCCTTTTAGCCTGGTCAGCCTGGACTTTTTAAACTGTTCTATGCAAAGATGGTTTATTCTTGCTGAATTGCGATGCTGAAAACTGTGAGGTGAATTAGAGAAATGTGCAAAATATTAAGGTTATCCCGTACCTTTGGAGTTTCAATATTCAGTTAAGTCAGTTTTTGACTCCGCTGATGGTACTGCTGCTACATTACTTCCCCTGGCATGGCAGCTTTCTAGTTCAAGCACTGTTTGAGCAGTGGTTACCAAAGGGAAAGTGAGGGGAAAAGGAAACAGTGCAAACCAAAAGTATTCATGGAGTGTATGAACACTTACGGTTCATGTTAAAGACACATGAAATACATAATCAGGAAAAAAAAAAAATTAACAGTATGTTAGTTCATACTGCACATTCTTAGAAGCTGATAGGATGACCCAAGCTTTTGCATGACTGCCTACTGACCATTAAGCCATTTTCTCTAAATTGGAGCAGTGGATGTTGCATAAAGTTCTGTTTTGGGAGAATGTTTCCTCTTTAAGACAACATGTCTCTCAAGACAGAAAAAAAAAACCCCAAAACCCCCAAAAAATCAAAACCCAGCTGTGAAACACTACACCAGAAACATCAGTACAAATTGGAAGGTAAAGACGTAAAATAAACTTTTTTTCTTAGTGGTATGTAGTGTGTTATTAACATGCAAAAGTCAGCATTTCAGAGTATAATTTAGGAAAATATCGTCATAGGTGTCATACATTTTTATGAGTCTGATTCTGTTCTTGATGACTGTATTAGCATCACGCCTATGAACTTCAATGGCAAGAGCATCATGCCCAAAAGAACATCTGCCACAGTAGGATCAACATCTCCTTGCCTTTCTCAATTTCACTGTACGTGCTGCACAAGGCAAATATGATGAATGTAAAGAACAGTGGAAATCTGGGTTGCAGATCAGCATATTGGCCTCAGTGATGGTATGGAGAAGAGCAGCAAGGGTAGAATTTGGTCATTGCTTTCAGGAGAAATGCTGTGAATTTTGTGCTGATCTTCCTGCTTCACTTCATAAGCTATTCACCACCAGGGGTCAGGAGAAATTACTCAGTAGTAGTCCACAGATGTCAAGGTGTAAGGTGGGGATTTTTGTTTTCTTTTGAAGCATGAGACATAGATCACTGTCAAAGCTTGTTTTACAACTAGATGCAATGCATGTTATATACTGTGTGTTTATGGAGTGTGCGTGCATGTGTGCGTATGAGTGAGATTCCCAGTTGGTTTAAATACATTGTCTTTGGCAAAGCTGCGTGCTGTACACCGTTGAGAATTGGCTCTATTGCTGTTGATATGTTCATGCTTTTCGTATTGTTTTCTCAAATTATTGTGTTAACTGGGTTACAGCTTGTGAGCTCTCTTTATTTTTCAGGTTTATATTTCCTCGGTGATATTTTGCTCATAAACAAGCACATTTTGAAGGTCACCAGGTAGACTAATGTGCAAAGCTCTTTAGGACGAAAGGTTTGAATACACTTCTGATTCTTTCAGTCCAAAGAACAATTCAAAAGAGAACAGCACATTTCTGGTAAAAAAGCTAGAGATATTTGCCTTTTCATATTTTATCCCATTTCTACTTGCTTCTATTTAAAACATTTCGTAATAGTAAGTATTCCTTCTGCTTTAAGCTGGAGAGTCTAAAAAAAAATGTGCTTGGTATCTGACATTACTGCCCACTTAGACTTGCTGGTTTTTATTATAAGTATTGGCTGGTTTGTGTGCATATTTTTAAAACTAAGATTTAAGATTTACATGTTATCTGGAATTTGATCTATAACTTGAAAGGCTACTGTAGCCACAATAAGAATGAAAATAACCCTGAACTGTTGAAAATTCAACTCGGAGCACCCAAAGTGGTAATGACTGCAATAGTAGTTTTGTCGATATTTATAAATCAATGTAAACCAGAAACTGGATGTTTTAATTTACTACAGTTTCAGTGTAACTGATACCCTCAAGTTTAGAGCTTTAAGCTTTGTGAAGTGCAATGTTATTGCAGGGCATGCATCCAATTTTTAAAACATTATATAGATTGGAGACAGATGAGCTTTTCAGAATTATTTTAGGCCTATTTTGATTGAATGCCTGAGATGCATTTTCCAGTGGAAATTAATTGCATTGATGTGAAAACAAATGAACTCCAACCTCAAAATTAGCTGCAGGTTCATGCTCGAACCGGTACTTAGAAGGGAGGGAGTGGGCACGGATAGTGACTGGAAATTACAATGACAATATACACTTTGCTGCAAGAATAAAATAACCTTTTTTCAATGCCTGATCTTTTTTGCTCTCTCTCTTAGCCTGCACGCAGGCGTAGGGAGAGAAACTTTCCCATGGATCTGTGGTTACACGAGTGGACCATGGCTTTTACTAGCTACCACTTCTTCCCCTTGCAGGCTGCTGGGAACCTTTGCTGGCCTGTGTCGGCATCTCAGTGTCAGTGAAATCTCCAGCGGCTGCTCACTACCTGTAGTGCTTCTGTCATTGCTGTGGGGCATTTCTGGAGCACACTGTTCAGTAATATGCGCAGTTCTGGGGGACTTTATTAGCAAATAGTGGCTAACATGATTTCCACCCTTCAGTGAAATTTGCCTTACCCAGGTAAAAAATGCTGTAGATGAGTTTGGGATTCCTGTTTGCTCGACTGATGCTCTCAGTCAGTGGTAACTCCTATTGAGATGTAGGCAGAGACAGCAATGTGAGCTCTTTAAATAACAAGAGCAGACAAGGCTGGCTCAGAGCTGATTTCTGTTGAAGTACAGCTGCAGCAGTTCTCCAGGACTTTGTTCTTTCTGTCTCGAGATTCACCTCTTCCCCGTGCTTCTCATCATTTGTACTAATACAGCTGTCAGTTGGGATTTTTAGCATGTTTAAGAGATGAAGCGCGTGCAAAGGTTTCTCCCGGGAAACGGCATATATTCATTTTGATCTTTATGAAAGTTTGAAAGGAATCAGTGAAGTGGATTGGGGGTGGGAAGAGGGTCACTGAAGATATATAGCTATTTGGCAGCTCTAAGATATTTTTCCACCTGGAGGTGACTTGCTAAACAGATAATTGAAAGTACACCCTCGTGTACGTACTCCTCTCCCTCCTCCCCCACTGCCACCCACTGAAACAACCAGCAGCTTTGAGACACTGAGCACGTTTGGGGCTGTGACCGTGCTGGGCCATGCACAAGTACTAACTTTTCTCTGGGCTGTAGAGAGAGCTTGGCACTGCAGGAGCATGTGCTGATGGCAGAAGTGCTAGGGAAACAATGAACGTTAAAAAGCACTAAGGTATTCCTGTTAAAGGATGGGACTAAGAGCTGGGTTTTGGTCTGCTGCAGATGTCGTATGTCATCTGAGACTTTTCCAAGCTTCTAATTTTCTATTTTACTTATTTGCTATTTTGTCTAAGAAATCATGCTTGTATTTTCTTACATAATGCCTTTCTTAAAATTTTCTGCAGTATGTGTGACTTTTGTAGTATTTTTGGTGTTGAGGGTAGAATTTAAATCTCAGTAAATAAATCATCTCACATGTATGTACGTACTTGTTCTCCACATTGGTGACTGTAGGCAAACTCTGCTTTCCATAGTGCATACAGCATAGCTGTGTCTTATTAGCATTAGACAGACTGAATCTGCCAGTGGCAGATACTGGAGTCCTTTTCTCTCACTGAGACTGTTTTCATTAGTCAATCTATCAATTGGCAAAATTGTGACCAAATCGATGCTCCAGGTCCAACCCTAGTGTTACAGCTACCTGCGCTACGAGTTGTATTGCCACATGGTCTTGAGATCCAGCAATGTCTGGAACCAGTGTCTTTGGCTTTGTACAAGCTCTAGACTGATGAAAATGAATGAGAAGCTGATGGACAAAGTTTTGGAGCTGAAGAAATGTAAAGATTCAGATTCATCCCCTTTAAAAAAAAAAAATTGCTGGAAGCTCCTTTTGGGGTGCGCTGTGTCTTTCTGTTGACTACCCACAGCAACTGTGTTTCTGTGGGGACCTGAGTTAGGTGCCTGAAGTGAATTGGCCATGATCAGAAACCAGCCTGTGATTTAAGGCCTGTCACTTAAGTAGTAATCCAGTGTTTTAATTCAGGACCCTTTTCCCAACATCTTTGGGCACAACAACCTTCCTGCTCTAACTTTTACAGCACTGGATGTGGGGGCACGTGGAGGGACATTGAGGAAGAAGAAGTCAAGAGATGTTAAGCCATCCAAAGCATAAGGTCTTCATAGCAGTCCCGTCTGCCTGCGGGCGTTTGAGAAGATCAGCGAGTACATCTTTCTTAGACACCCAGGCAGGCAAACATCGCTGAAACACGGGGGCATGAAACTGCTGCCGCGGCATCCATCATCCTGTAGAGGACAGTGAAAACATGTGCTGTCATCTTTGACATTTTAATTGAAAAGAAAGCTTACACAGATTTCGACCTTAAGCAGTGTGTTTATACAAGTGTATACAGAGAAATAATCTGTCAGTTCAGAGCAGGCTCATTGCTATAGGAGTTGGTTTAGTAACTGAACAATCCAGCATTAGCTCACACACCTTGCCTTGTTCCATGCCTCAATAATTTTTAGTAGAAATACTTTGCCTAGAGGCATGCAGTTATTAAAAAAGAGGCTCAGCTTGCTTAAAGTCTGGAATTATTAGCTCATGGTAACAAGCCTGCACTGGAGAAACTGTTGGTTCTTTGTTTTCATGACTTTGCTGTAATTCACCGTCTTATTTTCAGAGACAAACTTCTGCTTTGTTTGGGAAGTTAAAAGAAAAAAAGAACAAAAAAAAGGAAAAATAAATCACTTCAAAAATTCTTTTTTTCATTTTTATTCTAAAGCAGGGTTTACAAAACTCTTTTATCTTAGTATTTCTATTAAATTGCATTGGTGCAAATAATAAGGGTAAATAGAAAGAGAATTTTGAGAAATCTGTTTCACCACATTTCCAGCATAGGGATCTGTTGGTACCGAGTAGTCACAGAGAGCTCTCCAAATACCCTCTCAGCCCTTTAAGAGTAGAAAGAGCTTTCCATCTTTTTGCAACCTACTATTCTTTTCAGATGCAAAGTTGCAAAGGTGAAATAAAAGCCATTTGCACAGCTGTCACATGTTTGCAAATGGAGTCACTTGAGCAAATGAAGGCTCCAGCACCTTTAGGTAGCACAAACCTGGCAGAAGAGTGACTTGGTGTTCAGTTGTTTGTCACTTTTGTCTGGATGCTGGGGTTAGGTTTCTTTCCAGCTGTTTAACCTGTTGCCATTTTTCCTCAATGAGCCTCAAATTTTCAAGTTTTCTTGAATTTGCTTGCCAGGCAAGAGTCTTAAGCCTGACCCTTAAAAAGAATAAACATGCTAGCAAGTGCGTATGTAAGATTTACTGCATTTATTATTCCTGGTCTTAAGTCAACTGCCGTTTGGTACATTTCTGTATTATTGCTACCTTTTTTCTTTAGTGAAAACTGATACACCTTTATTTGTGGCGAAGCAAAATAATTTGTTTTCCTGAAGAATTAAGTTTGGAGCTGCCTGAGCTGGGAGACCATGACAACAGTGGAATCAGTGTGACATTGTTGCTGGCTTTTATGATCAAATCATGTTTATGCTACAGTTTTTTGTTTTTATCCCACTTCTTTTATTTTATTACCAGAATGTGTTTTTATGTGAGCTAGTTCTTTATAATCCCTTGAACCTGCCTTTCGCAGTGTTTCCTTGTTTTGCTTTAACTACACCATTATCCTCCACGTATCATTTGTGAGTTCCAGCTGTGTGCATAACACTGTGCAGAACATAAACTTCTCTGAGGAGGTTATAGTCTAAGAAACCATTCTAGCTTTTCTTATTTTTCTTGTAATGGGTCAGGCAATAAGACCCAGTGAAATATTTAGAGGGAAGGGAAGATTGAAACCAGCAGTTTCTAAGACCTGTAAGAGCCAAAAGGCAAATGTTAATGGGTTGTGTGAGGCTTCCAAGGACCTGCTGGTCCTTGTACTTATGCTGAATTTGCAGAGGTTCCTTAAACATGTGTTCAGGAAATATAGGTGGCATTAGCACAATTGAAGTTTCTAAAGCCAAGATTTATCATTGACTAAATCTTTAAATAAGAGTTTTGCCCACTAAGTACATTAAAGCAGTGGGGCTGCTGATTTGTGGGGCTTTTCTCCTACAAGCCTGGGTGAAAAGTACAGAATTCTTAACGAATTTTGGAGGCTTTTTTCCACATGTTTCTAGAATTTTACTGTACATATATCTATCCCCTAACTTTTTGTTTTGTTTTTGGCTTATTCTTTCCCTTCAGTTAGATGTTCTGTCCCTGTGAATTAAAGCAAGTGAGCAAGAATGCATTTCTGATGGAGTTGCTTTGTTCCCAGTGAACAGCTTTTCAGGTGACATCGAGGGATATGTGAATTGAGAAGTAACATCTCTTTGCTTGATTTTGACTTTGTCCATGTATCATTTCATATCTATATGCTGCATCTTGCTCCTTTTGTGATGCTTGTTGCTGAATTCCTTCTACCTCTGTGCCAATGTATAGCTTGTTATCTTAATTGTGCCAGATCTCCTCAAACACTTACGTGGCCTTTCCCCTCACTTCTGAATCAAGCTTCTTGTCCTTAAGACTTTTCGCAGCTTAGCCTTATCTTATCTTGGTCCTCCAGTTTCTCATTACAGTGTCAAGCATCACTTTCACTTTGCCAGCGTCTTTACCATCAGCTAGTTTCTCTTTCCCAGGCTGAAATCTCTTTTTGTCCAACACTGGGAAAATACCTTGAGGTAACACATATACAAAAATATATGCACACTCTGTTTAAAAATCTCTACAGGAAGCATAGCTTTGTCTGGATGCTCCCCAAATCCTCTAAGTTGAGCCACAATTTTCCCTCTCTAGAGTATTGCCCTTCCTGTGTCTCAATCTTAGTTACTCCCTTCCTCTTGCAAACTTCCTCGGTCCTGTCATTTCTGAGCATATGAGTTAAATAAAAAACATACAAAGAAACAAAAAAGCAACCAGAAGAGTGCCACTAGACTGTCTCCAATTCTTTAGCATATTTATTTGCTTGCTTGTTCTATCTCCGTCTTCTACTTTTCATCTGGTTTGTGTCTCTAGATTGTAAACAGACTGTGCAAGAATTGTCTCTTATCTGTGTTTGTACAGTGCCAGGCTCAATGGGGTCCCCGTCCCGACTGGGACCTTTGGGCACCACCACAGTATAAATGTCTGCTACTGATAATAATAATCTACCCACATCATGCAGATGTCTGAATTGTCTGAGAAATACAAACAAGGATCTTTACTAGGTTGGCAGGGAGCCATTAATTTTAGGTGCCAGTTTTCTTTTCCCCTGAATATGGTTTGGCTCTCTGAAAAACCTGGCGACATAAACCTCCCACTTCTTGAAAAGCTTGGCTCTCTGGTGATGCTGTGATTAAAACATCGTTAAACATGGGATACAGCAGGTCAGGTGAGGTCCCTGCAACTATGCAAGGTATTCCAAGTACTTGTCTGATGCTTTGCTGTTGCTTTCCTTTGTGCTTGTTTTTTCTTTCCTCCTCTGAATGACAAATGAATAAATTGAAACTAGGCAGAACTGCCCTACTTTGCGGGGGGAGGGTGCACTTCAAATAATGGGCCACAAATGAGGAAAGCTATAGTTGGATTGATAGGCTTAAATAATGGCACTGTGGATAAAACAGCAGACCAGCAGTGAGGCAATCCCTCCAGTCAGTATGCTTTTCTCAGGTTAAAACATCCCCTCTACGTCTTTGCCCTCTGACTGAATTTTTCAAATATTGAAGGCCAAAGAGAGCACTTGGGTCAGGTACTGTGGCCTCAGTAGATGCGGTGGAAGTGGTTTGCAGCCGGTCTGTAGAACCATATGCTGCAAGTGAACTTACTTTTTAGCAATGAAAACTTTAGTTGCCGCAATACCTGGTTGTCCATGAGACATTCAGAGGGCAGACCGTAGCCAACTGTGCTCATTCTCAGCATGGTATACTTGGGTATACACCCAAACCACATGGACATACTGACGTACCTTGAGAAGATCCAGGCTGCTGGATCCAGGTTGCACCTGGATATGCATTGATCATAATGGTATCAGTGCTGCCTTATTCACCCGTGTCTCCCTATTGTTTCCACTAGCTCTCCCCCGTTTTATCCTTGGTCTCTAAGATTTTTGGGGCAGGACCTCACCCACAGTTTCTAAACCACAGCTTCTAAGCACTGTTATAACAAATATATGTATATATACATACATATATATATAAAAATGATGAAAGTCTGGGCAGGTCTGTGTTGCGTAACTGGAGCATGGTGCAGAAATCCCTGAGCCAGTGCTGACCCAACATGGCAAATTGCCACAGCCCAACCAGCCACCTGTGGGTGCTCCTGTATGAGCTGGCTGGGTCTGGAGGCCACAGAAAGTCAAGAGATGAGTTCCTGTGCTCCAGTGCAACTCCATATACTTGCAGCTTTACTTTTTCCACACCAGAGCTAACTAAAGTAGAACGAACTGGGTTCTTGCTGACCTTGCATGAATGCTATGTGCAGGAGAGTAACGAGCAGGAGAGAGGTCACAGTAAGACCCACTGACCCGCAGTGCTTTACCATAATAGAAAACATAGTGCAGTGATACTTTAAATAGCATCCGTCCTTCTGCACGTAGCCCTGAATGGTCTAGTTCAGTATGAACCTAATCTCATCAGACCTCAGCAGCAAATTGTCATCTGCAGAAACTGTCCTTGAAGACTACAGGTTAAGGGAAGCCTAGTCTTTTAATAGACAAATGTAGTGTTTAGTCATCAGACAGTCTAGAAAACTGGGTCAGATAGGTGTTGCATCATAGCAGACAGAAGATTTGGTATTAATCAAGAGGGCACATAGCGAAGTATATAGCATAGATATTTGATTACATTAGTGGAGTTATCTTTAATCGTTGGGTAGAGTCATATGATGGAACATGATCGAGTCACCATGGCTTAGCGGGGTACCGCCCATCTGTTTAAATGTTAGTAAGGATGACTCACGGTGTTAGCACGACCGTGCAGAGGGAGGGGAGCCAACGTGGTCAGTTGCAGCAGCTTGGCTAACACGTGGTATTTTACTAAGCCACCGTAACGCTAACCATCCAGGCCACGTACGCCCAAAGAGACAGTATACAAATGCTGACTGAGACTCCATCGTGTCCAACAGCAGGCTCCTGCTGGAACACAATAAAAATTCTTAAATTTGGGAAAAACCCCACGGATGGCCAGATTTTCAGTGAGGTTGAGCACCTGCCAGTTCTCTATCTTATCTGTCCTTTATTTGTGGGCTGTTTGCCCAACAACCCTATTTATTTAGCAACACAGGTGCCAAGGTATTAAAATCCCTCAGTCAGCAATATTGACTGACAGGCTGCAGGCAGCACCTCCTCAGCATTTACAGAGAGGAGCAGAGTTGACGTGTCCAACATTAAAAATAACAATTACAAACTCTCACTGACTTTCTTTGCTGCAGGATAGAAAGCAACAACAAAAGAGATTGTGTTGTCCTTGGAAGGAGAAGAAATGTCTTAGACAAATTGAGTATCTCAGCCCGTTACGGTTCTGTGCCATACACATTCCCTGAGCTCTGTGCGAGGGAGTGCGAGCACGTGCTAATGGATGACCTGTATTCAATGTGGAAGCAATAGAAGTATCCATGAGTACTGGCCAATGTCAGCTTCCCCAATGGGGAGCCGAATCTGGTGTGCATTATGTAGCACTTTTATTGGTGGCAGGAGTGGTGCAGCCTTTTCGACAAAGAGGGTCAACCTTGAAGCACAAGGTTTCTCTGACTGCTCTTCACCTCTTTGCAAAAACACGCTTGGGAACAGACTAGCAGGAGTGTAGCAAGAAAAAATACCTGAAGTACTGAGGATTTTTTTTTCCTCTAGCTAAGTGTAAAGCATATGCAGACCCCCAAAGCGAAGCAGCATTAAAGGTGAAACTGGGGACAGCAAGGAAGCTTCTTTGCCATTTTAATAAATACCAGTAATTCCCTTTTGCCCAAGTCCCATATTCCCAAACTTATTAAAGCAATTTTGGAAATTTTTTTGGCTCTGGAACATATAAGCAAAACTCAAACCATGCAGTCCCTTGAGAATCACTTGCACAAATTACATAGGTCAGGCCAAAATAAGTTTCTGTCAAACAGCCTAACACCTAAGCTTATTATGAAAGTGGTGAATTGTACAAAGGGTCTGTATGTGGGACAGTCTCAGAATGAATAAAGGGAGGGGGTTTGTTGTCATGGTACTTGTTTTACTTTGGTCCCCCCAAAAACTCAAGTGATAGTTTCATTGAATGAATTGCTCCTGTTAACCAGCGCGGTTCCCATTGGCTGTGTCTAAGCTGGTGGACCCACAGGGCTCCAGAGCTCTGGTGGGCAGGTGGGTGCGCACCCCAGTTTCGTCCCAGGACAGGCATGAAAGTACACCAGAGTCTTCTCCTTTCCTGCCCACTCCTCCCTGCCTGCTCTCCTGAGAAGAAACCCATGGTGTGTCTCCAGCAGGGGCTGCAGCACACTCTGTTCTGCTCCTCAGCCCCCCCAGTGTGGGGGTCTCAGCCCTTCCGTGTGGTAGCTGTCGCACAGACTTTAAAGTACGAGATGGAGAAGACCTGTTTGAGCTTGTTGTCTGCTGCTCTGCAGGGCTGTAGCTGCGGTGTGGGTGGGCTGGTGGGAAGTGGACTCTGCTTGTGGGGGTCACCACAGCCTCTGGAAACCAAACTGAGATTGTTCTCCTCCTCACATTCAGCCTGGTATCTCCTCACTTTTTTTTTTTTTTTGAAAAGGATCACTGAATCTGGTTTTTGTGCTATTTTGACCCTGTCCTGATGATTCGTCAGTCCTCTTGTGTGAATGAGTGCTGGTATATGGAGCAGCTGTGTTTTAAGTGGAGAGTAGGATGGGTCAGGAGCTGTGTACTGTGAGTGTATTTTCTGAGCTCATTTTTCCTGCGCTACATCCATTCCAGTTACACCACCCCCACAACTCCCCAGGCCTTGTGCTGAGCTGACTGTAGAGTGCCCTGTCCCAGAAGCTGATTCATGCTCCCTCACAGTGCTTCTTGCACCCTCTCATGGGGTTATACCACATATTTGAGAGACATTGTCCTGAGTTTCTTTGGGGGAATATGAAGATGTAAAGTGCATCATTTGAGGTGTTCAAGGCCAGACTGGATGGGGCTTTGAGCAACCTGGTCTAGTGGGAGGTGTCCCTGCCCATGGCAGGGGGGTTGGAACTACACGATCTTTAAGGTCCCTTCCAACCTAAATCATTCTATGATTCTATAGATTCTGTGATATTCCTCCATCAGCAGATAACCACGTAGGCATAGGAAGAGCTTCTTGTCTGTATATGAGATACATTTGTTGTTTTGTTGGGGTTTTTTTCCCCTTCTGAATAAGTACTGTGTGTGTCTGGGAGGATTTTTAAACTATCCTTCAAAACACAGGCTTTTTCTCTCCATGGAGAACCAAGACAAAAGGATGGGTTCAGTCCTGTGCAGCTGCTAAAGAGAGGGCAGCTGAGGGCAGAGGGCTGGGAGGAGCAGGGATGGCTGGGCACAAGGGAGTGGGCAGGGCAAGGACTTTGAGGTGGCATTTGTTGAGACGGAAATGTTTCTGGGGAGAATGGGCTTGAAGGGAGGAGGGTTGAAGGACTGAAAGTCCAAGAATGGGAAATACTGGCGAGTTTTAGGGAAGAGGGGATTAGGTGGTTTGAGGTCTGGGCAGAAAAGATTGAGGCTTGTAGGTTAGAAGAAGCTGGTGTTGGCATGAGACAGGCACCTCTACTTTGGGAGCCTGGATGTGGTGTCCTCCATATGGGATGTCTGTGAATCCCATTGCTTACGGCCTTTGTCCTCTTTGCTTGTTGTTAGATAAATGAAAGTGACAGCTAAAGTTAGAGGAGGGGTGTATGTATTCATGATTGCCAATATCACTTACAGTTGGAGGGGCAAGAAGTAAAGCCCCATCATTTGGTGTGACACGCTTCAGACCAAGTGGGAGAAGCGACTGTTTTCCCCCTTGCAGCTCTGAGGTTATGACTCTGCTTCCCTGACCAGCCCAGCCTGATTTTGAGGCTCTCATGGCTAGCTGTGGATTCATCACTGAAGCAAAGGATGCTTCTGCCAAGTCTGAAAATCAACTTCAATGTTTAGAGGCTCCAAACGTCTTTAGATTCTTTCCATGCTCCCCCCTGTATAGGCTCTTCAAGCTCTCAGACTATGCCCCCTTCTCTCTGGTCCTTCTCATACCTTTAGGGGTATTTCTCCTGCCTAATAAACAGGGTAAACCACATACTATACTGCAGAGCATCCTGCTCTGTGAGAAATAAATGTACGAACTTGTACTAGCAATGTTTGTTGAGGCACTGTATGTGAAAGCTTTCTTATTCATGCTTTTTGAAAAGGTAACAAGTTATATTTACCCCAAACTTCAAGCAACTCATACCCTCCAAAATTAAAAAAAAACAACAAGCTGATTAATTTAACTAACTCCGAAGACCACATTCTTAAAGGCTATTTTCAAAAAGTAGTCCCAGCTTTGTTTAATGCATTAATTTTATGATTGTTCTTTGTGAGTGGGCCTGCTTTCTCACATGCAGTCTTTTCCCTCTGCTGTACTTAGAAAAATCCTTCTAAATCTTTTGAACTCCTTTTGCCAAAATAACTCACTCTGCTTTTTTATAGTCTGTAATTTTTGCCTTTACAAGCTACTTAATCTGAATGTAATTTCACTAATTTTCTTTCTTTTTTTTTCCCATTTTCTGTGCCCTAGTGACGTGCTAACTGGTAAAATCAGGAACCTCGCTTTGGAACAAAAGATTGGTAGAGTTTCACGGGGGAGAGTATCAAGAGTGAGATGAAATACTCATTTTAGAATAGTTTATTTACAGGTGATAACATTTCAAAATTAATTTAAGATTGTTTAATTTTCTGTCATAGTCTGGAAAACTATCATCAAGATATTTTTGTTCCCAAGGGCTGAATTTATAGCAATGCACTGATGTGGCATGCCAGGAAATTTCCCTGCTTTGTAGAAATCTTTTGCTGGCCTCTGTAAGAGGCAGAGGTGCATAGAGCGAGACTGGCTGTTAGGTTTACATGCATGTTCTATCAGATGAACTATACCGGTGCTTTAACTGATAAATAGCTTTAACTGATGAATAGAGGGATGGTGATTCATCTGTTTCTTGAAAACTTTCTGTTCTACTGATTTATGCAGGAGAGGACAAATGCTGGATTGGCTTATCTGCGCCTGCTTGTCTAGAGTTGCCTGTGCCTTAGCAATGGCTGGCACGGTAAGGCTTGTTTTGGTCTCCGTAGCCCATGACAGCTTTCTTTCCTTTTCTCCTAGGCCTGTCCCAGGTTCTCTGTCTTCACTACTGCACCTACACAACCGACAAAGACAGCCTATGCCTGCCTCCATGCCTGGCACCCTGCCCAACCCTACCATGCCTGGATCTTCTGCTGTACTCATGCCTGTAAGTTTTTTGGTTTGGGATTTTTTGGTGGGGGAGGAACGTTGCTTATTTGCTCGATTCAACCTATGCAGAGGTGAAAGGCTGCTGGATTTTCTAAAATAACCAAAGTGTAATGAGTTAAGGAAGCTGGATCTTTTTCACTGCTTCATCTTACACAAGAGTATTTCTGGTGCAGTTAATGGTATTTTAATTAGTGTGAGAGTGATTAAAAACAGTTTACATGAGAGTACAATTTCTGGTTCTCACAGTTGGTCATGTAGGTGAGATCAGTATGCTGGAACAAAAGGATTTTTCTCAAGTCAGACAAAACTGGAAAAGCCACGTACATAAGTTATGCCAGTGAACTCTAAGTAATCCTCTTGTTTGTGGGAGATAATCAGCTAACAAGAAACAAATGTGACTTACTTTTCCAGCCCTTAATTAGAATTTGGTCATGATCGCTGCTCATCTTCCACTCATTTCTGCAGAGTTGGGAGTATTCCCCATCTTCTGGGACAAACGGGGTGCAATTTGCAGTTGTGGCTCCAAATTCTTAACTGATTTGAACGACCATTTAGCTATAAGGTAAATAAGAGGTGGAGATGAGTACAGATGCCATGGGAAAGAGGGGATTGGGAAAGGAGAAGTTTCTGTTTCATTGAATGATGTTTGGAAGGCAACCTGAGAGCGATTGACCATGGGAGGGAAGAAAGCACTGCTTGTTC
Source organism: Charadrius vociferus (assembly GCF_000708025.1). Taxonomy (NCBI): domain Eukaryota; kingdom Metazoa; phylum Chordata; class Aves; order Charadriiformes; family Charadriidae; genus Charadrius; species Charadrius vociferus. The sequence continues at coordinate 1,276,409 of NW_009648900.1, forward strand.
TGGCTCTGCTGGAGCAAGGGGGATGTTTCACAGGGCTACAGTGATTCAGGTTTGGCTGCTATTTGAGCAGCCATTAATAAGTTATTAGTTAATAACTTATCAATAAGGGTCTCCTGGAGTATCGACCAGGAAGTTCAACAAAAAAAAATATTAGACATGTCACTGTGGGCAGGTTTTTTTTCTGGCATGTTTCCTAAGGAACCTGAAATGGAGCAAACATCCTGCTTCAGTGTAAGCTCAGGGCCTTTGGGTTGCTGCTGGGGAGCCCTTTGGGCAGCTCTGCTTGCAGACAAGCAGGTGTGCTCTGGCTGAGAGCCCCGGAGACGTGAGTGTGGAGGCGAGACAGACCCTTTCAGCCCTGGCTGCCCCGGCCACAGCTCCTTCCCCCCTGACCCTCCTGAAAGGGCTGTGGAGGACGTGGCGGTGGGAGCTGCTTTCGTCCCATGGAGAGGGTGAGGGGCCCTGGTGAAGGCAGCTTCTCCCCACCAGCAGGCAGTGGGATGTTGTCCTCTCCCCCGGGCCCAGCACCCACTCTTGCTTGGGATCATGGAGGGTGGGGAGTCACCACCTCACCACAGGGCACAAAAAATAGCTGGAAGAGCTCAGGAGGATCCAAAAGGACTTCTTTCTTGTGTGAGCCAAAGATTCAGGGGGCCGGCCCGAAGCAAGGCAGGATGCTCAGCTCCGGCTGAAAGCAGCACCATAACCCTACTTACCACCCCTAGCAATGACGAGTGGTGTAACAGGCCTTGCTCTTCTCAGGGAAGAAACGCCAAGAAATTATTTTATCCAAGCCTTACTGCCATTAGGTTTTGTTTGAAAATGGTATCCCTCCCTCCCAGCCTTATGAGATTAGCTTGCAGAAAGGGCTCTGCATAGCCAGGAGGAGTTCGGCTTTGGTTTTTGCTATCTCAGCAGTACATGAAAGCTTCCCTTACAAGACATATGGAAAACTCTTCTCAGCTGAGCAGTCCGAGTGAAGGAAAAAGAGCCAACTCATTTTCCATATACTCGGGATTGTAGATTTTTATTTATGTTTTTAACAAGCTAAGTTGGGCTGCACTGACAGGGGAAGCCACAACTTTATACAGTAATGCTTTTAAAACCACTTAACTCCGAGTGTTGTTATACTGAAAGGGAGAAAATCATTACAAAAAAGCGCAAACCTGGGTGGCTGCTACATTTGTTTAGTAAAGAACCCTTTTCTTTATAATTGGCTGTGAGTTTTCAGGGCCGATTCTGATGAAACGCACGCCTATGTGCATACACACATGCAATTCACAACACAGATTGTTATTTTTCCAGTCATGACTTGAAGAAATAAAGCTGAGTCCATTTAAATAGAAACCAAGTGTAAATTCTTGCAAATGTCTCCAGACATTTTCAAACCTTTTTTTTTTTTTCTTTTTCTTTTAACAGATGGAGCGACAAATGTCAATGAACTCCAACATCATGGGGATGCAGGGGCCGAACCTCAATAATCCGTGCGCTTCACCTCAAGTCCCCCCAATGCATTCAGAAGCCAAAATGGTAAAAAGAGAAAGTTAAAAAAAAATTATTTTCTTTTCTTATATTGCTCTTGTGGACTGGTTACCCAGACAGTGGGGGATGTAGCCAGACACTGCTTACTTCATTCTTAGTCATATGTTATACTCTTTTTTAATACGCTGCAGTAAATTGCCTTTGTGTCTATGAACTTTCAAGATGTTCCTAGTCCTAGCTGAACTCTCGGTGAGAGAGAACTGAAGTGAAGGGTGGGCTATCTGATCCGTACTGTGTTAAACGGGATTTTTGTGCAGATTAGTGGAATTTAAGCAAATGGTCTGGCCGGTTCTCTCATGGTGTCTGTGCTCCACAATTCGGCTTAAAGAAAATTGTCAGTTAACACAGAGTGAAGTAAAAAGTGTCTGATATTGGAGGGAGTGTACATAGTCTTTGTTTTTTCTGGATAGGCACATGGTGTGTCAAGGTAATGGCAGCGTTAGAAAAGCAGACTGAGCAATGTATATAAAACTGGGATATTTTCTTTGCTTTAGTGCAACAAAGGTGTTGCCGTCAAAAAGAAGAGTCAGAATTTGGACAAAAATAATTTATTTATACGAGTCAAATGTCACAGTGTTTTTTAAAGTTGTTGTATGTCTTACAAGGTCAAGGCTTCTCAGGCGTATGTATGGGTATAAGATTAATGTAGGTAAACTAAACAACAAGTGGGCATTTATAAGTTTTCCCTGGCTTTACATGCACTCTCATGAAGGTATTCGGCACTAATATCCCTGGAACCAAGTTCGTCGATTTAGAAACACTTAGGCTTTTTCAGTTTCAGAACTGCCATTTGCTGGCAAGTGGAAATACAAGGACAGAAGTTTGCAGTTTAACTCTGTAGAGTTTTTATCCTCTTAAGATATCTCATCATAGTGGAAAACAGGAGTAACTTCATTGAACTTCTTTCAGTGGCATTTTGCCAAGGTAAAATTGTCCTGAGTGAGAGAATGAAATCAAGCCGGCAAAGATTAAGCAACCACATGTTTTTATATATTTCTACTTTGCATGACTGGTACAGCTTTTAAAGTTGTTGTCATCTATCCTGAGGCAAAGAAAAATATCTTCTTGTCTATAGGTATGGTGCATGCAAGAGACTGTGGGTTAAGAGCAACAACATATATGAGCTTATTCTATCTCTGTTTTCTTAGATTGGGTAGGTCATGCCTTCGCCTCACTGTTGGTCTGGGTTAGGCTGTTAACCCAACCTCTGTTAACACCCCGTCTAAAACCACACTCCGTAAACACGCAAGCCAGTTGGCCAGAAGAAGAGCGATAGCCAAAAACGCTGTCTCCCCTGGCCAAGGAAAACCTGTGGTCAAGAGTTCTCTCTCTTCTGTACCACACAGTGACGGTGACATGCCAAATGGCAACAGCATCTGCAGCAAAGCTTGTTAAAAACTTTTTGGAATAGGCAAGTGTTTTTTCAACGCAAGCATAGCTGAGCCAAGCTAAATACTCCTTGGCTGAATAAATCGAAAACTGGCATCTGTTTTGGGGACTAAAGGTTCTGTAGTTTACTCTACCCCCGCACCCCCTGCCTTTTTTTTTTACTGGAAGTGTGAGACTACTTAAGAACAAGATTAAATTATTGGTGCATATGGTGAGAATTCTGTGCTTTAATAGCTGAAACTGTACATTAATACAAATTACTTTTTAATCTGGATAAGCAGGTTTTGTCCCTAAATCTAACGTATGAAGGCACGGTTCTTTCAGACAGAAATTGCTATCGGTTCCAAAACACTGTATAGCGAACAAGCAGCGCCTTTGCTTCTCAGGGGCTTTCTGTCACTCTTCCAGAGATGGAAAAAATCTACATGCATTAACTCTTAAGAGCAAGAGGCGTAATTCGGAGCTCCAGGACCTTTCTTCTTTTCAAATGCAGGGTGGTTTTTTTTAATGTTCTATATTCTAGTTTTATACTTTGGTTCTGTTTCAGCACACATGTAATGTAAAAAGCCTCTTCATTTAGCCACTGCTTTGAAGAATACGAATCTATTCACCATACTCCGCATGAACAAAAATGGAAAAAATGTAGGAAATACTCAGAGCAAAATTATTTCTTACATGTAAGGTCATGAATTTTAATTCTGAATCATCTGTATTACAGGCATGTTTGTTCTTACTATCAACTATTTCACTTTGCTTCGTGCTCAAAGCATGAGACTTCGCATACTCTGGTGACTTTTTTAAAAAGTCTAAAATGAGGGTGCTTAGTACCTTACCGGCTTGCATCCCGCATTAGGAAGGAATTTCAGATTTCCCTGGATTCTGCTAATGCTATTACTGCTGGTGCATCCAGCGCTGCTTATGTTCTCTTTGGCTGGCCCCACTCTGCGAAGAATATGTGTTGAGCATTAAGCAGAGTCATCTAAGCTGCTTGCAGCTAATGACGGCAGTAACTGGAGAAGTTTGGGGGACTTTGGGCCTGATTCATCAGCCGTCCAAATCCATGGCAGATGGATCAGCATTTTCTTTGTGCCTACATAAGAGAATGCAGAACAGACTCCTCTAGACGTGAGACCCAGATGTGAGACCAAATCCTTCTGGCCTCAGGGAAGTGTGTACCTGAGAAATGCAAGCATGATTTGGTATGCAGCAGTCGTAACACTATTTGGTGACGTGTGTAACTTGATTGACTTCTGTAAAAATAAATATGAACAAATAATATCAGTGTGGATGCTGTGTGATGCCAAGATTTTTAGAGAAAGCAGATAGATGGCAAAAGATTCACACCCTTGATTGGTTCATAATCAGTTTGTAGTAGGAAATGGAAGCCAGTCTGATTAATACATACATTGTCTGATATTCTGGCACATATAAAGTCACATACAGAATATGTGTTGCATTAATGTTATGTTTCTATAATAAGCAATTTATTTATCTGTGCATATTTTAATCAGATTGCGTTACCTGGCATTTATAGAAAGCCACACTGCCACCCAAGATGCTTGTTGCCTGGTTTAATCTTTTGGGGAGAACGTTCCTTCAAATATTAAAGTATTGTAGATGACAACCCAGAGCTGATTTAATTTATCACAACAATCTCAGTTTCCCTCACAGTGTGCTTCTCAATTAGGTTATCACCTAATGCTTTAAAACTGTCCTAGTAAATGAATGAGTGAACATCTAAATCAATACTGCTTTCTTCTTAGATTCAGAGCTGAGTGGATAAAACCTTTCCGCTGCCCACCAAAAACACACATTGATTTTGTATTAAAATATATTGCATTGGAAAGTGGAGGAAACATATAGCTGTAAGCGTACACGGTAAAAATATGCAGAATAGCACGTGCAGCATATTAACATGTGGTTCAGTAGGCTGAGAATATTATGCACTTGGAATTGTTGGCGGTGCCTTCCCCTTAATATACTGCTTACGTTCAGTTTGGTTTGCAGTTTCAGAGTATTCAAGGTTTTGTAACTCGGAAGTGCAATACTGTGTGGATTACTGGAGTGAAAGATAAATAGTGTGCACTGAACTTCTGGAAGGCTGCATGAGGGCAGGTCTTTTCAGTGGAGCTGATGCCTCTCTATCTGAATTCTGCAAGGCATTGATCTTTACCTCTAGGGATTTATGAGCTCTGAAAGAAGGTATAAAAAGCAGGGTGGAAATGAAAAGAATTGAACTTAAAAATACAGTTTTCAATTTGACCTGATCATTTTTTTCTTCTACACTCTCTGTCAGTCCCTTGCTAGATACGTAGTTTTATAAAATTTAAATAAAATGTAATACGTGTGGCTTGGCTGTGCCTGCTTTCCTGACAGAATCTGTATGGTTCTTTAAAAAAGAAAAGAAATTGTTTCCATATCAGAAGTACGTAGGGTTGTGGGCTATTGTTTTTGCCTTGTATGCATTACTAGGTTGAACCGTAATAGTAAGAAAATGAGTTTGAAGGTGTCTATCAGATGTGAGAGCAAAAAACATAACCAGAAAAGAAAAGTAATAAACCAGTAATGAGCACGTTCCCAATCATAATTGTAAAATATCCGTATTAACTGAGCCTTATAATTTACCTAAGAATGCTGGACAGCTTTGGTGGAGGAGGAGGAGAGGTGAAAGAAATTGGGGTTAGCCAGGTGCCATCAGCACTAATTTTTATTTGACATAATGAGAGTTAAGGGTCCAGATCCTACTGGTGGCTGTGAAAATCCCGGTCCAAGCGTCGCTCAGGCCTCCGTCCCAGCAGAAAGGAAGACGGGCTGTGGGGACCTGGGTGCATTTCCTGTGGCTGTCAGACAGGCACTGCTCGCTTTCTCCAGACGCAACCAAGGGGGAATGTCTTGGCCGCAGAGGTGGCTGGCTTTCCTCGGTTGCAGACTGGGGTCTGTGTTTGGATGGAGCCTTCTGCTGCTTCTTGCTTTACAAGTAGCATGTGTTTCTGTGCCTGTGAGCTGTGATGGTGCAACTGGTGGAAAGGGAGAAACTACTAGAGTAAGCTCTTAGCCCTGGTCCCAATTTGGTACTCGGCTCAGCCCTTGTAGCAGCCCTTGCTGCAGAAACAAGAGTGCTGCCCTAACAGCAGTGGCATCCTAGGGCAGCTGGTGGGCTTGGGAAGGACATCCCACTGGGTACCAGCTCTGGGACCAGGTCTGCAAGGTTTCCATACTTTCTTCAGGCAGGAGGCTGGGACAGGCGCTCCGGGCAGGATCAGAGCCATTGAAGCTCAAGGTTTGGCTACTTAACACTTCATGACTGAAGATATTTTGTTAAATGTAATAAACAGTTTGAAGTCTATGTTATCCTATCAAGCTGGCTGGGAAAGGAATTGCTTTAGTAGGGCAACATGCATTGCTTCAGGGCCAGAAAGCTTTTCTTCGCATGGATTCTGGACTACTGGGCAGAAAGAAAAATGTCACATCTCTGCAGAGCTTTCAACAGCAATTGCTCATCTTGTCCTTCACAATAAAGCAATGAAAGCAGCGTGAGAAAAAAAAAAAAATCCAAAGCAAAGCCTTCCAATATAAAAAAAAAGAGTTGTGACAAAATTTCCTGTATTGGTAACTGAGAAATGTTTTCAAGGAAGGGACTGTTAAATAGTTAAAAAACACAGCACTTCTGCGACTGTTGACAAAACTCGCTGTTCTGAAATTGTATCTCCTGTTACATTTGCGCTTGTGTTTTAAAGTCCCCAAAGCCAACCTTTCAGTGTGGTCCTGATCTATGCTTTAAAATCATCCCTGGGCAGTAGCTTTGCCTGCAGACAGGATGCCTTGCTGTGGATTAAGGTATTATCGTGATGGGTGAAGCTAATCATATTTTGTTTTGTTTACTGAAACAGGACCTCGTACCCGTCATGCCTAAATGCTGGATTATGGACTAGACTGGGTAGGAACTAATTCTTCTTAAGCTGTCAGTGGCCCAATAAGCGCGATAGAGAAGCGAGGCGGTCTGGTTACTCATAGCTGCTGCGAATATGTGTTGAATATTTGATCTCGCTTCTCCCGAGTGCATACAAATTGCGTTGCTTGTTGCAGACACAAGTTGTAACAATTCCTTGCATTTTTCTTTCTTTGTGTCACTTTATCCTGCGGTGATCTTTTCAGCACTATTTCCCTAGAAGAACTTGGATTTTTATTATTTTGTTTGCCTTTATTCAGCTGGGTGTTAAAATGACCTCGCTTTCTCCCCCACCCACCAGCCCTCACCCTTTATCTTTCCCTCTGTTTCTCCACCACCCTCTCTTTCCTCAGAGGATTTACTGTCTTTGTAGATTTGTTTCTCTTTCTCCTTTTCCCTCCAGTGTCCACCCTGATTTTGTAACCATAGCAATAATTGAAATACAATCCTAATATTTGCTTGCTGTAGCTATCATCTAGCCCAACACATGAACTGCGGGCTCTTGCGTGTTGTAAGGTTTTGAAACTTAAGTCAGACGCATCTGTATACGTGAGGGCGACTTGTTTGGTGCTGAACTGTCCCTTCCAGAAAAGGTTTTGTTTGTCTAAAGTTGTGTTTCACTGGGGACTGGTGCAAGTAAAAGCAAGTCCTTATGGTAGCGAAGCCAGGGAAAAGGAAATCATAAAAATAAAAACAAGGTTGTGTTACAGGGAAGTTCTGCTTCGCATAGATATGTTTCAGTCTTTTGCTTGGAATTTGTACAGCTTTCACTTTCCAAGATTTCCAAGATGAATAATGGAAGTTGTTTTGCACTTCAGGCCATTGCATATTAAGCCCGGCGTTTGCTTGGGATGTGCGAGGGCATCTTATGAGAAGCAGCGGGCTTTGGGGTGGAGGGGGTGGTATTGCGCACTTTACCAGCTCCGTATTTTAACCACCGAGGACACAAGAGCTGGAAGCAAAATTCTCATGGCAATAAATCTCTTCTTTATGGACAGGCTTAAAAAGCGTTTTCTAAAAACTATACAGTAGCTAATGAAACATTTTATTAATTATGATAGCATTCCTGTGAGATAAATAATTTTAGACTGTTGAACCGAGAGAGAAAAGTGAAGTGACTCACTAGAGGCCACACAATTTGTCAGTGGAAGAGCTGAAACAAGCACAGAAGAATTTCTGGCTGCCACTTCCAGAAAATACAACTTCTGTCTGAGTATAATTTATGTACATGTATTTTTTTCAAGTTATTGTTATTTGTTAATATTGGTAATATCAATATAATTGTTGCAATATAGTGTCTTTTCAGGACTAGTGAAAGAATGCGAAGGCTGTGAACTCCTCAAGCTTACAGGGGGTGCAGGCTCAAATTTAGGATTCAAATTCAAATAAAGGTGACGGTTGGTGTTTGGATTTAATGCCCCTGAAATTTCCCGAACTTTACTGATGAGATTTTGGCTCAGAATGACAAAAATTAACTGATCTTCTGAGACTTCTGTCATCTGAGATGATGGAAGCCTTGTGAGATCAGCTTCCCTGGCATCGTGGCTTTCACTGAAATCTCAGGAGAGCACTTACTTCCACATAATGTCAACCATATCCAAACCAGGACCAACGAATACCCCTGTAGAGCTCCTTCTAAGATCACAGGCATATTTGAAATACTGCTACAAGCTGTGTTTGGTCTGAGGAAATGCTCACAGCATTTGTTGTTTCTTCTGTCAGATATGGCCGGTGACACTTTTCAGCAGTGGGTGTGTTATATACTGTCTTCCAGATGTTCATTAGTGTAACTTCTCTTATTTATGTTCGGAGAGTTATCAAGGAGGTAATTTAAAAACTGGGACAGGCTGGGTCTCCCACCCTGGAAACACTTACGCAGCAAACTTTGCTCTGCTTGCGGTTTTTACTAGCAAATTGCGATTTTACTGTATGAAATGGCTGTGAATAATCTTCCCAAATGTGCTCTGTAGTCAGACTGCATGGGATGTAGCATAGTTGGTCATGTCCTCTGCACTCTGTATCCTCCTTATACTACAATTACTGCATAGCCCACCTTACGGGACCCTCCCCAGGGGACCAGAGCAGTCTTTACTCACAGCTTGTTACTTGTGTGCTTGAGGACTGATTGCAATTTCTCTGGCAATGTGGGCACCTCCAGGCTACTCTGCTTTAGATAGTTTACCCCATTTTAAGTGACTTATGTTACAAAGATGACAGTGAAATGCTTTCTATAACTGAAATAATTTCCCATTAGTATTGCAGAGGCATGGGGAACACGGATTTTGACCAGCTAAAGATGAACTTTAAAGATTTGACTAAAAGACTGTCAGTCTTGTAGGAATATAATTTAATTTATGCAAAACCTCTCTCTTCTAGTCATGGATGTGCTATTTTTTCTCCTGTTTTATATATTAAAGTCAGACTGAAACCAACTCATTACCTTATTGAAAAATGTTCTAAAAATTCTTATTTTTAGATAGTATAATATTTTTCATTTAGTAACAATATCAGTGTGGAAATGCTTTAATTTAGGTTTGTTACCTTTCTTATATTACATTTTCATTCATAAAAGCTTGGTCTTAAAATTATGTTGAAAAAAAAAAAAAAGAATCCTTTTGTGAAACAGAAAAGCAGCAGGCAGGATTCCCGTAGCTTTGTTTTTCACTCTACTAGAAATGATTTAAAACAAAATACACACCTTTTCACTGCAGCTCCTCTCCTCTCCTCTCCTCTCCTCTCCTCTCCTCTCCTCTATTTTAATTTTCCAAAATAAGTATTCAGATAGGAAACAAGCCCCATAAGTAGGTTAAAATAGAATTCCACACTCCTCTAGCTTTAAAAAATCAGAGGCAACATTTTTGATGTAGTCAAAGATTACTTTTAAAATTTAGCCCTGATCCTCAGCTGCTGTAAACTGTATAAATTCTTTGACTTCAAAGGGACTGTGTGGTTTTTGCATCAACTGAGGACCTAGTTTATACTTCTGAATCTCAAAATTTTCCTTTAGGCAAGCTCTGGCCCTTCCACAATTTGATACTGCCAGGTAAGCATTTTGTTGGTTTTGGCTTTTGGTTTTAATGTGTTTTTTTTTATTTTATTTAGAAAACAGTACATATTTGCCTCTTCTTTTTACACATTGGTGTTTTGCCAACTCTTCCAGCATCTTATATGAACCTTTTCTGACTTAATTTTTCAACTCTGCTTCCTATAGGTGTTCATTACTTAATATTTAAAGATAAATTATTTTCTCTAAGCCCCCAAATAATATCAGAAGAGTTCTTCTAATTGATTCATCATATCAAGCACATTTTTGACTCACCTCTATCAGTCAGTGACAGGTATTGGTACCTGTCCCCAATGATTCAGAATGAAAAATTGCCAGATATTTCTTTGAAACTGATAGATGATTCATGTTGTTATATTTAGGCCACATTATTTTGGAATGTTTAAATTAGACTAAAAGCCACCTCTGAGTATACATGTGCAAATATAGAGTACATTTTTAGTTTCCCATCTGGAAATACATATAAAGTCCAGGGCTGTTTTCAAGTTGCAAGAAATATTGTTATATTTTTATTATGGTATTTCAGTTCACACTCATGCTAATATGAAAAGTTTAGTAATGGCATATCCTCAATACTGCCCTCAAATGCCAAGGTTACACATGAAGTCCAATGGGATCTAGCAAACGTTTAAACTTTTATTAAAGCCCAAAGCCCAAAATAGACTTTACTAGACCTGTACAAATTATTTTAAATTATGTAAATATTTTTAATATGTCTGGCTTCTGACAGAACACCACTATACACCAAAGTATGACATTTGCCTCACTGTGCCAACTTTTTGATTTTTTTTTTTTCTTCCCAAAATACCTAGCATCATTACTGGATTTGACTAGAGTCTGCTTTATGTGCTGCCTGTGGTTCAGGAGAAATATATGTAGAGGATGGACTGTGTTCGCCGACTGTTAACAGAAGCTCTTTAGCATGAGGTTAAGCGTGAACTTTGTTTGGCTGCCAACATAACAGGCAGGAGATACCCAGGATAAGGGTGGGAGAAGTCCTGCTCTGCTTTCCATCTGATGGACATGTACAGCTGCTCTGAAGGCTGGTGTTGGTGTGCAGTGTGTGTGTGTGTGTCATAGAAAACTATGTATTTGGGGTTTTGTAACAGATATTGCTCTAACTTCATCTTCTAGGAATCCTCTTAAATTAAAAAATCCTGCAAAACATTAATATCTGGATGTGTACGAAATCTGGACTGAGTACTTCATTTAAACAAGAGGCGGTGGTAGGCGAAAGCAAGAGCTAACAATCGGAAGATCTCCAGCTTTGTTGGTCAAATGTCTGCAGGTGTGTGTGTTTGTGCACATATGCATGTGTGTAATTTCTTTTTTCTTTTCTGTGTTTTTTTTTCTTCTTTATTCTATGCACTTTTACTGTGCAAGCATAATCTTATCTATGCCGATTTGGCTAACTTTGTCCATCTATGTATTTGTGCATTGCCTTATCTTTTGGTAAGAAACTGCTTTTCTTCAAATACTTCAGAATGTTGAAGAACAATAAGTAACTGAAAATCCATCTGTATTATCAAAAAATCACTTACTAACATTTAGGATGACTACCATTCTCATAAAGAATGGGAAATTTGTTCTGCTACATTAATTTGCAGAGAGCTGTCAGTCTTCTAGTTGATGTTCGTGGTGGATTAGTTTGATTGGAAACTTGATCCAAACAATGTTTGAATTAGTTGAATAAAGAGTTCCCAAAGGTAGTCTAGGGTTTATGCGAAACTTGGTATATAAATGCATCACTGCTGAGAATTAAAATAGGAATGAACTGTCCTTGGTGGAATTTGTGGTTCCTGGGATTGTCCAAGGATACCGAAATCCTTAATTTCAGAAAAGAAGGTAGCTTGATCTCATTTTAAAGATTTTATAAAGTAAAACTTCCCTTTCTTCTACACTTAAAATTCAAGATGTGTTTGTACTAGTCTTAGTAAAACTGGTATATGTGAAGCTATTTTTAATACTGCCCACAAAAATCTAAATCTAGGGCTCCTAAATCTATCCACAACCTGGGCAATGACCATCTGGATGAAGTAGCTCTAGAGTTCCTCACTTTACTAGTTCCTGTCTTTGGTCTGTCCCCTCCACAATGAAAACAGCAGAGACCATGAACATGCATTTCTCTGGAGCATGTAAGATCTTTCTGCAGAGATTTTTAAGGTCAAAAGCAGAAGTGAAGCTCTCTTGAGCTGCATGTGTGAAGGAGATGATAAGCAACCAGGATTAAGTCCTGGATGCCTTTAACCAGTGATGCTGTAGATTCTGCTGAGCGCTACGTTTCCCAAGGTGTCCGTCTTTCAGAAACACACTGCCAGCCTCCTGGCTGCTACACGACAGGAGAAATCATGATGTGCACGGGGTTGGGAAACGGCATTTGCCTGAAGTCGTGGGCTGCCTGCAGGTTGATCTCCATCCTTTGTTTCTCAGTGGGATGTTAGCATCATGAGTGATGGACCGATATCCACACAAGGCTAATGGTGACAGCACATATGCCAGGAGCCTCGCTGCAGGACCCTCGGCAAAAGTCAAGGAGAGGAGCCCAGCAGGCTCCATACAGGTTCTGGGCGCTCCCAATGTCCATACTGGGCAGCCATGTCCAGCGAGGAGAGAGGGTCTGCACTGCTGGCGCTCCTGAAGTAAAGGAGCATATGTGCCCTCTGCAAGGCGTAAAGCCCAGTTCTCACTGGCAGATGTCTCCTGCTCCTTCCTGAGCCTTGGTGGAGAGTAGGGACTGGTGTTGGGCTTTGCTTTCTGGGGAACACGTGCAGGAAAGGTGGCAGCGCATCTGTGTCTCTGTGGCTGATCTTCTTTGAAGGAGAAAACCGCTCAAGACACACCCCCAAGCCCCTCTGCTCTTCATTTACACACCCCATAGGTGATGTTAGCATGGTATCAGTGAACACCGTACCTGTCCACTTGAATCTCCACATGGCATTTGATGTATCTCCCATAATAAATTATGTACTTCAAGCAGCAATAACAATAGCTGAGATTCTTGAGATGAGAAGAGTCACGTTACCAGAAGTACCAAAAAGGCTGATTAAAATTAAATCGTAGCAGACAACAGTTGTGTTACAAAGGAAGGCTCGGTTACAGCCAAGTCACTTTCTTTGCTAACCTCTGACTTATTTATTTCTCCTGCATGCTGCAGTCTGCATACTCTTTCTGGCTGTAATGAGCATTAATTGATTAGCTGGATCTATGAAGAGCTTGAGCACTCGTAAGTACTATCCCAGTGGGTACACAACTAAATAGTTTATGAGGTAATTAGTATTTTAATGCCTTTTCTAATGAGCCTTTTCAGTAATGAAATCTCACGAGAACATTATTGGTTCATATATATTTCTTCAGACACAACAGAAGGTAAGCTAATGCTATTAAGAGATTTTAAAGCTAGTTTATAAAATGGTTTTCAGTAACTTATTTTTGAATACTCGCCTTGCTTCATTTTGCTTTATTAAAAAAAAAAAAAGCCATCTTAATTTTTCCCACTGCTCTGCCTCTTGCACTCCTCTATCCTGACAGAATTCTTACACTATACTGCAATTTCAAATAATTGGGATAATTTCTGAGGCTGCTACCCGATCTCCTAAGCTCAGCTGTAAGTAAATAATACCATACTGTCTGAGCGTGTTGTTTCAGATGTGTTCTCATCCTGGGAAAAAAAACAACTCTGTGCCTGGCTGCACAGTGCCTTGGATTTATGACTGTGTCAAGTTTGAGAGAATGACCAACTTCTACAAAGCTTTTCAACGTCAAGCTGAGCTCTGTTCTGGAGGCTCGAAAGCAGCACAGAGCTTGCAACCATACAGGCAGCCTTACTCTACCTCCTCCTTCAGGTTCATTGCGTGTACCTTGTTGTACCCAGGTTTAACCCATAGTGGAAAGGACAAGTTCTGTGCCTCACATTTTATTTCTCTGGTGCCTAAAAGAAGACGGCTTCAGACAGCTTTGCTGGGAAGATTATTTCGGTGTTTGAATGCCTCATTTTCTTGTTGGCTGTGGGGACAGTACTTGCTTTTTGTTCTCTGGAGATCACAAAGTATCAGCAGCTTTTTGTGTTTTCATTTCTTAGGGCTCACTTCTTCCAGCTGGGAAGCGTGGTCTTGTCCTGAGTGGGACTACAGCCGCAATTTAACAACACATAGTGATGCTGTGAAACAGGCCAGGCCAAAGACCAAATCATGTATGTTTTGGAAACCTGTTTCGTAAATTAGTTTTATGTAGTCTAGGTGATGTATGCCTTAAAATACTTTGGAAACTTCATTTTGAGTGAGGGATGTACAAATCCAATTTAACACTAGAAGCTGTAGCAGTAAGACTGTAAGAAATTCCCCTATACTGATCTCATTATGTAATGTAAGATGTAATGAGTCTAATTCTTCCTTGGGGTGTCTTTAATGGTGTCAGGACAGTTTCACGAAGGATGGATTTGGCCTAGGGACACCACCACGGTAAAGCCTGACTGTCTTCCACTGGTATTTCTCTCTCTGTCTCCAAAGCTTTACTGAGACCTGTCACTGTGATATATTAATAGCCTAGTACTTCTTGATGACTCTAAGTTATTAGTAGTACATGTATTGTTTTCTTCAAAGGAATATGAAGAGCCACTTTTTCAGTTAGGGTAACTGTAAAAACCCCCTCCAGAACATCTAGAAGCAGTGTCCTTTGACTTCACGTATTTGACCTTGCTTGCAATACCATGCATTGGAAATGCTTAGGAGATGAAGACTGCCCAACGCTGACCACTGCTTTCCACATTGCCTGCCATCTCCACACCCTTCTGCAACATGAGACCCAAGAGCACAGGAGAGGCTAACGCCTTCTGTGTCAGGTCCTAACAGCACCCGCAGAGTTTTCTGTGCTCACCCGTGTGGCGTGGTGGAGCCCTCTCCTTAAGGCACAGTCAGACGTCGTCTTGGGATGGAGGCTGAATGGTCTATTCTGTTCCCTCAGCTGAGATGTGATAGCTTCCTGTGTCCATGTACACGGTCTGTTTAAAATACAAAATAAATCAGATTTTCCTGAATTGCCTTCAGAGGTGAGCCAGCAACCCCAGCTGCTCTGAGACCCTCTTCAGGGTCAGCAACCCATGCCAGTGCCTGGAGAAGAAAGTTCAAGTGAGAAGGTGCACATCAGGTTACCAGCCCAAGAGTAGAGGAAAAATATCCTCAGAGAAATATTTTGGTTTCCATTCTGGAAATTTCGTAGAGGGTGTTTCTGCTCTATATTCAGAAGCTTCCTTAGAGGAGAAATGATCCGTGAGCTGTCTGAAGGTAGAAGCTCTGAACTGTCTGTCTTTGATGGCCTTTGGACTTTGCTAAAGCCATCTCTGGACACAAATGGAGCACGGTCAGAATTAAATTGGGGTGGTGGGGAGACCACTTGCCAGACGTTGCTTTTGATTTTGGTAATATTTCTTTTAAACTTGAAATGGGCTGGAGTTGTTCTGCTTGCTTTTTCGGAGACTCTCTATTTTTGTTTGTGCTTCCTGAGTCATCACCTGCCTTGCCAAGACTTTATTACATCTAACAAAAGGTATATTATTAATGCACTGTGGCATGCACAAAGCCTTTCTATGGACTTCACTGGACTTGGGGTCCTCCCAGATTCATTTTGCTCCCTGTCTCTGCTCCCAAGCAGAGCTCTGTGCTCTACTCTGAGAGCACGTAAACGCTGAGCAGGCTTTGACATCTCATTGGCTTAAAAGCTCAGCTTTCTTGCCTTCTGATGCGTTCAGATCAGTCCTCCTACCTTTCATTCCGTAATAACATGTGTATGTATATCTATATAGTCTCTTTAGTGATTTCTAAAAGAGCAGTGGAGAAGTAGGCACTGTAGAAATGCCTTGCCTCTTTTTGAAATACTTGGGAAGAGCAAAAGGCACTTAAAAGATACATTTGACACCTTCTATTTCTTTTTCCTCCTTGTGTGTACCATGAGGTCATGATTAATGGCTTTTGTGATGTTTGGAGGGCAGAAATCACTTGCATGTTCAATTCAGGAAGACCTCTGGATCGGCGGGGCCCAGGGGAACCGGCAGCTCTGGGTCTGAAGGACCCGTGATGTCATCTCATGTGGCCACGGGGGATGCAGCTGTTACTTCTTTAGGCATTATTCTTGGATAGGACTAAGGTGTGTGGGTTTTTTTGGCCTCCCAAACACATTTATTCTGCCCTGAGCAATGGAAAGATTCCCCACCCTCAGAGGAGGCTGTTTAAGATGGGGGAGTCTTAATGTGCAGGGGCATGGGGCTGTTGGGGGTGTGCATGCAGTTGGACAACCAGAGAGGGCTCTAGACTTTACAGATCCACTTCTTGTGATGCAAAGTGAGTTCAAAGGAATGGGAACCTGTAAATGAAGTTTACTTGAAAAAAAAGCTACTATGAGATAGAGAAATGTACACAGTAGAGAAATAGGATATTTTGACATTTATTCCTGGCTTTCCTGGGGTGTCTTGGGCTGTATAAACTCACTGCTATTGTGTTAGTGAAACCCTAGATTCCCTGAGGCCATAACTGTGACTGGAATTTAACTTCTCTTCCTTTGAAGAAAGAAGAGAAAAAGTAAATTTATAACACTAGTGTAACTCCTGTGAATTCTGCACATAAAGGAATTATGAACAAACACATAATTTAAGAAATTATGGACAAACTCATAATTTCCTGGCAATTTCCTTCCAAATTATGTGCATTTTGAGAATATATATTTTCTATATAGAAGGAGGAGTGGAGTTGAATGCCTTCTTTTTCTTCAGTCCATTTGTTTCAGTAAAAGAAGATGCTATTGAAGACATGTTGGGTAGATTGTCTGGTGTCTTTGATGAACTTTGCAAGAAATACGCTATTTCTGTTTACCTTTTGAATGAAATAAATACATTCAAAAAGCATGGATAGTTTAAGCATCACATTCTCAGAATATCTTTTTTTCTTGCAATCTACTGAACTTTAATTCAGAATAATTGTGTTGTATTTACAGTTCAATTTAGATAATGTTTCCTTATGTTTACATTTTGTGCCTGGCTAATAGGTGGCAGATACTGAGTGAAATTAAAACATAGAGGACCCAGACAATAAACATCCCAGCTCACAGTTAGACTATGAGTCTTTGTGCTTTTTCATAGTGTGATTTCAGCATCTAATTAAGCAGATGCTCAAGTAGTTTGGGGAATCAAATCTTAAATTGCTCAATTAAATTACTTTTCCCTATCAGCATGAGCTTCAGTGTCAAAAGATAAATTTGCAATCAGGAACAAATATTTGGGATGAAAAGTATGACATTAATTAAACCACCTCAAAAAGCCAGAAATAGACTGTTAGCTAACAACAGAAAGGGCAAACTGGAAATGTGGGAAAGTACAGTACGTCTTACTACTGCCTATTTTGAAGAAGATAGATAGAGCAAAGGATATGCCTGAATTTCATCAGTTCTGAATTGTTTTCTGGGAATATGCTACTATTTCACATTTAGGCGTTATTCTCATCACTAATTTGGAACATTTCCTTTCCCACCTCTGTCAGTCACATTCCAATCAAAAATTTGTCCCAGTGCATATTTGGGGATGTGGAACAGCTAGTGGCATATAATTTAAACTAAGTAGGACGAAGATCCTAGTTTATGTGTAAACAGCATAAAAATCAGGGCTGTCTTTATGGTTAATTTTTTTTTTTTTTACGAATATCACTGCTTTAATTCACCAACAGTTTTACTCCTGAGCAAAGAAAAAAAGATTTCTGCATTTGTAAATGAAGCTGAAACCATGGGGTTCGCAGTATGAGGGCCACCCGAGTACAATGTCCGCATTAATCTTTGCTCCTTGCACAGGAGGCTGGAGCTGCCTGCCAGAGCTAATGAATGGATTCTCACTCCTCCACGTTAGGCTATTACCAAATACAAAGGCTGGTCACAAATTATAGTTTGTCTGATGGCATCAGATATAAGCATTAGAAAAACATTTGCTTAACAGTGATAATTAGTCAGCGATAGAGGCAAGATTGCTTTGGAGCACTGAGGCAAAAGTGGCTTTCTGTGGGAAAAAGCCTGTTGCCTGTCTAGTGATTCATAAAAAGCAAAAAAAAAAAAGGTGCTTTAGTTAGATCTGTTCTAAAGGTGAGACCAAACCACAGCGCTTCTACAAATCCCAAATAACCTCAGTCTTTACTGCAAACACTGCAGTGTTTTAGAAGCATTACCTTTCCTCAATTAAACAAAACAAAAAAAATCTTGTTGGAGAGTTGTTCCTGGCTTGGATTGGGATCATGCTTGCAGAGATAGAGTGCTTCACCGAGTGGATTCCTTTTAGCTTAAACCTTAACAGTTAAATTAGAAGAAAACTCACAAGTGGCGCAGAGGAGCTCAGCAAATCACCAGGCAGCCTGGGCTGCTGAGATGCTTTCGTTCTTTAGCAATGAACTCATACCTTGGGCTTTTGTATTCTCGGGGAGAAGAATCCACAGTTCAGAGAAATGCTAGAAAGAGGATGGTTAAATGAAGCCCAACAGTAAGCAATTCGTGTTACTGAAGCATGTCATTGAAACTTGGCACAAGTGCTAGCTCTGAGCTTGTGCCGTGGAATGGTTTTAAGTGCTTGTCATCCCATAGATACCGCTGCAAATGTTCTGTACTGTCTCTCCTTTCCTGCGCTGTCTGGGAGAGTGAGTACAAGAATAAGTCTATGCATTTTCATTTGTTTGACTTTGAGTTTTCTGTGCTTTGGTTTCAGTAGCATGGCTATCAGATGAATGAGGTTGTATCCATGCCAGGAGAGATGCAAAGCAGCCCATTACTTCATTGTGTGGTTGATTTGCTTGTTTGTTTTAAAAGTTTGCATGTACTAGTGAATGCAAGGGGATGATAGCATCTAATAATTGTAGTGCTGGCAGGAGCGATGCAAGCTCACCCACACAGCCTGCCAAGGTACCTCTAGTCTGGCTTGCGACACCTTTTTTTTTTTTTCTTTTTTTTTTCCAGCGGTTGTCCTGCTGCCGTAGCACAGAACCAGAGAGCAGCTTTAAAGTGCTCACAACTGGTGTATGCAGTGAGACCACCTAATTAATTTTCCTTTTTGATGTGATTAGTTTTTAACTGCTATGTTGGCACCTCTCGTGCCGAGGTATTTAATGGGGGATTCCTG
>NW_009648900.1:1296032-1298331 GCF_000708025.1 Charadrius vociferus
TTCCTGCTGTGAAAGCCCTGGTTTCCACTTTTGCGCTGGTGCAACTAAAGGGATATTATTCCCTTCCCAAACTGATCGTTCTGCGAAAGATTTTGAGAGGGATCTGCCAAGAGCAGAAAGTATGAATAGATTAACAAACACTGGTAATCCCTGTGTTGCAGAAAGATTGGCTTGATTGCTTTATATTTGCAGGCTTGTGTCAATAGTGCAGGGAAATGTAAGAGTATCCTAAAAAGCTGGCAGTAGTTTCAGTGCTTATAGTTTGCTTCAGTAACAGTCATTCTACAGTTCTGAGTACTAATTAAAGGTATGGGGATGAGGGCTTCCTCGAGTGTCTGTGTCCTCTCAGCATGGACTCGGGCATGGTAAGGACTTCAGTGGGACAGCCTGTTACTGTGACTTCTGTGATCTAGAGCAACAGAGGATGGTTGGTCATTAAACAATCAATTATTTTTTTTAAGGATGTGTTTACCAATGCTGATTAAAATACCTGTAATTACTAAATTATCTCATTAGTTAAGATAATCCTCCAGGTTATGTTCTGTTTACTGGGTTGCTAGGGGTACCTAATACATCAATATGTGTAGAAGTGTTCAATGAGATTGCCAGATTTTTTGAAAGATAAATAGTTTTACATGCTTCAGAAGTAGACTCCAATTGGCTAAGGAATTGGCCAAAGACTAAAAATGTGACATCATTCTTGGCAAGTGATAAAGATATATTTTTGTTAACAGACACTATATAAAAAGTGCACTATACTACTTCTAAGCAAAAATCTGTGCCTAAGAATAATGAAATGTCTTTTAGTCGAGAATTTTTTTTAAAAGAAATGCAATTTACTGACCAGTCCTGTGTATGAGTCTGCTTAATGCAGTGTATTTGTTCTTCTAGATCCTTTTTTTATTTAAATACAATTAATACGTATGACATATGAATACTTTTAAATCAATACCATTATTTAGCAGATAAATATAATTATTGCCTATTAATTCTTCCATCAAATCCATGTTTGTATAATAGACGTACTGTAATTGTCTTCTTGAGGCCGATCACATACTTCAACTTTCAGCAATTATGTTTTAACTTAATTCCAATGACTGATTAAAACCATGTGTATTCAGGTTTAGATAGATGTGCTTACTACGGGATTGTTAAACCTGAAGAAAATATGTTTTTAATAATCCATTAGTATTTAATTAGCATGCAATAACTGTCTTATTAGATCTAAATTAAAACCTTATTTGAGGCATGTAATTGAAAGTGCCACTGGGTAAAATCTAATCTGTCAGGGATGAATTTACATGGAATAACAACGCCAAATTTTTCTTTCCTGCAGTTTTCAGGGTCTTCCCAAACATTCACTTAATCATCACAGTGGAATCTTGCAACAATCAGTTTTCTGCAAGTGCAGCATTTGAAATGCTTTTTGGGTCAGAGTTGTCATCTTTTGAGAGTTCATCTCGATTTGAAAGATGATTCTCTGGGTGGAAGATGAAGAATTCTTAAACTTTTACCAGATGCCAAAACGTGTGTAGGGACCCAGTGAATGTTTCCCACTAGCCAGTGAAGAAGGAGAGCTGGTTTGCAACGCACACCACATGGTTAGGTGTCCCTCAGCGCCTCAGCATACGCTGACAAACATGAAAGGAAGAGGAGGTTTTTTGTGACTCTCTTTATAATAGAAGAGTTATTATCATGTGTTGCTATGTACGAGCGGTCACACAATACATCTGGTGGGAGTAAATTCCAGCAAAAAGGGACTATTTACAGAAATTGTGACACTTTTCACTGCTCCGGAGTAAGAGTGATTCAGAATCCATCTAGAAACATGAATTTATAAATGCTACTGGTGGATTTGCTTCGGCAAGACTGAAAGAGTCTGCGTAAATTATCAAACCAAATTACTTGTAAAATTCTAAACATCATTGGTTTGAGATTAATAGCTACTTGGATCCCTGTAAAGATGTGTTTAATTAACTGGCTAGCAAATTTATAGCAAAAATCTTCTCTCAGATCTGCTTTGCAGAGTCCAAGTCTGCTGTTCCCCTTTCTCATCATAACCCCATCTGTCCTTGACAGTAAGTGGGAAAACTGCAAATGCAGGAAGCATGAGATAAAAGAGCTGTAATTTAGCAGGTGAATCACAGGAGATAATTTTCCCATGATATTTTATATTGGTGCTTAGCCATTGTCAGCTTCAGTCTGCTTTGGGTGCTAGTCTCCATGGACATCAAGGTCCCACTTGGGAACCAACCATTATCTTGGTCGTATCATTTTTCTTAGCTTGATACGGGCAATG
>NW_009648900.1:1298368-1307157 GCF_000708025.1 Charadrius vociferus
AGATTCCAGATGTTGATGGGGCTGCCTAGGGATGCAAGACTGTGGTTAAGAAGAGAGTAAAAGATTACCGTGGATGGAGAACAGGGAGGAACGGCAAAATATTTTGCTGATTCCCTAGCCAGTGTTGGCCAGCAACGCCTAAAGTGTTGACAGACCTCAGTTCCTGAGTTGTGGTGGACAGTTCTGTCCCTTCCCGAACTGCTCACAGGACAGAAATTCAACTCACTCTCTGTTTTTATTAACAACTTTGGGAGGATGACGGTAAAAGACCATCAAAGAAGGATGTAAAACAAGGAAACTTTCAAAGGGGAAAGGAAGAAACTTGAGAGCAATCTCAGCTACGGGCAGAAATGTAGCTTTTGGAGGAGGATGGGAATTTGCAAAGATGAGTACGTGCAACAAGGCAAGGTGAACAGAGAAAGGCACCAGAGCTCACTTGAAAAGGGCCAGAGAAAATTATGTATCAACAACCCCTAGGACTACACAAGTCAAATTAAATGGTTTCTTTTACTTGTAATATGTTTATGGTTAGGCCACACGTGAATAGCTGTCATGGTGAATGCACTGTATGTGTAAATTGTGATCTGTTTATTTGAACTTAGACTCTAAGTGTTACTGGACACCCATGCAAAGCTGGAGTGCTCTTACTCTGGAGCAGTAAAAAGTGTCACAATTTCTGTAAGAAGTCCTATTTTGCTACAATTTGCTCCCACCAGCTGTGTTGTGTGATTGTTTACACAGAGCAACATGTGATGGAAACTTGTTTATTATAAAGAGATACAGCAAAAGCCATGGGCAGCAGAATTCAGTAAAACTGCCTAAACACTGTAGTAGTAACCACGCGAGTACATGAGATATAGTCAACATAAATGACTATACCCCATGGAGTACTTCCAAATCAACACTGAGATGCTGACATGGCAGGGAGGTAGCTATGCCTGAGAACTGCCGAGCAGAGAAAATAGGGTGCAAAATGATTTAATTGCTCATCTTCTTCATTTGAAATTGGTGGAGTGTCAGGTCTAGCTATGGAAACTTTGCAGGAGTTTATTTACATAGCCCGATTTGAGACACCTGTCTAAATCAGGAGACAAAGCTCCTAGTATGGTTAATGGAGCACTTAGGTTAAGAGCTAATTACAATCTAACATTAGGTTCTCTGGATGGCTCTCTGGTGGCACCATGGGACTCGGGGCAGCTGAGGGTCCCCAGCCAGGTGACTGATACGAGTGACATGAGTAAACACTCATCCCCCAAGCTTCAGAAAGTTCAACGGTGGAATATTCAGTGTTCATCACTATGGTTATGCATGGTTAAAAACTTTGTGAGTCACAAAGAGGGACAGGGTAACCACTTAGTGAAATAGCATATATATTACTAGCAGTTTGGGGTTAGAGCTTCAGCAAGGAATAAACCTAGTATCTATAGAGCTATGTTGACTTCAGCAACATCAGTTTATACTTGCTGAGAATCAGAATCAGGGTTGTTTTTTTTTAATCAACCTTTTATCTTCTCCTGGTGCGTGTTTACGTATGCTCTTTCCTGCTCTTGCTAATATTTTTAAGCAAAAAAAGCTGCTGTGGGTTCACTGAGGACAAGGATATTAACATGGTTATCAGAGAAATTATTACATGTGGTTCATTATATTTTTTTTCAGTGCTGGCCTGTAAAATCAGGATCACTATAAAATAAAAAAGTCTCTTCCAGATTGCAAAAAGTAGAAGTATTTGGCTTTCGTTTCTAATCAAACAGGCTAAATATTCATGTTTATGTGCCTAAATGAAACTTTTGTATGCAGTCTTCCACCCCATCTGCATGAATAGTAGCATTGTAACAGGATGAGGTCACTGCAGAAGGGAAAGTGAGGTAAGAACACAGCTGAATCTACAGCCTCTCTGCTTCATGGTGCACCAGCTTGTGCTTAAAGGAATACAGCGCTTTTGCCTGAGCCAGAGTCGCCGCGGGCACTGCCTGTGGAGCTGAATGCCTCTCGCAGGGCTCTAGATGCATTCCTGGCTCTACTCTGTGATCTGATGCACAGTGTACGGTTTCCTCTGCTTTTACAAACTGCTCTTTGGAGACCTCTTCACACATCTAATATAAGTGAAAATCCATATGGTTTATTTTAAAGCCTTCATTTTAAAAAAATAAACAGTTATCAGGCCTCATTCTGCTCTGACTTATGTGGCGTAAATCCTGAGCAGCCCCTCAGAGATACTGACTGATGTTCAGGATTTATGCCAGCATCAAGGAGAGCAGCGTTTGGCCCATCAAAGGGCTTTTCCCCCCTCATTCTTTTGAAAAGAAATGACTCAACTTCATAAAGACTGATGGCTTCCTATTGGCGTCACCTTTGTACCTAGTGGGAACTCTTACAAATACACCGTATGGCATATCCTGGTGCGCGCGTCTGAGAGCTGGGCAGTGGAGGGGTGACATAGCAAAGTGGCCCTTGAAGGAGTGCGAGATTTGCTAAATCCGTATGTCAGTTCATATTTTACCTATTCCTTGTATTAACTTTAAAGGCCATATAAACAGGTTGCCAAGGGTACACTGGCAAATCGCCTCTCCTCACCCACCATCATAATTAGAGCTCTGAGAACTTGGAAAAACCTGCCTAGTGAGCAAGCCCTTCTCGCCCTTTTTCCACAAGCCTCTCCAAGCTCACAAACCTGGGTAGACTTGGAGCAGCTGCTATTTCAAACAAGACTGTCCATCCCAGCCTCACCACCCAGCGCGGGAGCCAAAGGGGCTCTGTTTTCATCCCGCGCCGCCTCTTGCTGCTTTGGCTTCCCAGCGTGGCTCCATGAGTTCCCAACGAATTTGTCTGAAATAGAAATACCTCCTTGCTCGTGATCGCCTTTGCCATGTTGTGCAGCAATGAACCCACTGCTCTTCTTGACCCAGACTTATCAGACTAGCCTGTTTCTATCTCACATATCAACTCTTCCACCTTGAGGTCAGACTGATACGCTGCCTGATGTTTCTGGGAGCAGGATGCTCAGTACTATGTTCCTGCTGGAGAAGGCTTCTGACCAAGTCAACACCAGGGTTTATTCACCCACGTTGGCTTTTTTTTTTTTCCTTTCCTTTAGTTTTTTTTTTCCTCACCTCACAGGTTGAGCCACAAGTATTATCAAAGTTAAATAGTAAAAGGTTTAGGAAGACTTTGTGGCTCATTCGGTACCCTCGTCTTTGCCCAGCACAGGAAAACCAGGTAGGAGCTGATGAGGCAGACAGAGAAGTTTGGAGAGCCTTTTTCCTGGGAAAACTAGCCATTTTTTGGTTACCTGAGCCAAGACTTTGTTCACCCTGGGGTGTGTGTGTCCTCCCTGTGGAAAGAGGAGCCCAAAGGCTCTTTTATCTCTGCTCCACACACCCCCCAAACACCAAAATAATTTCTGTTTTTCCTGCCCCCACAACATCTGACTTACTTGTAAGCTTTGGAGCTGCAAATGGCAGGCTGAGAGCTGCCACTGGCCCAGTCTGGTCTGGCCATACTGACATCTGTGCTTCTCCTCGGCCTCTCTGCCCCAGCTGGGAGTTCGGGACTGTGGCAGCACGAGGAGAGAAGGAGGGAGAATTAGGAGCCCACGTGACAGAGAGAGTGATGGTGGGATGAAAAATGACATAGAAGTAGGGGAATAAAGGAAGCAGAAACCGGGAAAGAAAAAAAGCATAATTGTATAAAGACCCTGCAAAAGGAAAAGGGTGTCCAGAGAGATGTGGGCAAAAAACAAGTATCCGGGTAGCGCTTTGAATAGCCACATTCAGTCTCTGGAAGCTGCATATGCAGCACAAGTTGCTTTTATTGGGAGAACATGGTAAATGCAACACAAAAGAGTAAATGCCTGTTCTTCTTTCCAAATCTGTCCTTTGGTGTGACTTGCATCTGACTCTATTCTAGGAAAGGAAAGGTTATGGGGCAGAAGCAAGAGGAAACTTGCAGGGCTGCCGGAAGGAGCGGGCGCTCTGCTTCCCCTCCCTCTCCTTCCTCCTCCTCCTGCCCTTGGCCACCTGTCAGCATCCCCTTGCCTCCTCCATCATCCTCACTCCCGCCAAAACCTCCTTTGTCTTAATGTGCGTTTTAAGGCCCGGTCTTTTTATACTTCAGTTATATTTTCTGGTGGCCATTGCGTTTTTCCCCGATGTCCGTGTCCTGTTTTTGTCTGACTTTGGAAAGGCTGAGCGTCGGAAAGTGGAGAGGGAGGAATTCAGGCTCTTGCAGCCCGAGCATAAATGAGCCTTTTGCTTCCAGGTCAGTAGTTCAAATTCAGCCCACAGAAGTCGAGCTGGAAAGCGATAGCGGCTTTGGAGCCCGCCTGTAAAGCATTAGTTGGTGGTCTCATGCGGGTTCGGAGCAGACAGGTGTCCAAATCGCTGCCGGCCCTAATTGGCATCTTTGCTGGCAGCTTCAGAAGCGGGGCCAAAGATTGCGTGGGCACCAAGCCCACGATACCCTCGCCTGGGTGGTCCGCCTAAATCAGCGTTAAAGCAAGCTGGCAAAGTAGCCAGGGAGGGCTCAGACTGCTGTTGTCTGTGTTGTACCCACTCTGTAAATAAACAGGGATATTCAGCTTTGAGTGCTGTTCCCGCAGCTTTGATTTCACTTTTAAGAAGGTTCTTTTTCTCCTCTTTGCACTTTTTTTTTTTTTTTACTCTTGAATTAATTAAACTTTGAGGAAATTAATGGATTAGGAATATAGAACTGAATTTACAAAGAGAAAATGGAGTAGGGGCCCCATTTGGGGGGAGGGGGCTGTGGAGATGGGTAAACTGGTGTTACTGGGAACAGCTTCTGTCCAATGCAATTTGAGTTATTTTTGTCTACCAAACAGTCCCAGCCAAGCTACCCGCCTGTCCTCGGTGTAACCACCCTTGTGCTAGTACAGGATCAGTGAATGTAATTTGGAGCAGGATTATGTCTTGGTCTGTGATGTTGCTGCACCATCTATCTGTTTCCACCTGCATGATAGCAGCTTGCAAAAAAGAAAGAGCTCTAAGATTTTTACGTGCATCTGTGGAGGCCTTAAGGAATCTCACGTTAAATGTATGGACTTGCAGCCTTCGGCTTCCCCCTTTTTATTTGCTTTTGTATTTATGCAGACCTCTCAAGTTCCTGGAAATCAGGTGCATGAGGCTGTGTTGTGCTGCCTGTGACGAGAGCAGGCATGCAAGTGCAGAGTTGTGTGACGGTGTGCTCCAAACAGACTGAGCCAGTGGTGGGAGAGGGTACCAGGCTGTGGCTGAGGAATACGATGTCTTTTAGAGGTGCCTGGTTGCTGCATAACATGCCTGTCCCTCTCCTGCTCCAGCACCCTGCACGGTCAGCAGGTCAGGTAGCTGCTGCAGGTGAGATGTCGGAGCGTGAGGGATGCAGCGGTGCCTGGATGAAATTCCCTGAGACCCTGGTGCCCCCAGATAGAGGAGCCGTGGATAAGGCTGAAAGATTTGAGGCACATGGGAACTCGGAAGTCTCTGTGCTCACAGAGAAGAGCAGGGTTGGCTCTCCTGGCCCCGATGCACAGGTCTCCATTGCCTAGCCCACCTCCAGGTGACCAGGACGAGCCGTAAATAAATCCCAGTGAACTCCCTGTCCCCGGCTCATCTCAGGGATGCTTGGAGAACTCTCACCTTGTTCCACCCATGTGTTCTACAGCTCGGAGCCCTGCTAGAGACATGCTTGAGCAGCCTGTGGTCTGCGAAGAGCCACAGACAAGCGTTAGAGAAATGGGGAGCGGTCGGAAGCGCCGCATGTGATATGCCCAGCGTCTTCAGCTGCTCTTGCAAATCATACATGCTTTTATATTCCCAAGGCAAATGTAAATTGTCACTGTTCAGTTGACTTCAGCGTGCTTTATCCACTCACTCCAGGTGCGGTTCTGCCCCATAATCTTTAAAACAGTAAAAGCAAACTCAAAAAAATGTTCTCCACCTTTGTTCTGCTTTGGTGAAGCTGTTAATCCAGTGAGCTGCCTGGGCCTCACTGGGTTCGGCTGCTGCTGTTGGATTGTTTAACTCTTACACTGGTGCTGTCATTGCAGGATACTGTAAAATTTTATTTTTGCCTTAGTCCAGGTTATTGTTGCTAATTGTACATTTTCATCCACAAGTGCCAAGTGACTGCTTTAAAAAAATAAAAACCTAACCCCTCAACTGTATGCTAAATTCCTAGCTGTGTAGTAAAGATTGATTACATGTGTTTATGTGTAATTTAAAAACGGTTTGTTCAGGAAGTGTATGGTCTCTTAAAGGCAAGTTTAAAAACCTTCAATTTTACATAAATTTATTTATATTAGGGAAAAGGGCCTGGAGTACTAAGGAAAACCCCATGATATATAGGGTTGAGCCTGAGAATTCTCAGAACTATTTTATATATTTTTATTCTATCAATATGCTCTTTCACAGCTACTAATTAGTTTTGTTAGTTGACTTACAGAAAAGCATATATAAAATGAGGAGTAAGTAATTCCACAGCACTAATAGTATTAACGAAAAGCACGAAGTCTGGAGGCAATTGTAAAAACACTACTTCAACCAAAAAGTAATTCTCATTTGAATTAGCATGA
Organism: Charadrius vociferus; assembly: GCF_000708025.1. Taxonomy (NCBI): domain Eukaryota; kingdom Metazoa; phylum Chordata; class Aves; order Charadriiformes; family Charadriidae; genus Charadrius; species Charadrius vociferus. The sequence continues at coordinate 1,304,937 of NW_009648900.1, forward strand.
TTAATTACATAGCTTTTCCTTGTCACAGCACACTGAAATCGAAACAGTCGGGATGTTTTAAAGCTTTCAGTGTGTGATTCTAGTATACGTTAGAAAAAAATGTATATAGACACTGTGTACATATGCATAAAGTAAAGCTATAAATAAACAAGAAACACAGTAAACTTCAATTCTCCTTTTAGTTGAATTTTTTACTTAAAAGGCTGTTTCATTTAATTGCATAGGAAAGCAAATGTGACTTTAAATTGGCGTTGGTTGCTCCTATGTCATGCAGAGGGGTATTCGGATAGCACAGCTTTTGCACTCTGTGCCTAATTGGTTTACACGCTGGATGCATTCATGCAGCTTGAGCTATTTTGCCTGGAGGGGTGCAAGAGGAATCACCCTGTTTATTTCTTTTGCATACTAACTATAGTATTTGCTTACTAAATATGTTGACTCTATAAATAATGTCGCACGGTTTGCTGCTGCCGCACGTGGGCTGAAGGAGTGCTTGCTGGTGTGTACGGAGGATGGCAGCGGGTGTCATCGCTCCCTGCCTGTGCATGTGCAGCCCTGGAGTGAGAATTGTTCCGCTCTCAAATACCTCTCATCCTCGCAGTGTTCCTGACATGCCCAGGTTCCCTTAGGCCTGCGGTATGCCATGGGTGTTTATTATGTGGAAAAAAAGGAAATCCTGCCAATCCACATCACTAATGCAAGTTTGTCAAATGACATCAGCAGCAGAGGAGAATTTAGTTCCTAACCACATGCAAATAGGTCCCGGACTGTTGGTTATGCCATGATGTCAGCTCTGATTCCCCATCCATTATTTGATGGGCTTCAATGCGTAAACGCCAGATACGTTCCCCCTCCCTTTTCCTCCCCTCCCACGCAGAACTTCTGGGTTTGTTTTGATTTTATTTGTGGAAAATGTGTTTTGAACAACAAACATACCTCCTCAGAAGTTTATTTCAAGGGTGATTTCCTATGCAAGCTTTCCTACTTTTGGTTATCATTTTGCATTATGGTGAGCCGTTCATTACTAAAACAGTTCAGATATTTTCCCAAGGGATTCAACTAAGTATGGGTAATAGTTCCAAAGTTCTTTGTCATGAATTGGCATTAACTTTGTTAATAAAAGCTACTGTATCATTTTGGCTCCATGAAGCATTAAAGCATGTCCGCCTGCAGGTACGCTAAGGCACAGAAGCAAATCAGGTCATGTCGTGCAGGCTAATGTCAGGTTAGATTTTATGGCACGTATGTCTGCTTAAAATGGCACGGGCCTCCAGACTGTGTAATTTGGGGTACTGGGACATGGAACTTGTCACTGCCGGGTCGAAGGGTCGAAGCCAGCCAGGCTATGAAAGGTGTGCCTCTTGTCTCCTAGAATTAGCTGTCTCGTTCAGCCTGGACTAAACTCCTCCTGTGAGCTGTAATCACTTCCAGGGGATAATTCATCCCTGAGACATGGGATGGTTTGCCCTGTGCAGAAATAATTTAGATATGAATTTTAGATTACTGACCCTAATTTTAGATTAATTCTGACCTCTGTGAGCAGCAGATCTTTCTCCCTAACTGGTGTTCACTGCCATTTAAAAACCATTTCGTTCCAGTTTCCTTTTTACTGGTATCTTTCCCAGAGGCACAAGGAGGTACCTTCTGAGCATGGGCTGCATCCCTCTGCCTGCCTCTCCATGGGCCTCTGCCCCAGGAGGATGCTGCGTTAGTTGCGCTTTCAGTGAAGAGACTGAGATTGGGACTTGGGAGTTCTTTGTGACTTTTGGATTTAGCCCGGGTCAAGCTTTTTCAGATGAAAGCTTTGACAAGGTGAGAAATGGGGAAACTTAGGCAGATGTCACCAGCAGTTTAATTTGGTTTTCAACCAGGGGTCTCTGGGTCTCTTAACTTCACACAGTTCTGCATCCATCAGTTCAAACTCTTCCCATATAAGGCATTATGCAAATAATATTTCCAACACAAGAGAGCTTAAGTCTATTTGCAAAGCTACTGAATAAATATACAATACCAGCATAGAAATCAAATTATGGGGGCTGATGTCTTTCTAACGATGCTTAGTTTAAGTAATGGAGGTATTACAGGCAAGTGAGAGATCCCCCCCCCGAATCACACAGATGTAATTAATTAATGTCTACATTGCCAAAAAAAGGAAAGTATTTTGACAACAGTTATTTGGAACAATTATGAATTGTTCTTTCTTACAGCAGCAAAAGGCAAG
>NW_009648900.1:1307259-1360014 GCF_000708025.1 Charadrius vociferus
ACAATACATTGCCCTTTTTTCCTCTATTTTTTCTTTCTGATCAAGTCGTAGAGCTCACATATTGAGTAACTGGGAGAGAAGCCAAAAACATTCCCTTTACAAGTGACTCTAAACTATGCATGAGGTGTGTTTTTTCCTTTTGTTTCATGGAAACATCTCTGTTGTTGGCAAAAGGTTTAAGTTAGGAAAGTTGGTCTATAATGCTGCGTTGCCAAGGTTTCAAGACCAGGCCTAGATGGTCCATAAAACAATTTCCTCTTGAGCAAGAGTTCTGCCTTATTAGAAACAGAGACCATGGTCATCCCTTGCCTTTCCCTGGTCGCTAACTCTCCCTTTGGGGGATGCACAGATGGTGGGAAGTTCGGCAGCCCTGTGTCTGCCCCTTCCCCTTGCTGGAGCTCCGGGAAGTCTGCGAGGTTAGTGTGGAGGTAGACAGGGGTGTTCCTGTCCCTGAGACCCCACTGGTGTTTTGGGGATACTTAGGGACGTCTTCAAGCAGTGGGCGTCTCCTGTATCTGCTGTTGTGCGGTCATCATGGGGACCTTGCCAAGGGCAGTGTGCTTTTGGGGAGGGAGCTGCTAAAAGAGCTGACGGGGGACAAATCCATCATGGTCCTTCCCTTCAAATCTGCTCAGGCAGGAGTGTTCGTATCTAAGGCCTCGCCTGGGGGAGGAGATTTGAGGGAGAATCAAAAGAGGGAGGTGAAAGTCTGCAAGTAATGGGGCGTCGACCGCGCGGGACTTGGCCTCCAGCTCCAGTTGGCAGGTCCCTGAAATCATATTCTGAGAACTGACTGCAAGCCCTGGCTGGAGCATCGCTTGCTCCTCACCGCCTGACAGACGGTAGTGCCCTGACTCACAGCCAGCTCACAGGCAGCCAGCGCCCGCCGCCCTACCTCTGCTTAGCTCCATGGAGCTGCAGGTTTAGGAAACTGTAGTAAAGCTGCTCGGGTTGAGGCATCCCTCATCGGAGCAGTCAGTCGGTGCTGTACAACCCAAGTCCCTGCTGGGGGCTGGAACTCTGCTCTCCTTTCCAAGCCCAAATTTCCTTCGGAATTGAGAGAAGAGCCCTGGTATCTGTTTACATAGCCAACCCCCCTTTCTTTTCCCCAAACTTCTTTGCAAATCAATAAGTCATTGCCAGAGCTGAATAAACCTCTGCATTGGTTTTGACTAATTCAACCTAAACGATCCTTGTGATTAAATGAAGAAGGCTTTGTTTATATAAGAGCCAGAATGTTAAATGGGGGGTTTGGATGTTTATTTCGCAAACTTAGTGTGGTATAGATACAGATTGCTGGAGGCTAATCCAGGAGAATGCAATTAACCCAGGAAAGGAATTCAATTTAAGAATTACTCTTGTGTCTGTTTCAAAACTACCTGGAAGAGCTTGTTGGGCACTTCAATTGAAAGCAACCTTCTCATGGGTATTTATCCTGATTTCGACAGATTGACTCAATGGCACATGGGATATAGGTTGAGGTTGCTGAGTGCATCTGTGAGACAGCTGTGTCTTGTATTTTAACTCCTCAGGTATACAGAAGTTGATTACACCTCCGCTTTGCGGAGACAAAATATGCACTGTCACTCTGCTTTTACATGCTTGCAGCCTTGCTGGAGTTCCTCTGGATTTGTTCTACCATATGTAAAATTCTGATCACATTTGTGATACGAACTGAGATGAAAATATCACTGCTTGCTTTATTTTGAGGGGGAGGAGGGGAGAGGCTGATGCATATCAGGCTCGATCCAGACTGAAACCCAATGATGTTGTTCCTCTATAATTTATATGAAAGAAATACAAAACCCATGTCTGTTATCATCTTTTTATATATATAAAAAAGAGATGTTTCCCTTTTCTTTTAATTTGTCAACTTCAGGAGAAATTTTGATCCTTACAAGAGTAGACAAAATGAATCAGGCTCAACAACAATGCAGAAGGACTGTACAAACTTGTGTGCTTGCGAATGCAGGCAAATTATAACTGACCAAAGTAGTTGCCAGTTCTGCCGACTTTGTCCTCGCTCAGCTGCAGAGCTGGGCACGCCTTGTGACCTTCTGCATTTCAAGTGCAGATGTCCCAAGCACGAGGGATGAAAGAAATGTCAGAAGTAGGTGGGATTAATCACTCTCTGGAAGTCCCTGTCCCTTGCATACACTATAAAGGATGCTTAGGTGGCAGGTTTGGACAAATTTTCTCATTTTGAAAGTCAAGTAAGATAAATCCTCTTTTTATGTGACTGCTGCTGAATAAAATAGGCCAAACTTTTTACAGGACATTTTACATCTGTGCAGACTGACTGTTACTGTGGAAGATGTCTGTGCAGGAGATGATTCCTGCTTGAGTCTGCTTTAGGGATATGGTGTGATTGCACATTGATTTTCATTGACGTTCTAGTTGTTTCATCTGTCTCTGTCTCTCATATATGCACATGCATGCAGGAGAGTATACATCCATAAGAGTCACTGTAATTGTTAAGAGTCTTAGCAGTAATTCTGGTGTCACTTCTCAGCACCTCAGAAAGGCTGTGTTAAAAAACAATTGGTAAGTACATATTTAGAGTAATTTGTTTCGTGTGTTATTTCACTCAGTCCATTCCCATGAAGGCTGGAAGCAAAATTTGAGCTGATGTCAGTGCGAATAGTCAACTTTACTATGTGGAGTTCAGACCCAGATTTCACTTCCTGTTAATATGAAAAGAAGTTCAAAGCAGTAGATTATAAAGTCTTTATCTACCATATTACTCGCTATTTTCTCTGATGCTTTTGTCATTTAATAAAAAAATCTTTCATACTTTACCTAGGGTAATTGGAGACTGGAGATCTATAATGCTCCTGCTATTTCCACATTTCAGTTGTCACCTAGGAATTTATATCTATACTTAGGATAATGAGATTTAGTGGGGTCATTTGCACTCAGTGAGCATTATATAAATCACCATTACCCATTTGTGTATCATGCGGCTTTTACCATTTCTTTCACAGTTAAATATTTTATACAGTATGTTACCATTCATATTCTCTTTATAAAATTCAGCATATACTATTCATTTAGACAATGGCAACAACATGAGATAATGTCAGGTTTTGGCTATTCCAGTATTACTCAGTGGAGTGCTGTTTGGGTTTGTTAAATCAAAAAGAGCTGAAAGCGTAGGTTGCCTTTCAGTGCTCTATTTATTGTTTTCAGATGTTAAAAGGACTCTTGCTGTAATACAAGCAATGGTTATAAGTACTTGCTATCACTAGAGACAGTTAGAGCAATTGCATTGCCAAAATGACGTTCTAAAATCAAACCAATATAGTAAGTTGCAGTATGTGTGGTGATACCCTGAGTGTTTTTGTTAAATATGCATTGCAATACACTTGATTATGTTCTTCCTTTTTTATTTCTTTTTTCCCTCAAGTGTAAGTGATGAAAAACTCTCTTTTCTTACTCTTTTCCTACACTTTTATAATGTACCTAAATGAATTCAGAAAGTTTCTTTTAAGCTCTTTATCATCTCTTTTATAACTCTGATCCTAGTAAAGCAAGTGGGTAAACAGATTGGTGCTTACAGCAGTTCCTTTTTATGCATTTGTCCTTCTTGGCCCGGGATCTAACTTACAGATGAGCTGTGCTTTACTACCATTTGCCCAGACATTGTGGCACGTAGGAGCAGTAATTTTGATTGGGGCGATGTAGGCTCGCACAGGAAAAGACGTTTGCCAGCAGGAGAGATGAGAAAGCACTACCTCTTCAGCCCGGTTCTGCAGTCTTCCCAGATCTGAGCAAACTTTGTCACCCCCTGCCTGTTCCCAACACTAGACTAAAGGATTGACTTAGGGGGACCAGACTGCACCAGGGGCAGTGGGGACGGCGTATGTGCAAAGTATTGACCAGAACGGTAGCATTTGACCACAACACCTTGGTCTGACCTTGTGTCCTGGCCCTGTTCAACACCCCTGCATTGCCCTCACACCCCTCCAGGATCTGCAAAACCCAGCTTGGGGTAAGGAAGGAGCATCGCCCATAACTGCGTGTTTGGTCGTTTGCTGGAGCTCAGCAGTGGTTTGAGCCAGGTTCTTTGCCATCTAGTTTGCCATCTAGTTTGTAGTGAGACATAAAGAGAGAGAATCAGGCAACAAGACATGCACTGACAGACATTCAAGGGACCCGAAACTCCTGCTTGCATTGTATTTTGACAATAGTCCTATTAAATGTGAATAATTCTGTGTATTATTCTTATTGCTTATTCACTTCATATAACTGGCATGGTCCAAGCACTGCTGAAGTCTTTCCACTGACTTTACTGGGAGTGGGATCAGGTCCTCAACACCACATCAGCTGGGGAATTTCATGGCCAGTTGTAAAGCTGTTGTTCCACACAGCGTGGAACAAAAATACTGAAAACACATCTCTTAATACTAGCTAGGTTCTTTTTGCCTTCTTTAGCTTGGCTCTTTTGACCAATTGAGATAGATTGATATGACTAATAACACAGAAATGTATCCTTATAACGATCTAATTGTTTTAAGTATTACAAAGTACAAAAATACTCTAATGACATTCAGAAGGGAAATGGGTATTTTGGGTCTTTACCATGTCCTGCTTTTAACTCTATAGCCAAAAATCAAAAAGGCTGTGTGTTAACTCTCTCAGACTTTAAAAATGCTATACAGGAATAAGTCTATTGAAATTATCTATTTGGAAATATTCAGAAATAGTTGTTGAAATGCTGCAAGTCTCCACAGTAAAGATACCACATTCAAGAAATAAACCATATAAATGAAATTGATGTACACTTTAGCAATATCTCTCTGAGACATCTCTGCATGTAATATCCTTCCCTGAATGTGTGTCTTTCTTTTTACAAAATAGGGCCAATGAGTTGTACCCATTAAATGCTAAATTTACTAGCTGGTGTTTGCTGAATCTGGCCCTTATTAAATGTCCAGACAAGCTTGTTGTAGTTTATTTTGTAGGACGTCTGGTTAGAACATTAAATACAACAAGGAAAAATAAACTCAAAAGTAAAATGGTTCAACCCTTGCCCTACTGGGAATTTTTTCCCTTGATTGGATAGAAGCAGAAACAGGTCACCGTTTCCAAATGAATTAGCCCAAATTTAAAAATTGGATCAAATTATTTTTGTGGAGTAAATCTTACCAAGAAATGGTAAATTATTTTTTTGATGGTTCTGGTTCATGTGGAGTGATTAGATTAACATATTTCCTCTAATTTTATTCTTAGTTTCTTCAAAAGGGAAGATTTTGCTATGACCAACAACGTTCGCCAGCAAAAAGATTTTTTAAATAACCTTGAGGTATCACTCAGTAGAAGTTCTGTTTCTATTCACTTTTGCATATTATGATCAATGTTTTCCCCCCAACTGGGATTCTAGCTATAGTGAAAATTGTAGCTTCTAAAGGACAATATTGCATAAGAGAGTGTGCCAATTCATGACAGCCTCTGCATGTGCCGCTGAAAAAAAAAAAAAAGCTGTTTCTTTAACTTTTTTTTCTCTTTTTCTCATGGTCTGATATCCTCAGCAAATTTTTAACTTACCATCAGTCAGCAGCGTTAGCAAGGAGCTTCTTTATTTCTTAAGCAGTCTAGCAGAAATTTCCACATTAATTTTAATTACTCACAGATTTATAACAATCTGAGATCACCGAAAGTCAGTATTTTCCCCTATTACTACACAGAGGCAGTGATAATATCATTATCATTCCCAAGCTTAGCATTTCTCTGTATTAAACTGAAGGCAGTTGGGTTGTCTTAGGTGCCCTCGCACATTAAATAGATAGTTTATTGACAATAGGTCTGTAACACAAACCCTGTAGTCAATTTTTTTGAGAACTCCTCAGGAATATAGAGTTGCTGTAAACTTCATATGTACTGGTGTGCTCAGCAAGCTGTGATGTTTTCAATAATGAGGCTCTGGTACATTGTGTGCTAAGATTTGCAATATCCCAAAGCAAAATCTGTCAGAGCAGTTGCGGGGAGGGGTTGCCTGCACTGTCGCTCCCTCCCCTTCCCCATTTGGATTCTGATCCTGGGGACATGTTTGGTTTTGGTTGTTTTGAAGTGGCAGGTTTTGTTAACTTACTGCTCCATCTAATCCTAATAAACATCAGCTGTCAGCCACCATCCTGCCAGGCTGTTCCCATCTTCCCCTTGCTAATCTGCACCAGATTTTTAATGTTTTGCTTACAGTTGCAAACACTTTCACATGATGTTGAGCAAATTGGGTGAAATGTAGTTGTTTCATGGTTTTGATTAGAAAAAAACAAAATTAAAGACTCCTTTCTATCAAGAAGTGGGCTTCTGAGTCACGCTCTGCTGAAAATGAAATGTTTCCCACTTTGATGGAAATGAAAATGGATGCGGCAATAACAGCGCTGGGCTTTTCTGTACACACGTCCCCTGCGCACCACCAGGACCGCAGTAGCATCCTCAGTTGGTCACAGTGCGGCTCTCTTGGTAAAGCTCAAATCTGTTGCTGCCCCAGCTCAGGAGTTGCTGGAGAAGGCAGGGTGGGTATGCAAATGTATAGTAATGTAATTATTATGTATCAGTATTGTCATAGTGCCTGAAGAGCCCAATATATTGTTTGGAGAACCTGTGGGCGGATGCTGAAGTAATAGGAAATTACAGTGACTGTGGGTGGTAGAGCAGAAACCCAGAGGTGCAAATCCCATAAAATGGGAGACGTTCATACTGGCAGGATGAACCAGGACCACAGACCTTTACTGAAGCATGCCCCGAATGTTTCTGTAGAGCAGTGATTCTTCCCATTTTTAAACTGTGAGGGCATTTAACTGTTACAAACGAATTCCATAGATAACGTTGCATCCCACTGTTGTTTAGCTGTTGGGCCGGGAAGGCAGTGGTGGCAGTGGTGTGACAGATAAGATATGCAGCACTTGTAAACTAAATATTATTTTGTGAAATTATAATCTCGCTGCTCTAATTATAAACATATTAATGAGACACTAACATGAATTGGGCACTGACTCACAGCTAGAGACCTGCCTATAGCCACCGACCTCCCAACTGCACGGGAACGTGTCTGTGTGTTTCCACGCATTTCAAGGACCACCATCCGATCTCCTGTAGAGCACCAGTTGAGTGACACTGCTGCAGGACATACTGGGTCTCACTCTACAGGCATTTGGCATTGACTTTTTACACTGACGTAAAATGCAAACTTCATTGCTCGGGTAGTGGGATGTGGCATTTTACATGGGTCCAAATGACTACACGAGATGCAAAGAGAGTTAGATGTGTTGTATTTCATGCCAAAGCCTTCAGAGGGCTTGAATGACTTTTTATACTAAAACCCTTTGAGAGCTTGAATGAGTTTTTATACTAAACCCCTTTGAGGTAAAATGCTGCACCTTCTTACAGAGAGAATCAAAATCACTCAGTATCTTAGAACAGGAAAGGGGGACGTGTGTTTTGCATTTGCAGGTATAATTTTAAGGAGGTAGACTACAAATCAGATTAAATTTTCACTTAGGTATCTCTTCATGTGACTGTTCTAGATAAATTCTTATGGTCCTTCAGTGATTGCAAGTGACCCAGGCTTCGGCTTGAAAGAAGAAAGGAAAAAGTGCTTTCCACCACCAAATTCCTGCCCCCTCACCCACCGCGCAATGCTGGGTGACTGTTTTTTGCTAAAAAAAGAGAGCAGCCTGCCAGCTGGATATCTTCCTGCGGTAGCTAGGTTTTCCTTGGAGGTTTCCCATCTCTATACTAACTAGGCTTGACTATGCTTGGCTTATGAGCTTTTGCAAACATCCTTGCCAAGGTGGGATGGCTGTAGGCAAAATGAGTGCAGCAGGGAGACAGAGGCAAATAAGTAGGAGTGATCAAAGTCTAGAGATTTGCTGGCAGACGCAGCTCCTTCCTACGCTCTACAGCCAGTGGGTCCAGTGCTTTCCCCTTCTCCTACGTATGAATCAACACATCCAAGCGAGCGGTGCCAAAGCAGGGGGTGGGTAGGAGACAGCCTTAGCACTGTACAACAGCTGTTGTTTTGCCAATATTTTCAGTAGGAAATTCAGAACAAAACTCGCCTTTTGGACCACGGATCTCATTAAAGTTCACCGATGGCACTGGAAAAGAGAGAACTTAAAAGGTTTGCTGGGTTTCTTTTTAATGCTGTTACAATAGAAGACACTATGTAGATGTTATAAAAGGCTGGCTTTAAGGTTTCGTGAAGTCGTCTGCCGCCAGTCCTAGTGAGACACTAGAGGTGGTAAAAAAGTGAATTTGCCAGCAAGAAACATTTATTGCTGCATGGCAGAAAGTGCTTCCTGTTGAAATGACAGATTGGCAGAGACGCTGAAACCGATTCCCTTTAGTTTCTTCACTGCGGTTTTACAGGAAGGTAATGGTGGGAGATGATAGACGGTAGGGTAGTGTTTCTGCTCTCTTCGAGTTTCTTTATTCTTGTTCTCCTCTCCTAAATTCAGTTGCACATACATATATTTTTAAGGCTTTTCTTTTGTGGCAAAGACCTTAAAAAACAAAGTTAACCCAAAACATATAAGGAAGCCTTTAGCTGGCACTGCATGTAACGTTATAGTGCCAGCTGCCAATTTGCCGGGCGGTTAGTGCTTGATTTATAGTTTCACATATGTGTTTGAGTGGGTGGGTCACAGCTTTTCAGTGCCTTATTTTCCTTATTTTGTAACTTTGGTTAATCATTTCACTCGCTGCAGTCGCTGTGTCCAACAGCAGAGTCCTACCCTTGATGGGCGGCATGTTCATAACTCTTCAAGCGCTGAGCTCCTCCTCAGTGGTATATCCCTGCCTTCTCCCCCTCATTTCTGTAATGTCTTTTCCTTGCTAGGCTGGAGGAGGAGGAGATTCTGTGCCAACTCTTTGAGCTCTCACTCAGCTGCTGCCTTCACAACAACTATAAACGTTACCAAGCGCCCCCGTTGTTTTCATACTCCATCCGTATACTCTATACTTGCTTGGAAGTGAACCTTATGGAAATTTTGGGCTGTGAAGAACCTCGCAGATATTTCCACTTGAACTGCCATGGTAGCAATAACACACTGTGCTTGCGGCCTGCTGTCCACCTAGTGACCTTGAGCTGCTTTGCAGTGGCTGCAGAGTGAGATGCGGAGACGGCAGGAGCCCTGCCCAGGGACCAGCAAGGGGCTGCACGGGGTTGCACAGGAGGGTTTTACAGGTGGGCAGGTCAGAGGGGGCACACACACGTGGGTGCGCACACACACGTGCAATCTTGAGGCCAGTCATTAAAAGCGTGAAGGGAAAGATGGAGAGACTGAGTTCGACTACTGTCAGGGATGTATGCAGCAATTCACCCCTGTAATCTCTATGCGCAATCACTGACAACACAAATCACCCATTCTCCTTTGCTGCCCTAAATACCGCAATCATCATTTGCAATCTAATATCGTATCTCACTGTCCTTCCAATGCTAATGCAAAACCACATCAGAGCAATGTGCAAGGTGACCTGCAAAATGCATATAAACTCTGTGCCACACCGTTAGGATGAAGAGTTGAATTTCTGGGACGCTTGCTGGCATGTTAGGCTGAGCTTGGGCTTGCGTGGGACACCTGTATTGCAGAACCACAGCCTAGCCAAAAAAGTTGGGTTTGGTGGGAGTGATACCCACAGAGGCATACATAATTCTGTTCCGTTTGCCGCACCTCTTGCCTACAGTCTGTCCAATTCAGAGTGTAATGTACACAGACATAGCTTTTGTGAAATAAGCACACTCATGCTCGAATTCTGTGGACTACGTAAAGCCTATTACCCAGATTGCTCATGTTATCTAGTTCATTCCTGTTTTTTGGTCCAGGATACTGCTTTAGCACAGTATTTTGAGGAAGAAATTGAAATAGGGGAAGATAAAAGGTGTTCTGTGGTTTCTTTTTAATTGGAGACTGGAGGCAAAGTGCCTCCAGATAATTTCTCAAAGAAAAGTCATTGTCTTCTCCCACTCTTGTCATTAATCTCTAAAATTATTGCACAATTTCTGTTTAATGTGTTAAGATTTCTTAATATGTTAAGACAATGTGGAAAGACAAATTTGAACAGGAGGGAGCATGTTTCTTTGAATGCATAATTTTTAAATCTTTGTCTGAAGTCTTCATTCGTCTTGCCAGGCCTTTTGCAGTTAAAAACTTAATCAAACTCAGTATGATTAAAAATACGTATTTTTATAAGGGCAATTCATCAAAAGAACTGGAAATGGCTACAAATATTGAGAGTGATAGTCATTCAGATTTTGCTGAAGCATAGATTGTAGCTGTGTTAACCAGTGCTGAAATCAGGGATTCCCAACATATGGCTCACATGATACTTTTGGTTCCCCAATTTTTTATGTGTTACAAAGGACTTGATGCATTCACAGTAGCGAATGTCAATGTATTGTAGCGCAACACGTGCTTAAATGTAATACCATGCCTAAACATATTGGAGTGCATGTATGTTTTGCTGCATTACACTGTAGCCATTGTATGGTTTCCACAAAAAAAGCTTTGGGTTCCCTTGGTCTAAATTTCTGATTTTATAATTTAGTGTGATGTTGCATTAGTGAAGCCTTTTTTCATCAAGCAGAGTCAACAGACCTAAGTTTGAAGTATGATGTGAATCCGTGGAGTCCTTGTGCAAGCTTTTTTGCTTGGTTTGATTAATTGAGCTTAAAAGGAAGAACAGAAATTAAACTGAAGTATAAAAAGCCTACAAAGCCTCGCTTTAATTTGGAAAATTACTCAAGCCATTCTTTGATAATTCCCAGGTATTTCTTTTGTATTTATCCCCACTCCAGATTATTTCCATTGGCAGACTGACGTGGGTAATGGAGTTTCCTTCTTTGCTCGTGAAGGCTTTGGTCAGCTCTTTCTGTGCTTTTTACAGTCACCAGGCAGAGCTGCTGGTACTGGTTTCTGGTCATATTTTGACCCTCATGTTAGTGTGGAATAACTCACTCGGGGAGTCTCAGTGAGGGACTCTCAAATTTCCAGTAAGAGGGTCACCAGCAAGCTGTTATTTTCCATTCCAGTTCTGGTGTCACAGCCCAAGCAGTCTTCTGGTTTTTGTCAGCACATGACTTCAAAGTTTAGTAAGCCTGTGCAGGTATCCGTGTTGACGATCTGGTGTTGAGCACCACACCAGAAACACCAGCTATTTGAACACGACGATGGCATTATTTGCAAAAACAGTTACTGTGGATTTTTTTTCCCCCAGATCACTCTGTCATTCCCTGGATTGTTCTATATCCAGCTCAGAAGGACATATTTATAAGACTTGTTATTCTGACTCACTGAGTTGAACAGTATTACACAACTATTTTTCTGTCAGTCATGGGATAATATTGCCAAAACTTCTCTGTATCTTTTCCTATGCATTTGCTGGTTTTGATGGATATTCTACTAATCAGCAAGGTAGGAAGTATTGAACAGGTATCAAAGCACAGTCCCTGTTGCTGCAGAGGGTTACTCAAGCAACACTCTATAATTTAGATGCTCGGTAATCAACTCGGGGCATTGCGACAGTTTGAGTTGTTTTTGTTAATAGAGATGAAATTATGGGTGTAACTAGCTGGCAGTCTTCAAACAGACTTTTGCAAGCTGTTTACTCAGCTGTCCCAGGGCAACAACTGCATACGTGAAGTGAATTCTTCCAATATCTGCTGTGGTATATTTAATTTATCCTCTTTTGCCACAGTGTGAGAGACATAAATTTTGAAGAAAGTAGGATTCATGTCAGATGTTACACTGCAGATAGGCTGTGACATTAGCTGCGTCGTTTGACATCATGGGTGAAGATTTTGTTACTTCAAAGTATATTCTTACTTATTTTCCAGTAATTTAAACCTCCAAAATCAAAAGGAGAAAAAGACCAAAGAAAAATAAATCACAGTATGCCTAGTATATGGACAAAGATGAGTTGCATTTTTAAATCAACAGGGCTAATAATAATAATACCCTCTGGAAGCAGCTACTGAAGTTTTTCTAATTCTAGTTTAAAGTAGTATATGCCTAGTTTAAGTGGATATAATTTGGTCCACCCAAGCACGTACCAGTTTACAAAACACTTTTAAAAGAAATCACTATTATTCCTTTTTTGGGCAAATCCTGTCAGATGCATGGTGCTCTTGATAACATTACTGCTTAGTGATTTTTAAGGTCAAAAAGACACATTAATCTGTGCTTCCATGGTTTTCAGTAAGAAAAAGATAATGGAAAAAATAGTCTTCTGGATGTACAGACTTTGAAGACTGGTGAAATTATATTGGGCACTCCTTAAAAAAAAATAAAGATGTTAAATGAGTGAGGTTGTCTGAATCTTCCTGAAATATTTCAGAATGCTATTGTAATGGGAAAAAGATGCTGATAAAATTGACAGGAAAGAGTTAGGGAAAATTTTAAACAACTTGCAGACGGTTTCAGCTGCCACTGAATCCTATTACATTTTCCCCTCCACCTCAAACATAATGCGAAATAAAACAGTAATGCAGTTCTCCAAGCAACTGCAACAGAAAAGGGCTTGAGATAGGAAATAGCATTACGGTCTGATTCAGAGCTGTGCAGGGCAAAACTGGCTGTAATACTTAAATACAGAGCAAAACGAAGCCCTGCTTGCCGTCCTGCAAAGCTCTTCGCTAAAATTGCATATGTGACTTGATGGATGTTGTGGTCTGAGCCGTTTCTGGGGCAGGGAGGGAGGAGGGGAGAGGGAGAAGGGAGAAAGTGAGGCCGTTATAAGAGTGAGCCTAATCGATCACTCCTATCAGCTGCGCAGAAAATTAACTACTTTACAATTCACTTCTGTATATAATATGTCATATTCCTCAGCTCTAGAATGAAAAGGTGTAGTACTGACACCATTAGGGCTGAGACTGGCTTACTGTCTTTGGCTTGTGATCAAGTTCATTTGAGCATGTGGAGCTGTTTTTGAATTTTTAAAAAAATAATTCAGAAAAGTTTTAGTGGGCTGCTTTCAACATTGTTTTTTAAAAGCTGGTAATGTCTAGACTGATTTCTTACATTGCAGAACACACTGAGCGTCCCTCTCGCTGCAAAACATTCCTTGTGATTCATAGGTCCTGGACACCCCCTTTAAGAGCTGGAGCACTCGAGCTATAGATTTTCACTGTCATAAAGGTGATAAAATATATTAACCTAAACAAAAATGTCTCTGGCTGGCTTCTGAGAACTCAAACACAACCAGATGCGGTGCTAACCGGCAGCGCTGGCATGGACTCGGACGGTCGGGTCCAGGTTCTCAGCTGACATATATCAGCGTAGCTCCCCTCCAGCCGTCCGGCCAGCCACCATCCAGCTGCAAGGGGAGGGCAGGGCAGGGCAGGGCAGGGGGGATGCCTGCCTGCCTGTTTGCCTGCCTGCCTGCCCTCCTGCCTGCTGTGCTTCGTCTGCCAGCACTGGCTCTAGAGAAAAAAAAAAACAAAAAACAAAGAGCAAAAGAGATGGGCTCCTAGCTTAGCTTTACTTTTCTTTGTGAACAATTTATGAACTGCTTTTTTGACCGCTGAACAGTTGTTTATAAACCAGGCAGAGATGAGAGGCAAACAAGATGAGAAGAAAAAAAAAAATAGCCAAATCGCTGACCGCTCAAATTCAGAATAAGTCTGTCCTGCCAGGTGATGACAGAGTTGCTTCAGACTTTCTCTTTGAAGGTGCGTCGCTTGCTGCACTGGCCAGTGAAGGAGTGAATTTATAAGCTGCTGAGAGAGCAGAGGTACCTCATTTAGAAGAGATAAGTTGGCAATCGGAGGGAAAAGTTGTGAGAGATCTTTTCTGTCCCAAAAAAGAAGCTTCTTATCAAGTCCATCGTTGTCTGCTCCTTGGGGAAGCCCATGTGCTGAGCTAAGAAGGAAATGAGAGCAGAGAAGAGCAATTATGGCTTCTGAGAACTCAAACACAACCAGATGCGGTGCTAACCGGCAGCGCTGGCATGGACTCGGACGGTCGGGTCCAGGTTCTCAGCTGACATATATCAGCGTAGCTCCCCTCCAGCCGTCCGGCCAGCCACCATCCAGCTGCAAGGGGAGGGCAGGGCAGGGCAGGGCAGGGGGGATGCCTGCCTGCCTGTTTGCCTGCCTGCCTGCCCTCCTGCCTGCTGTGCTTCGTCTGCCAGCACTGGCTCTAGAGAAAAAAAAAAACAAAAAACAAAGAGCAAAAGAGATGGGCTCCTAGCTTAGCTTTACTTTTCTTTGTGAACAATTTATGAACTGCTTTTTTGACCGCTGAACAGTTGTTTATAAAAAACCAGGCAGAGATGAGAGGCAAACAAGATGAGAAGAAAAAAAAAAATAGCC
This sequence comes from Charadrius vociferus, assembly GCF_000708025.1. Taxonomy (NCBI): domain Eukaryota; kingdom Metazoa; phylum Chordata; class Aves; order Charadriiformes; family Charadriidae; genus Charadrius; species Charadrius vociferus. Next base: position 1,321,574 of record NW_009648900.1, read on the forward strand.
AAATCGCCGACCGCTCGAATTCAGAATAAGTCTGTCCTGCCAGGTGATGACAGAGTTGCTTCAGACTTTCTCTTTGAAGGTGCGTCGCTTGCTGCACTGGCCAGTGAAGGAGTGAATTTATAAGCTGCTGAGAGAGCAGAGGTACCTCATTTAGAAGAGATAAGTTGGCAATCGGAGGGAAAAGTTGTGAGAGATCTTTTCTGTCCCAAAAAAGAAGCTTCTTATCAAGTCCATCTTTGTCAGATCCTTGGGGAAGCCCAAGGGCTGAGCTAAGAAGGAAAGGAGAACAGAGAAGAGAAATTATTTTTTGAACTGTAGAGCAAAGTACATCCCTATATACACCCCCATGGCCCTATCCACATTCCTATGTACATCATCTACTCACCTGAGTAATTTGTTTAGGTCTGTGGTGCGTTATGTGGGAAGAATTACACATTCACTAGTTTGTTAAATGAGTTGTATCATTAGATTTTTGTTTGCATGACATTAACTGCCCAAAGCAACCACATAGTTAAAGCTAATATATATATATTTTTTTTTTTTCCTATTGTCTGTTCATAGACATAAGTAGAGTTATTGTCTCTAACAAGGCACAAGAAGGTAGACCCTTATTGCACCCTGGGGACTCACAATTCCATTGGCAGGAAAGAGTTAAAGGGAGCAGGACTGTTCCCTGTTTGTAAGCAAGTCAGCTCTTGGACTGTATTTCTCGTTCTGCCACTAAGGGCTTCTATGATATTGGGGCAATCCTGGAGTTTTAGTTCACTGATCTATAAACTGGGTCTCCCATTACATTTGGTGACATTAGGTTCATCTTCAAAGCAGCGAGAGGTGCAGCAGCACGGACCCATGCAAAGAGGCCGGGCAGCTTCCACAGTTGGGTCCGATGTCTACAAAGTGCTTTGGGATTCCTGGAAAGCGTGAAGGCTTGTTGTTCACTCACAGCAGATTGTGTCACCGATTCCCAGGCCAGTTGCCACATAGACCTTAATTAACCAACCAAGCACTCGGAATATAAAATATTTTCAGTAGCGTGAAATGATGCCTACTATTGGGGAAAGCGGATAAACTTTCCGGCAGAACCAGACTCTGCAACTGCTGGCAGGTTCCCTTCCACCTGCTCCTGTCTGAAGATTACCACCACCATCTTCTTCACCTAAGTTAGGTCTTCGCTAGGTGGGTCTTCGTTTTCCTTTGGTGTCTGCCTGACGTTTGAGTGAGCAATATGATTACATGTGAGTTATTGAAAACTCAGGCTGTTGCTGTACTAAATAAAGTCAACGAAGGCCCAGAATTATATAGGACAGCTTTGTGTTTAAGCTTAGTAGTTTAATTTTACATTATCCTGCCGCACATACCAGATTTTCTGCAACATGACAGTAAATGCTTTTTTCTCTTCTTTTTTCTGCTGTTGGCAATGCAATCCTGTAAACTTACCGTTTCTTCTTTGGGGCGGTTGCTTATACTCATGATGGCAAGGAGTAAAACATATTGAAACAGTCATGGTTACAATTTTTATAGATTCTGAATGCACATTAAATTAGAAGCAAAGGAGAAGCGGAGTTACATTTGTTGTGTAACACTGTACAGTTAAGGCCAGAACCATTCCTGCCAACGCATCTGCAAATGTTTTAGCTCGTAGCTGAGAATCAGAGCAACATTGCTAAACATGGGTGGATGGTATAGTACAGCCCAAGTGTCACCCATTGAACGAAGAACCCCACAGAGAATCTGGCTAGAGTAATTAATGAATCCATTTGGAAAAGTCAGTGCCCTTCAATTAGCCTGAATGTAGCAAAGCAGATGGGATCCTATCCTCCGGGGAGAAAATTGAGAAAGATCCTAAGAAATACTGCATTGGACTGATTTATCTGGGTAATTATAAGCCTCATTTGCACAAAACTGTTCAATATGGCTGCAGTGAGAAAATTAAGAATTTATAAAATGTTGATATGTGGCCTAAACTATCGATGGTAGTGGAATCATCTGTCAAGCAGGATCTTGGTTCAGAATATTAAACTAATCATCAGCCGGGAGAGGCTGAAAGGCAAACTTGGCGGTGGAGCTGGGGGGCGGAGGGGATGCATTTCTAGCAAACCTTTTGTTAAAGGCTCCTGTGAGCTCATCTGCAGTGGAAACATTTACTGCCGTCCTAATTTTGTGTCCTGCCTTGAAACATCCTGTAAGATATTAGAAAGTGAAAGAATGCCTCTAAAGAAACTTAAAGAAAAGAAAACATATTTTTTAAAATGCAAATTTTCTTTAAACATCCAGTGGTGGAGGAACAAAATGAGAAGAGTAACAATAGCAGCATTTGAGAGCATGTGCATCCTAGCCTTATCCCAGGGAGACCCCTCTATCCTTGTCAGCAGTCTTATTTTTAAGTCAAAGCATTGCAGGAATTACTTGTATGAATGGGAAGCCACACAGCGTCTTTTGAGGGCTAAACTGGAAGCCAGTACATCTATATTGTAACTGTGTTTAAGTGTGATAGAAAAGGAAGCAGGATGGTTTATAGAAACAGCATGAGAAAAATAAACACTGCTTATGACAGCATTGACATCGTGTAGAAATTATGGTCTGCGGGGTCTAGGGCTGAAGGGTTCTTTTGGCTATAGGGAAATTGCACTCCAGTATCATGGACTTCCCACATATTTTGTGTTTTTAGAAACACCTCAGCTCGGATAGCTCTGAGTAGCCTTTTGCATAATATTTTCTGAATTTGGAGCTTCAGCCGTCAGAAGTCTTGGACTTTTTAACAAACAGGAAAGACCCCTTGTAGTCCTAGCTATGCAGAGCAAAGAAGTGGGCCTCATCACTCTTCCAGCCCTCTGAAATGCTTTCCTAGTTCAGGGCATTTCTCTGCCATTCCAAGGCCAGCCTTTTTTTCCCCCTCTTTTCTTCCTCCCTCACAAATGTCTCCTTTTCAAAGATGACAGATGTTGGTGGGTACCTGCACAGCACCCTCCTCGCCCTCTCCTACCCCCTCCAGCAGCGCGGTGCTGTATTGATGTGTTGGTTTGAACACTATCCCCATTGAACTCGAAATTCAAAGTGTATTCATCTGTTTTAATGAATTAAAAAATCAGTTCTGGGCAGAATGTCAGACATAACAAATGCTTTTAGAGTACTGAACCAGTGGCGACAAAGCCGTGCAGCTCCAGTTGTAAGCCTGCCTTGCACATTCACTGGTGTGCATAATGCATGCTGTCAAATTTTGTATTTTATTTTTTCCTTTTTCTTACCTCAGAAAGCCTGAGATAATGCGATGATGAGTACACTGGCCGGAGCAGCCAGGGTGGGATGTTCCCACTCCCGGTCGTCCTCCCAGCCCGACAGCAGGCGGTATGAGACTGGCACAGTTTGGCCTGTGACTGCACCTTCTCGCCCTCTGCTGATAAATAAGCAGGCTAATTGAATTAATAAACAGATAGCTCTTTTCCCTGCCAGCTGGAGCACCATCAAAACGTGTGATAAATTATCTGTCAATGCTTTAACCACAGGGAAAAATGAAAAAATTAGCTGCCTCAACCTTTCCTCTCCAACTCTTCTCCCCGCTTTCCCCTTCCCCGGTCCACCCAAGCTCCCAATTTGGTTTGCCTCCACCCTCCTCGCCCCTTGTCTTCTCTCCTTTGGCAGATCTCCAAAGAGGAGTAGCCGTGAGAGAGTAACTCATTTGTCCAGGCTGCTAATGGGTTATTAAGGCTGTAGGCGGCAGTGGGATGCTGATGTTCCCTGGGAAAGAGGGACAGAGGCTGCGGGAGCACAGGGCACATGTTTGGGGTGAGACTGCCCGTGCCTCAGACTGCCAGCACACAGTGATCTCTTAATTGCCCTTAAATTGTGAACTCTTGTGGCTGAGACAGAAGCTGAACATGAGGGGCAATGAGGGGTCTGACCAAACAGGAGACAAGGCATCAGGAAGCCTTACACTGACTTACTGGTGGGTCAGCCAAAAGCGGGAACTTCATCATAACCCTTAGTCCTGAATGTCACAGAGGTGGGTAGTGCATGAGGCTTTTTAGTTTCAAAAGAGAGGGAAACGATGGGACAGAAGGACTCCGTGATTTCCATAATACAGTCAGGATGTCCCTGTCATCACCTCCCAAAGTGCTGTTCCCTTTTGGAAATAACATATATCTTACATTGAGTCCCTCAACAGCCCTAAGTAACAGGAGAGGAGAAATATTTTGCTGCTTCACACTGTAGACGGGAGGAAAATAGCTGAAGTTTCTGTTGCATTACCTTGATTTCCAACATACTTGTGTAAGTGCTTGTGTGCCTTTATTGGCCTGGTTTCCCTCACCGCATCTCCTCTATAAGCTTCCCAGTGAGCAAGCTGGAAAAGCTTCCCAGTCCCTCTCTTTCGAAAGCAGCAAGAAATGGGAGGTGCTATGGAGTTGCTGAGGAGTCTGAGATGGGAATGAGATCACGGCGTTATGATCTTGTTCAGAACATGACATTTTTTTCTGGTGCATATGTCAAATGAATCAGACAATGGTGGTGTCAGGAAGATGGATAATGCTGTCGGCAAGGCTGGGAGAGGAGACAGGAAGATGTGTTAAGCACCAAAACCAGACGGTATTTATGCCTTTCTCCCACACTCAGTAGAAGTACACAAGAAATATTAAAAAAAAATGAAGGTAGGGCAATAGCAGGAGCAGCCGGATCGCTGACATGCTTTTCGGAAGACTTGTCCATGCTGTGAAGGATGGTGAGCACGGACAGATAACTGTTGTGCATGAGTTGCCCGTTCCTGTGATCCTGGCAGCTGCTTCTGGTACACAGGGAGGTGTCTGGGTCAAGCATCGCCCCGGCCCCATGGGGGACGCTCACCCAACACGCGACCCGTTCTGCCTCCCACAGGGTGCTGCAGGGACCCTCTGCCTTCCTGTCCCCAGGCAGGGCACCTCTGCCAGGAATTCGCCTTTAAGTGGTTATTTCTGCCCCCTTTCCCTTGGGCAGGAGGGACAGGGAAGAGTCCACAATCAAGCAAGGCAGGATACTCTGTACCTGTCACTTGGCGCTGGAGAGGAAATCCTGCTCCGGTGACAGCCACTGTGACTGTGGGTCTAGCCAGGCCCCTGACCCATGCAAATTTGTTCTGTATCCTGTGGTATGTGCTGTGGGAAAGCCAAATCCAGATGTTCAGAAATGGCAGGATGAGTCAAAGGCTTACCAAGCAGGCAGCATCCTTCCCTTCCCCGGGGAAGGTTGTTTTTTTGCTTTGCTCTGACACATTGCTCTGAAAAGCAGTATTGCCGAAGAGTAAGCATACCATCAAGAAGAGAGTGAGCAGCTGATACTGCATTTTATTTAGCCATGGGAAGCGTGTGGGGATGCATTCCTAGCTCCTTCAAACACAATGTGAAGCCTGTTAGTGTAAATCACAGTCATGCTTTCTTTTTCCCACTGAAAAACGTGTTTAGGGGTTTGATTCTTGTTATGTCTTGTTACACGCTGTAGCTGTCCTAAAGCGTATTAAAAATCCTCGTGGCCCTGATAAGAGTAGGTAGCTGGTAGAGGGTTGAGCTGTTGCTGTTCCTGGAGCCTCAAGTGGCTTTGAAATTCAATGCGTCTGACCCAAGACGCTGCTGTTTTAAAAGCAGCTGATAGACACCAGGGTGGGGAAAAAAAAGGCAGGAACTTGAGCTGTGTGCGAATGGAGGGGATGGCGTTGGAGGTGAAGAACAAAGGGGGCACCGCAGAGGGCAGCAGCCTGAGGGATGAAGTCAGGGGGGGAATATGGGGAAAGGTGGGAGGACGTAAGAGACCTCGGATGAGGGTGTAAAAGGACAAGTACATTTCAACGCTGATATGTTGAATGCTGAATATTCATGATACCCATGCAGGTAATTCTCAGCATAGATTATGTTTATTTTATAACAGGGAAAATTGACACAAAATGAACCTGTTTACACTCCTCATGGTTTGTAGCTATGTACTACATGCCGTACGTGAGGGCATGCATTTAAAAAGTCAGTAGCCACTAGATTTTCATAGGCAGATGAAAGCTGTCTGCTGAATTAAAATGTTATTTTCATTTTGGGGGGTGAAATTCTGGAATTCAGCTTTAAAAAAATGTGAAATAACCCATAAGAACGTTCTCATTTTATATGTCCCTGGACTGTACTTTAAATTCTAGTCATTTCTTTAGAAAAAAAAAAATTAAAATCCATGAATGCTTTAAAAATGTCTCAGGAATCACTTAACTTTAGAAATGAAGGAGAAAAATAACTTCACCTGAAACTTACATGATAATGAGACAACGTCTAATTACCTGCATTGAATTCTCCAGTCGAGCCAATAGGCTAATGAACATCAATACTCTTTCACAAAGAGCTCTGGGATCCCTAATGGCTGTTAGTGGTCAGGGCTTTGGTTTTACATTTCAGAGTCTGGTTGGTGTAATCTTGAAACAAAATCTACAGATCAGATCATATCCTCTGTGCAGTCAGTGTGTGCACGCGCGCACGTGCATGTATGCGCGCACGCGCGTGTGTGTACGCCCTTGAGCACTGCACATCTGGGATGAAATCAAAGCACTTTTAAGTGCACATGTAGGCCATTTCTGGCTTGCCAGTAGCCCTTTAAATGTGCTGGGTTTAATCCAGGAAAAATGAGTATTCAAAAATCACACCAGTGAAGGAAAAAAAAACCACCCAAGTTTTATATACTTGGATGGCATTTTTCTTTGAATATGAGTGACTTAATCATAATCAGCCTTAGTGAGAGGTGGGCGATGAAAGTTCAGAAATCTTCTGACAGAGAAAGACTTTGAACCTGACGTTCTCATGTCCTTGGTGTCTATATTATGCTCATGAGAGGGAAAAGGAAAGCAAGCAACTTGCATCCTCGGCAAGAAACTGAAGTCGCTTGAGGCTTCAGAGCAATGTTCTGTGGAGAGGGATTTTTGTGGTGCTAATCCCATCTGGTCTTTGAGTATAGATTAAAATACCCAAACCCATAGTGTTCTTTCCAGTGTAAAGAGTGCTGTGATTTGAGGATTTGCTCCATATCTGGCTTGTATAGGAAATTCCACAAACTTCCTCTGAATTCAACTCCCACTTTTCTCATGTAACACATTCATAAATGTTCATTGTGAGTTCAGGCAAAATATATATATAGCAATGCAAGCGCTGAACAAGCACTTCCCACTTGCATTGTACTAGAAGATGGGAACATGATTTTAGAAACCCAGTTACAGTGTTTACTTATGGGTCTGAGGAAGATCCGAGCTCCAGACCCTTTGGCAGAGCCTTTGCCAAAATGTTTTATGTCTAGTGTGAAGAAAGAGTCTGTGGTCTCTCAGCTCGGGAATGAGCTGCAATACATGTGTTAGAGAATAGGTCTGGAAGATGGGCAGTACAGGCTCAGGTCTCCTCAAGCCCAAGTCTTCCCACTAAGGGAAGCTGTTAAGACTGGGTCATTTTATTGCCACCTCCTTTTTCTTTGTTTTCCGTGGGTGGCAACCTAGCACGCATGGGAATCTCCCATAGATGAATCTGGCAGAGTAACTAAGCAAAAGTTGTCTATTTGGAGAATTAGGATGGCGATTAGGTATGTGCCTGCCTACTGGTAGCAGGTACAGGCAATTAATTCCCAAAGTGTCAGGCATTTTGCTGTCAGAAACCTGCCTCTCCAGGGGTAGGTAGCAGCTAAGTAGCAGGTTTCCTTTTGGACTCTGGCACACAGAGGGGAAATCAGGCAGAAGTTGGTTGTATTTTTTGGATCCTTCCATTGGTATTGTATGTTGAAACTATATGACACCATTTGCTAGTAATAAATCACTTTGCTGTTTGTTGTGTGATTATATAATTAAATATCCCTTGTCATGGATACACATGCAGGGATTGACTTAGACTTGGTGGGAATTAAGGGTTTGATTTTTTGAACTTTACATTTCCTGACTCCTGCGCAAATCAAATCCAGTTGTTTAACAGTGCATTGAGAAATGATTCATGCAAGAAATAATAGTATATAGTGAGAAGCACAAACCATACTTTCAGTGTATTTTCTATCTTGATTATAATTTACTTGTTCATTAAAAAGGCGTGTAGAATAGGAATGGAGAGTTTAGTGGGTTTGGTTTTCTAATCCTTAAAAAGGTGGTGCATTGCACAAGGATAATGATGCTTATCTCCTTTCAAGGTGCTTTGAGATGAACAGAAAGAAATTGCAGGGTGGAGGTGAGACGTAAACTCACTCGTGTTTTCTGCTGTCCCTGGAGCCGTGGCTGTTCTCAATGAAATGCTGTCACCAGAAGATGGCAGTTCTGGCAGAGTACCCTTGGGCCACCCTGGCTGCGACCTGCATTGTATTACTTAAAAACTGGCAGTCGTCCGGAGAGGTGTCACTTGGACTGATGTCACCAGCAAGCGTGGCGGCTCGGAGCTCCTCTGTGCCCTGAGTTCAGGGACACTGAAGCTGCTCTTGCAGCTGACCCGTCCTTGAGCAGCATGGTGTCTATTAGTTTTATGGCCTCTTTGATTGTTTGCAGTTGATTCTCACTGCTTTTTGCTGAAGTTTAATTCAGTTTGCGTTTGGAAGGACAAGGGAGCAAATTTGTTGGTTTTATTAGAGGCTAAGCTGCACTGAAGGCTGGATGATGATCCATTGTTTGTGTTGTTACAAAATCCGACTAAGTAGGGAAGAAAGCACAAAGGAAGGGAAAAGTATAATTCAGATTTGCCAAACAGCCTGAGAATAATTAGAAGATTAGCAGTTTGGCGCTGTTTACTGGCGAGTTGTGAATTAAATGCATCCCCCTTTTCTCTTTACATTAGTGTAATGTGTCACTTCGGTTCTGGATTTCATGTCCTTTGTGCACCTCTCGCTCCTCCATCAGTCAATATGCAGGACTGTATTTTATTGCATAAGAAATGTAGGAGCAAGCATTTCATGTGGTATCAGAGACTTTCTAATTGCCGGTCTCCAAAATGTGCTCATACATATCTGCCATTCACTTATTGGGTGGAGATGAATTGCCCTCAGTTTGCTTTTATGAATGTGAATGGAACATTTGCAAAGAGTGGTTTCTGTTATGGACACTGAGAAATGCTTGTAAGCAGCCAACTATAAAAGAAATTCATGCTTAAACTCTTTCATCTCAGTCACAGTTTGAGGAAAGGATAAAACTCAGTGTGATGGTCTGAAATACTCCAGGAATTCATCTTGGGTACGATGCTTAGAGGAGCACGAGTGAAAAAGACCATTGCAGATGAGAAAACAATATTAGTGTCACTGAAGTCAATGGTATGCTTGCCATGAAGTTTGGCTAATCAAGATTTTTACCCTGAGGTTGCTACCTAATTGCAGATGAGTGGGGATGCCTGATGTCTGTATTTTTTTTCTGATTTCCCACCCCTTTCTAGTCTCTTCTGTCCTCTGTGGGGAACTTATTACACCCCTGTATAGAAGGGACTAGAATCACAGTCACTAGCGCAAGAAAATATCTTTGAGATTGTGTTTCATATGCCTACAGGGGTCTGATATAATCTCCTGATAAGAATATAGCAGACATTAAGCTGATACCTACAGCTGGTTTTGTCTCTTGTCTAATTTAGTGGGATTTGGGCACGCAGACTAGAAGGGGAAGAGAGTTTTTTCTGAGTGCAGCAATGCATACTTATTCAGAACAATGCAATCCTATTCAAAACCAGCACTCCATGTCTGTCCCAACCTAAAATTCAGCTGGATGATATAAGACCTTATTGTTTCATGTAAGCACAGACCACTCAGGTAATAACATCTGTAAAAACAGAGGAGATTTTTTGTCATTTCTCCACTCGGGAATAAATGGGAGAAAATTGTAGTTTATTGTCATGTACAGATTATGGCACACAATATAATGTCTATAGCCTGTTGTACTATAAATATAACATGCTCTAAATATTATACATCTTTATATACATATGAAAACCCCCAAATTATTTGAGTTTTTAGTTGCAGGAAAAGCAACCTCCAAATTTACAGTTTTATTTATCTTATGCTTTTTTTCTTCTAACAAACTGAAAAAAATGCTGTCTGTTTTTCACTAGCAGTTTTGGAGAAAGAAAGGTGGGGCAAAACCCAAGGCAACCTTGAAATACATATCATAATAGAGAAAAATTAGAAAGCAGCAAGATCCTGAACTGCAGAAGCGTTAGGCAAGCTGCTATTACTTTTCATTCATGATCACAAATGCTTGTAGCCCATTATTCGGCAGACTTACGGTTTGCTCAAAGATGTTCAGCGAAAAAATTATAATCTATGTTGATAAAAGGAAACATCAAGCAATTCACTGCACCATGATGTCAGGCTTGAGATGGAGGAAGCACTGTGAAAACTGTCTGTTTCCAAAAAATCTAATATTCCAGGTACAATGATAACTTCTTTGAAGTGTTAACTTCATATGACATTCAGTGGGGTGGCTTCAGAGTGAATGTGTCGGTTAGGGGCATTACCATGACCAATAGTACCGGGAACACAACACTCATACCTGTGGAGCACTAATATCCACTGTTTCTATTTCCTCCTAATCATTGAGGATGAGAGTTTATGTGCTTCTGGCTTCCTGGAGGATCAAAAGGGAATTTTCTTTATTCACTTGATCAGAGTCAGAGCAGGCTGTTTTCTGTGAAAGGCTTCTTACGTTGTCTGTGTCACTGACAGCCATTAATGGAAATGTCATGATTGAGTGGAAATCAGCTGTAACTGATGTTGGTCACTATGTTACTTGGATGAAATAAGACAAATAATCAGTAAGGGCCAAAAGCCAGGTAGGATGAGCACCTGGATTTCCTCTTGGCTTGAGGTTGGTGGGGATTTTTTTGAAAATTGCACTATAAAAGGGAGAGAAGAGGGACTGTGCCCTAAAAGACACTGTCACTGAGGTTAGTAGAAATTTTGGGTTTGGGTGAGAGCAGATCTGCATAGCGAGTCCTCCATTTCAGCCCCAGTTTGTCAACTGTCAGATACCGGCTGGCTCCGGTGAAGTCAGTCACACGGTTCCTGAAAAACTGAATGGCCATAGGGTCAGGTTGAGGGTGATGGTTTCATTCTAGGGGGGATTTGCTAATGTAGTTAGTCCAGTAATCTCAATTTTGATGCCATCACGTTTTATGTGACGCTAAATTAAAACAGCTGTTTGCAATTAGCACACATAAAAAGAACAATAACAAAAACGCAGCCTGCTCTTCCAGCGCTACACATACTCAATGCAAAGAGTTCACCAAGTTCTGGTGATTTTCCCTCCCTGTGCTCTGAGTAAAACAGCCAACACAATTGATCTCGCTAAAGACCAAACGAAAAAAAAAAAATGTTTATCCTTCCCCAAATGTTTGCGATGGGCAGCAGCGACTGGTTAATGAGAGATAAATGTTGCACCGGGCGCATGTGCAGGGAGGGCTCTACGCACAAAGTTAAAGGGAGGCAAGGGCCGGGTGATGGCTGTTGCTGCACTGGGACAGGATGAGGTAGAGAGCTGGTTTCTTACCAGGACTGGGATCCATAGCAGCTGGCCCACCCTCCCATTGGGAACAGGGAACAAGGAGCTTGTAAAATACACAGACCAAATGGAAATGACCCCTATTGACTGAAACCAGCTGCATGTCAGACCTCTCACTGTCTCTCTTGATTTGCTATCTCAAATAAATGGATGTGGTAGAAGGGGCTACGGAAAGAAAACAAAATAATTTATTCTCCTTGAAGTCATGCCACACTAATAAGCCACAGTTTTTACAGCTGAAAAAAAATGTTTATTCGCAGATTAAGTTTTTCCCTCTTTTTTTTTTTTGAGCTTTGAAAGTCTGCAGTTTAGAATAAGACATGCTGTAGTTCAGTTTCAGAGGCCTTTGGCAAATACAGCATTGGTAGATTTTGTTACGTATTCATCACATAAAACTGCTGGCTAATGAGAGCTTGGGGTTTTTGCATTTTGATTCAGAAAACAAAGTTAAGACAGCTTTTGTTGGTGCTTCGGCTTACATCTGCATGGTGGCTCAGCCCCATGAAAAAGGTGTTCATGAGTTTTGAAGAATGACGTGCAGAATGACTTTACTTATTCATGTGTTGTTTTCCATATTTTCCCCGATACAGTCCTGGGTAACACCAGTTATTCCGAGCATTGTGAAGAGCTGCTTGCAGTAACCACGGTAGTACTTTAATTTGGAAATGTTAAGGGCGACAGTTGCTCAAATCCTCCATTTTATACCCAGGATGGATTACTGCTATTGATGTTAGATTGAACTCCATTCTGACTTTAGAGGTAGGGAAGGAAATACTTAACCTCACTGTCATAGTTGCCTTGATCTCTTTTTGAGAAGACCATCAGGTTGTGACACATGCCATAGTGCAGGCATGGTTTGATAGGCTTTCTTAAGGAAACTTCTTAAAAGTCATGTCTAGTTTCCCTTCATGCAAACTGAAGCACTGATGTGTTTTGCTAACCTATCTTTTTTTTTTTTTTTTCAAAGTCTTGTTCAGCCAATTGATTGTTAGTGAAATAAGCCACCAAATTTGGATTAATGGATCTATTAGAGTGTCTCAGTGGAATGACCTTCATGAAGTCTGAAAAAACATGTGGGATACAAAAATTTGAGATGATACTTTGTATTGATCCTTTTACTTCTTTTTGCCTTCCACAACCTTTTTTTTTTCCTCTAGTATTTTTCTTTTTTTCTTCTCCTTAGGAAATTGTTTCTTCTTCACTCCCAGGTGCACAAACATGATAGGGTGGCAGCTTTGAACATAGGAGCCTTTACCTGTGGCCTTGCAGTGGAGTTGCATGGACAGATGTTATTTCAATGTAAACTAGATTGAAATTCCCGTCTATAGGTTCTGAGTGTCCTGGCAGTCACCCTCTTTGCTTTAAACACAAAACCAAAATGCAGTTCAATCTCGTCATTGCTCCTCCACTGGCAGATTTTGGCCACATTGGCTTGTAGGATCTTCTGACCATCATCTGTGACCCACAGATATTGCTATGGGGAAAGGCACGCCTCTGTACCTTTTACCACTGCTGTTTCTTGCTGGCTGTCCTATAGGTGGCATCTCTTACTGAGCTATCTGCTATTCATTATATCCTCTGGCTGGATAATGAATTATCCGCTAGTTGGTGGGTTATTCAGATCATGCTAGTCTGGCATCAAGTGATACTGTAGACCTTCCTTCCATTTTTATCGTACTATTTTCTGCTGACTAATTACTTGCACTAGTGAGACTAAACCAAGCTTACATAGACTTCCCCAAAAATGTAAAGAGGTAAAGAGGTCTTGGGTGGCTGCTTGTAAAGAACGTTCTACATTGAGCAAGCTGGAGAACCATGGATATGAAGGAGGTTTCCATGGGTTTGGAAGGAGCCCTTTTTCTAGCTGACATCTGTCAGGCTCTACCTTTGGCATACTCTTCTAGGACACCGGTGATTTCAGTAGTCCAAGGGTAGGATGACACCAGCGAGGTGTCTGTGTGCCAGTACAGCTCACAGCTTTGGGATGACTCGGTAATTGCGCTGGAAGGGAACTTTTTTCCTCTGTATTTCAGCTATAGCTGTAGCACACAAGGGCCCTATCCTGCAGTTCAAAATGTGGCAGCCCTTCCCATTGCCCTTTGGTAGTGTTCAGGTAAAAGTGAAGGAATCCCATTGATATTAAGAAGAGTTTTGCCCTGGTCAGGACTCCAGGGCCCAATCCAGTGACAGTACAAAACATGAGAAGCACAAAACAGAGGGATTAGCATGTGGTAACAACACAGCAGACGTTTGAACTTTCCAGTGAAGAGATAGGACCATGTTGAGACCACCCTCATTATTTTACTGTCTTTCTGATGAAGGACCAAGTTGGGTGCTAGTACAAGAGTAGAACATATTTGAGCCTGACTTTGAAAAACACACCAGTCCAATATATTTATCAATGAGTCTTTTAAATAATATCTGTAGTAAAAACAAAAGGGGAACTTTCTTTTAATGAGACTTTTAAAAGTTGCAAGAACATGAGCTTGATGAAGCTAATGCTACTGAGCTGGCCAAAGAGAAAAGGATGAGAGCCAGTTATTTTCCCTCAGCAGCACAGTAGGAAATGTGTAACTGTTAAATTTCAGTTCAGATGTTTATATCTTTATGTATTTACAGTGGAAAACAAGATTAGAGCCCAAGGATATGTTCTTTCTCAAACTGAAATAAGATGCCTTTTATCAAGGGAACAGAGAGAAAAAACCCTAATAAGTCTCAAAACACAGGACAAGGCACCATTTCTACAACAGCAGAAATCTTACTCTGATTGCTCAGATCATCATGTATAAATGTTGAATTTTCTGCCTTGTTCTGTTCCAGAGACTGAAGGCAGCGCTGACTCATCACCCTGCCGCCATGTCCAACGGGAATATGAACACCATGGGCCACATGATGGAAATGATGAGCTCGCGGCAGGACCAGACGCCACACCATCATATGCACTCACATCCTCATCAGCACCAGACACTGCCACCTCATCACTCATACCCGCATCAGCACCAGCATCCGGCGCACCATCCTCATCCTCAGCCTCATCACCAGCAGAATCATCCCCACCACCACTCCCACTCGCACCTTCACGCGCACCCGGCACATCACCAGACCTCGCCGCACCCCCCGCTGCACTCAGGCGGACAAGCACAGGTAGACCTTCATGCCATGCCACACCGCTGAGTTTTGCTGTTATGTGCAGTTAAGGCCTGATCCCTGTATTGTTTCTTCTTGCACGCGTGTCTTGTTAGGTACAGGCCCCTCGGGCTACTCATAAACGTCTACTATGGTGGTGGGGAAGCACAAACTTTATTCAGAAAACGGGGTGAAGCAGCAACTTGTTCTGCTGCTTAATTTGCTAGACATTTGTAATATCTTACTTTATAAGGAGCTCCAAGGTTTTTTCAGTGCTCTGAGCTCTGCAAATTGCCACATATCCTTTTATGGATGAGGTTTATTATGGAGATTAGCATATTATATATGTTGCTTAATGTGCTTGAACCTAAACTTCTCAGGCCCAGATTTAAAGAGCTGTATGTGTTCTACTGACAGAAATACATAGCACAATCTGTAGTGAAGTAAAATGGCACTTCGTGTGTATGCTCAAAGGAAGAAGTGTGTGTGTGTAAATGAAGAACCTCACCCAACTTAATGAGCTATTTATTTCCTGTCAAGACAAGGTAGTTTTAAGGTAAGGTACACTGGCTTAGAGGAAAAGAGAAAAGGATTCAGACGCTGTGAAGGGGGTAGCACCTCCGAGCTGTGGAGAATGAGAGAAGGCCAAGATTAGCTGAGAGTGCAGGTAATAGTTGGTAGATCTTGTGACAGGAGAAAAAGATGGGGAATCCAGCGCAAGGAGAGAGTTTTAAACCAGGATGGCAATTTTGAATTGGATTCAGGTGATGAGAACTCAGTGAAGGTCTCCATTGAATGAGATGGAGGTCTCAATTTTTGGACCAGGTATATTGGCTTCAGCAATTTGGTTAATTCAATATCTGAATGGAATGTTTCTTGAACTAATGAACTAGTGAGCTGACTTTAGCAGAGTCATTTTTAAGAGGAATTCTGTCAATGTCTTAAGATGATAGGCTTCTGCATCAGGATCGCACCAGAAAAATAAAGGTCTGGGGGCAGTGACTGTAACATGTCAGGCCAGGGGAGCAAATTTAAGGAGGACAAGCAGGCGGTGCGTAGGGCAAAGGACAAAGAAGAGTGCCAGCCGTAAGAAGTTCAATCTGTGAAGTATTGTGTTGCTTGCAAATACCTTTCAGACAAGCTCTTAGAAAACATTAAAGAAAATGAGAGGATTTGGCTGACATCCCAGTGTCCCACAACATTAACTATTTACTAACATCTAGCTTTATTATTGCAGAGGCTGCAAGCACATGGGATTTCCCTAAAGCATTTGCTAATGAAAAATGAATTGTCAGCTTTAGAGAAACAGTCTAAATAAGAGAGCAGCAGGCTCCCCTGTGAGAAGATGTCCAGAGCTTTCCCAAGTTTAGTTCAGTTTCTGTTTTGTGAATTCAATTATTTTCCCATCTGTTAATGAGTTATTTTCCTTGGAGTTGTTTAAAAACTCCAATAAGAAGACATTATCTCATAACACAGAAACCAGAAGTAACCTGATGGCTGTCTTGGAGATCTGTGAGAGAGTAAGGGTGAAGTTGTGCTTAGCAGACTGAGGACTCCATGGATGAAATGGAGGAAGTCACTTAACCTCTCGGAGGTTAAAACAAGGGTAATACTACTGACACCTCACCAAGGGGTTGGGAGGATAAACATATTAATGCAGGTGGAGGAGTCAGATGCCATGGTATGGCACTGCTGCAAAACATCCATATTACCACTTTTAAGAGGTGAGGAGAAAACAGCTACTTGAGAAAACAAAGATCCAGGTTTAAGGATAAGATAGAATGAGCCGGTGTGCTACAGCCAGTGTGCTACAGCCACCTCTTCCTCTTAACTTATGTGCTGCTGAAGGTGGTTTTGAGTCATTCCAGTTAGGAGTCTTGATGCCATGTGCTTTGTTTTCCCTGTTAGGGAATACAAAGTGTTCCCTGTTAGGCACCCCAAAAGATTTGCAGGTGGGCAAGAAGAAATATGGGCACCAGGGTAGGTGGGCTGACTGGCACCCACAAAGCTATGTCAGATTCACTCCAGAATCGGGGTGGGCCTGCAGTCAGATGAGCTTTGTGAGTACAGCACGTCACTGGAGGCAGCAGACCTTGATCCCCATCAGGGATCAAGGAGGTCTTCACCTTACCCATAGGTGTACGTGTCACCAAGAGGATGGCACTGGAGGGCGATGGCTGATGAGGCTGAGCACGACTCCTAGGGTCAGCAGCTTCCTGGGGCCGCAAAGCTCTTGCTGCTCGTCTGCTCCCATGGTGTGAAGGCAGTAGTGATTTCTGAACGGATGCATTAGCAGGGAGAAAAGAAGGGTTTGCTGACTAATAACCACATGGTTATTCATTTCTAAGCTCATCCATAGTCCCCATGGTGATGGCCTCTTTGGGAGTCAGATTGCTCCAGCAGACATTAATTTTATGGTGCGTTTTACTATTTATTAACCTCCTTATTCTTCTGAGCCAGATTCTTTCCTTCCAAGCCACCTGCCAAATGACAGCATGGTCCACGCCGCTGTGAGCCGTGTGGTCCCATGCTGAGACTGTTGTTATTCTACACCACACCCTTTTGTAATGTCAGAATTCATTTCATGCTTTTCAGCTACCATTTTGATACACAGGAGCCCAATGAATTACACTTTCGTAGAATGAATGAATGAATGGGTATGAGTTTTGTAGTAAGTTGCAAAGAATAGAGACAAGTATTGGATCAAGGATAAAGAAGAAATCACCTTCTGATAGGTATCTTTCTGAGAAAGAGAGGTATTTTATCAAGTTGTAGCTGTGTTGCCTTAACTACTAAAAGATGTCAGTATTATTCTTGTGTTGGTGCCATGAAGGTTTCTTCATATCAAACTTGCCAGAGTGGTAGCTTAAGCAGAGCAGTAGTTTGGATGTTGTTGCATTCTGTTAGCTGTCCCACGTTTCTCTTCATTATGGATTCATAATTAGCATCCTTTTAAAAAATACTAATTTTAATATATGTTCATTTTCTTTCTTATGTCCCTAGACAGGGCAACAAAATCCTGTTAGATAATGATGCTTAGACAATTACTAAGATATAACCTAATAGATTTCAGGGTTAAGAGCTAACTAGTAAGAGTCAGTTAATTATCCCACGTGACGTTATTAGTGATGTAATGGCAACCTTTATAATTAATATCTCCCAGAGATGGAGAGAAGATTTTGTTGTTCTGAAAATGCGCTCTGACTGCCCAAAGACTGACCGGTACATTCTGAAAACAAATGACTCACTAGTTATTCAGGAGAAAATGACCATATGAGGGGAAAGAGGAAAAAAAAGAAATCTATAGTTACATTTTTGTGCCTGCGTAGCAGACCCCACTGGGAGAGTTAAAAACCAAGAATTTTTAATGCTGGATGAAAAAGAAGAAAAATGGGATATGGAAAGCGTTTGCTGTCCCAAACCGTAAATAACACGTCTCTGAAGTCTGGAAAGGTGTTGTATGTGAGTAAATGAAACGTCTTTGATGAGATGTTGATGTTAAAAGGGATCTCTGAGGCCTCTGCACTCAGACATCTTGCTAAAGAGGTGGCGTGCCTGTCCCCGGTGGACGGGGAGCAGCTGGCATCCCTTGGCAACAATCTGCTGGTCAGTGGTCCTGTGCGGCGTGGGTGGCTGCAGCCGCTGTGGCTGGGGGGGGCCCCAACCCCCGGTGTGGACAGAAGGTCGGAGATTTTAGCAGCTAACATAACAACTTAATACGAGCTGAAACTTTAAAAATCAGTCAGAAAGTGAGGGGTGGCTTATTTATTTTTAGAAGGTTATTTTTTAAAAAAACCTTTTTCTGCTACTGTGAGAGAGATTCCCTGACTGCGCAACATAAAGCTGGGAATAAATTCGGCTTTATGCAAAAAGCGTTATCAGATGCACAGAATAATTACACATAAAATTGCCACTTTAATTGACACAAGTCAGCTGGGGGAGGGAGCAAACGCTTCTTTGCAGTTTGTGGTGAGATTTGAGACAGAAAAGCGACCTCGCAAGACGATAGTATCATTTTAATTGAGACAGACAGAGGTGTTAGGCAAACACATGTTAATTGCCGCAATTGAAATTCAGGGCTCAGTCTGACAAAGCGCTGAGTACGTCCACTCCCTGGAGTCAAAAGGAAGCACCTTGGAGGTTTGGGCCTTTGCCAGAACAAGAGGGTTAATTTTGAGTCAACAATTCAGGTTTCCAGACTGTTCCAGACTGTGCCGGAGCGGCCGCGGCAGCAGCAAGGTGAGCAGCAGCTCCCACCGCACTCGAGCCATGGGACCCGTGAGTCGGGCTCCCGAGCCCCGAGCACAATCCAGAGCAGGAGAGCAGGGGAGGCAGGAGAGCAACCCAAAGGCTGGCTATTATTCCCAGGCGGCTGAACGTTAAATCTGATGCTGGTTCCTGGCAGGGATGTGGGCATGTGTTTCATCTCCCCAGGAGCACAGACTACATGGGGCTGTCCCCGCCACATGCCTTTTCTGTAATGGCCAGTTACTCTCAGGATTCGGACCAACACTCTCCTGCACTTGAAAAAGCATAAATCCATATTTTTCCATAGTTTCGTAGCAGCAGGTCTGTATGTGGTGCACCTCTGCTGTCAAAGCCAGGCTGCTGAATAAAAAGGAGCACAGCGTCCACAGGGGTCAAATTGGAAATGCCTGAGAAGGGGAAAATCCCTTTTCCACATAGTGCAGGGATGCTAAAACGCAGGTGTGAGTTTAAGTACCTAAATCCTTTCTTTTGGCCCCAACTGAGGGGCACCAATGTCTGCTGGCCTTGTGTGATCCCAGCCCGCAGCTTCCCGGCTCCATGCGGGCACGAAGAACCTCCTGTCTCCAGAGGTGGTAAAGCGTGAGATGGAGATGGGGGAGCCTGCGAGATAGAAATGGCCTAAAATTTTGGAGGCAACTGGGGGGAAAAGAGACAGAAATAAGGCCACTACAGTCTACTGCTTTGATTAAAACAGTTGCTGAGAGAAACTTGACATTTCAGGTTTGAAATAGGTGGTGGCAGAGAAAGTACCTAAGTGAAATGTTTTTAATAACCGTAAGGGGAAAAATATTTTCCCTACTAATATTCAGAGGATCGTTTCAAAAAAAATCTCCCCTTTGACTACGGCAAGGGTTTGCCAGCAGCTAATTTCAGTGGCATCTGGCGCAGCCTTTCGACTTGTGCCTGTTGCAGACCTTGCCGGGGAGTGGGACGAGGGTGTGAGATTTCCCTTCCCCTTCCAGCATCCCACCTCCATAACTTCCCCCCCTTCACCACCCCCTGCCAAACCTTTTTTTTCCCCCGCCAGGTTTCGCCAGCAGCGCAGCAGATGCAGCCCACGCAGACGATACAGCCGCCGCAGCCGACCGGAGGTCGCCGGAGAAGGGTGGTGGACGAAGACCCGGATGAGAGGAGG
The DNA here is from genome assembly GCF_000708025.1 of Charadrius vociferus. Classification (NCBI taxonomy): domain Eukaryota; kingdom Metazoa; phylum Chordata; class Aves; order Charadriiformes; family Charadriidae; genus Charadrius; species Charadrius vociferus. The sequence goes on from NW_009648900.1 coordinate 1,341,592, forward strand.
CGGAAATTTCTGGAAAGGAACCGAGCCGCCGCCACGCGCTGCAGACAGAAGAGGAAGGTCTGGGTGATGTCACTGGAAAAGAAAGCAGAAGAGCTCACCCAGACAAACATGCAGCTTCAGGTGCGAGCCACTGTCTGCGCCCCCGAGGACACAGAGGGGCTCTTTGTGCTGTGAGGGGCTGGCGGTGCCGGAGAGCCCTCGCCGCCTTCGGGGCTGCCCCCGCACAGCCGGCTCCTAGCGGGAGTGCAGGCATAATCAAAGTCAATTAATCAAGACGTGTGCGCTTCAATTAAAGAAATAATTGCATTTTAGCGGGATAAGCCAGGAAAAAGCTGTCTTGGGATTTAGAAGCCTTTGCTAGACGGAGTTGTATTTATTTTCTTTCCTTGTCACTGCTTTTTGTGGGGATTTTTTTTGGAAGTGTCATTAACCCAGCTGTAAAAGACTTCTTCAGAGCATGTAGCTAAACCCTCATTCAAAGCCAGTGAGATAGGAGCATAAATAGATCAGTCTACCAGTAAGGAAAAGAATGAAGCGGATGGATGAAAATACCCGGAATATGATAATAAAAGCCCTTCTTATGGCGGTGCCCTTCTTATGGTGGGCACAGTACTTCTGCTCCATCTGGAGGCGTGCCTGTGCGCTGCCAAGGGTGGAAAGACCGAGCGCGTAATGGCACTGCCCCGAAACACAGAGGTGTGAGCAGCACCCAGGCACCAGCCATAGTGGAGCCGTAGGTGACATGCTGTAGGTGACAGCAGCCCTGCCACCACGCCACCCAGAGAGCAGCAGGCTGCCATTTGTCCCCACGGGTCTGGACCCCCATCCTGATACAGAGAGCCAGAGTATTTCCTGAGCAGAATAAAATGCTGCCTAAAGTATCTCTGGTGCTGTGAAGGGTTAGTTCGCTTGTCAGTTTATGTCATCAAATCTGGAAGCCAAATTGCCTTCAGAAGGAGTTATAAAATAATGTCACGGACAAACGTTAACATAAGCCCACCACATGAGCACCGAGTGGTATTTTTGCTCAGTTCTTCTGAAGTTGTGGAGCGGTTTCTATGTTCTTGGGTTTAAACTTTGCAGAAGAGCCTGATTTAAGCTTTGTGGCAAACCAGATCCTCTCTTTCTCTTCTAGAACGAGGTTTCCATGCTGAAAAATGAGGTAGCACAGCTGAAACAGTTATTGTTAACACATAAAGACTGTCCGATAACAGCTATGCAGAAAGAATCACAAGGATATCTAAGTAAGTAGCTCATATGTTTGCACTGTCTCCACACTCCTCACAGGAAAGCCAAGTTTCTAATTCTTCCCTCCAGAACCCCTTCTTGGTCATATTCTCACTTGAACCTGTCTTCTCAAACATCATCCGAGCCATCCAATCTCCTGCCCTTATTTATCCAGCCCTGCTCAAAACCAAAAAAGCCCTGGTTTGCGTCCCACGCAGCAGAGCTAGCCTTTCCCACCCCTCCATTCCGCAAGGAGATGCACACGGATGGACGCTCGCTCCCCTGTGGAGGATCCCGCTTGAACTCACAGCTCCAAACCTGCAAGAGTCCTCCTGGGCGCAGCACTGCCAGCACCTAAAAATAACTCTCAAAAGGAAAGTTAAAAAGGAAAACATTACAGTCCCCTCCAGCGAAAATGGTACTGTGCTCTGACAGTGGTGCAGACCAGGCGTGGCGCAGGTTTTCAAGGTTTGTCGACTCTTTTTTAACTCTTTTTTTTTGTTTTGTTTTTTTGTTGTTTTTCAAAAAAAAAATCTCTTCTAATGGAGATGTTGAATTGATTCTGTCTAGTTGATGCATTTTACAAGTGTGGCAATTTAGGGACAAATTCTTTGCTTGGCCCTAGAACAGCTCAGAAGAGCCTCAGGGTTAATATTTGCTAGATTGCGGCATTCTCTTAAAATAGAGCCCATTTCTGTCTCCTCTGCATCACTATGCATCTGGCTCTTTAACAGTACTCAGAGAAAAAAAATACATAATTGCATTACAGGCCTATCAACTGTTGCTTGAATTAGATTTTCTGTGCTGCAGTGCACCACACTCTACTTTTGATTCCAGCTGGAGCGAATAAAGCATTTAAGCATCCCAACTGATTCTATAGACCTTAAGATATCAAACTTTTTATCCTGATATTGGTTTCACAATCATTAAGGTCTTGGACTTTTTTCAAGGTCCCAGCTCCTGAAGTCAGGTTGATATGAAAGAAGCTGGTTTAAAAAAAAAAAACAAAAACAAAAACTGCAAAAGATCAGAAGATGGAAAGTGTTGGATAACTGTGTATTTTGAAATCCTGGGACTTCTGTATCCCTCAGGTTATTAGTATTGCTGCCGTAGTGGTACATCCCTTTTCCAGGAGTGTCACCTAGGCTGGGCTTGTTACTTGGGTGGATAATTGAGTGTGTGTTGTCTCTGTGCCCTCACCCGCTTCCCAGGTCCCGAGAGCAGTCCTCCCGCGAGCCCGGTCCCAGCTTGCTCCCAGCAGCAAGTCATCCAGCACAACACCATCACGACCTCCTCCTCTGTCAGCGACGTCGTGGGAAGCTCCACTCTCACCCAGCTCGCCAGCCACAGAACAGACATCAACCCCATCCTTTAAAAGTGGTTGATCAGAAACTGCTAGGGAAGTGTGGTAGCGTATCAAAGCGTCCTCTGTGCTAAGGACATTTGCAACCGTAACTCAAGCCTGGAAGATTCCTCAGTTCTTGAAAGACTCTGGCTTTCATTTTTATAGTTATTAAAATGTCTTTTATACTTAGTTACATAAAAGGGAGTTATGCAATTAATATGCTATCAGCTTGAGAAATGCTTTGGTGCTTTCTCCAGTTTTTTTTGGTACCAGTTACTTGTTTATAAACCTAACTGTTTCTGTACATAGTCATGTTTCCTTCTCACCAATCTAGCCTGAAGCCTCAGAAATACAGAGTTGTGTTAAACTGCAGCTTGTTAGCCAACGTGAGGCATGAAAAGTATTAAACAGAGTCATACATAGGTAACTAGGATTAATTAGGCTATAAATATAAAGAGAGGGCATCTGCTGACAGCATAATAAAAAACACGTTAGCGTTGTGCTATCAGCAGACCCCGTCTTGCATTCAGAGCCTCTTTCAAAGCCATTATATAGGATGTGGCTATCAGGACAAAATTAAGCCCAAATAGCGTGGTCTTTTGTCTAGCCTTCCCCCTTCTCTCTCCCCTACCCTGCCCTTTTTCTCCTCCAGTTTTTCTTACACCTTCCTTTTCCCTTCCCAAACTTTGTTCTTCCCCCAGTTTTTTTTCCTGGTTGTTTTTTTTTTTTTTTTTTTTCTTTCCAAGGCTTTCTCACTTCCCTCTCTTTTTCTCTAAGAACGGTGATGAACAACCGAAAACTTCAAGCCCACCTAAAAACTGTCGGCGCGGCCGCTGCTTTCACTAGCTCTTCACCCACAGCTGGGCTGTGCCGAGTGTTTGCCTTTTAAAAAATAGAAATGCTCCTGATTTAGTGTTTTTAATAAACAGCGCAAGGCGAAAGCAGCGCAGCCCCAGGTGAAGCAGGATTGAAAGCCAGCTGTGTTGATGCTAGCAGCCCCGTAAGCTTCTGTGGCACAGTACGGGCGTAGCGAGCAACACCTGAGAATCACAGCAATTCTTTTGCACGGGCAGTCATTAACATAGAAAAAAACCCAAACACGTAGTATGTAATAATTCAGAAAAGTTCTGTTCCCTAACCCGGTTGTGTTATTCTAGCAACGAAAGCTAACAGCCTCAGGTTTCATGGGCTATAAATGAGAAATAAATCAGCGTAAGGGGTCTGACCAATTGGAAAAACGCTGTTTTTAATTCCCAGGGAAAGACCTGCTCTCGGCAGGCGTTCCTTTAAGCGTCCATGGACCGATCCCGAGCTGGCAGACAGCAGTGTAGCTTCACTGACTTTAGTGGCACTTAACACTCGTTTATCGCGAGTAAGGAACCGTCTCATTAGGATGCTAAATAATTTTTAGAAGGCAAGCAGCTTCTAAAAAGTGCTGCAAGAGTGGCAAATCCCACTGCACTCCGGATAAAATTCAGCCTGCAAAGAGGGTCTGGAAAAGAGCCTTATGCTACAATTAAGGTTTTTGTTTGGACTCTGGGCATGCCCCTCAGCACAACTGATTTGCATCCCCGAGTGGAACCAGTGATTGATGGGAAAATCAGGCAGAGATGATGCCAGTTAATTGCGCTGCCCTGCCGTGTACTGGGACCTGATTTTGCTCTCAAATCTGTCAGCGGCAAAAACTCCCGCTGCTTACCCGGGGAACGGACTCCGAGCTGGTGATAAATGTTCAAACATTTTGAGCTGCATCTTGAACAGCAAAATCTAATTCACGTTATTCCCAGCAAATCCACTAGCCCTGAACATACTTTGTTCTGAAGTGAAGTTCTCCTCCTCAAAGGCTGTGTCTTGGGTTTTTAGAGGAGTTGTGAAGTTTAAAAGGGTGGCTCTTCTCCGCGTGGGAGGGAGAGTGAAACAGCTGAAGCGTGAGGCACTCACTGTAAGGAGCAGGACCCACCTGGAAGGGAAAGCAAAATTCTGATGATCATTCGTTTCTGAATTAGTTCTTATCTTGGTAAATAACTTTTTATCAGTATTCATTAACAGCTCGCTTTCCATTTATGCAAATACATCCAAAAGAATAAGATTTTTACTGTACAGTGTAAATCTTGACTTGATTATATAGTCTAAGAACCAAAAAAACCTACGAAAAATACAAATGTAAAGGATTTTCTATTATATTTTAGACAAACATATACTTTTAAAGTGTTTTAAATACTGAATCTATAATTTTTTTTAACCTCCAGTTGTAATAGCTAAATGGTTTTGCTTCACCACAGCTCCCAAGGGAACTTTTTTCAAATATGCAGTCGAGCAAAATGTTCCAGCTGCGTATCCACTATGTAAAAAAACCCAAATAAGCATTTCCCCTGTGTCTGAATTTCATCATTCACCATGAAAAAGAAAATGCCATTGCAGGGTTAATTTAAAAAAACTTTCCCTCTATATGGGTAGCACTTAAATACATTAGAAAATAAAAATCAAAGTTGTTGGTAATTTTAGAATACCCACTTGAGCTACACTGCACTAGAATTACGGTTTAGCTTCATTTTATTCAGTCTCCTCAATTAAAATATTTAGCTGTTAAACTGAAAGCCTCTACATTAAAAAGAAAAAAAAATAGCAAAAAAAAATACAAAAACCTTGCCTAAGTTTTGTTAAATTCAGCAACTTGACAGTTTGACTGATGTGTATTATATATAGCTCAATTATTTCTTTTTTTAATGCTAACTAGGCAAGCCAACCACACATGTTGGCCTAAATGTGTAATTACAATGAAATGTCTCCTCTCTATACTATTGGCCTTTAGGTATAATCCTTGCTAGTGATGTGGAAATAAGTAAAGGATGAAAAGCTATTTGCTATTGCTTCTTGTAACTCTGTCGCAGGTTCACAGGCCAAGACAACACGCAGCATATTTATATCGGCTATATCATTGGTAAAAGGACCAACCGTACCAGGCACCTTATATTATTCATCAGATTTGCTTCCACATTAAAATGCTCTTGTTTTCCAGGGGAGTGATCCTGCAGCCTTTCCTCAAGCTGCCGGTCCGGCCGGGCACCGGAGGCTGCCTGAGCAAGGGCTGCGGGAGAAGCCCCTGCCCCTCTGCCCCCGGGATGTCCCTCTGCTGCGCGGTCGGTGGCAGTGGCCTCTTCCTAAGCACGTCACTCTAAATGCACTTCCCGGGCGCTTTCCGTCGAGGAGAAATACTGCTTTTCCACGAGCTACTGCTGGAAACTTCTCCGCTTTCCTCCTGCCCCTGCAAATCCAGCATCTCACCGGGCTCGCCGGGCTCTGTGACCCATCCCACCGCCGGCAGAGGTCTCGGACCGCTTCCCTTGCCCAATGTCCCGGGCACTGACAAGGCGGCGAGCCTCAGCCGGCGCCTCGCTCAGGAGGAGGTATTTCTGTGGACGGCGCCTCTCGTCGTGCGACATCGGAAGCACGTTGCAAATCTCAGCCACGGACAATTGCAATACTTCGATTGGAAAGAACCGATGCTGTGATCCAGTTCCTTCATCCCCGGCCCCCCCTTCCCCGAGTCAGTTTATGCAAGCCATATTCATAGCGCTGCCTGTGGGAGACAAGTAGTTTGTGTGCTATCATGGTGTGTTTTATAAGGACGACGATGATGATGATGAGTTATGGAGAATTTCACGCTGTTGGGAGTTAATTCCTGCTACGAAGCTAAATGTCTGCTGCCCGTCTTCTGAATAGTGGAAAGTCAATGGTTCAGTGCCTCAGTGCGTGTGGATTTAGTGTGTTAACTGACTCTGTCCTGTTAACTAACAAGCCAGCTATAACTGTTGTTAAATGCCCAACTTTTGAGGATTCATATTTTTTTAAGCAACAATATTTAGTGTTGAAAACTAGCCTTTTAGTTTAGGCAAAATGTGCTTTTTAGCAGCTAATACCTTTTTTAAAAAAAAAGCGTATAGAGTGAATTTATGAAAATTCATGAGGACCAAAGCAATTTTAAAACAGGAATCTATTAATTTAGTATTCACATAGAATTTTATAAAGTATTTATTAATAAATGTTATTTTAACACATTCCATTTGAACAGTATTCTTGTACAGAATCTGTTTGGTTTTTTTAAGTTACAATATTAGTTTTGCAATAAACTACTCTAGGTGTGTGTGCATCTTAATCTTTCGGGGTCTCAAGCAGAAGTCATCCATCTAAGATGGAAGAGCTTGCTGAGGTCAGTTGTACAGAAATTCCTAGAATTAAATGTTTTCCTTAAAGCAGCATCTGCTTTTTTTTTTTTTTTTTGTAACAACAAAACAAATTACAAACCTTCAGTTGTTTCCTTTGTATTGGAAAATGTGCTCTCTAATTTCAGAAAGCACGAGTCAACGTATAACTGGAAAGCTGTCTTTTTTTTCTCCTTTTTTTTTTTAAGGCTGATTTCATACATCACCACGAAAGACCTAACCCCATCCTTGTTTCTTTTCTAATGTCACATAGTGAGTTGCACTATACTGCCTTATCATTGCCTCTTCTGTCCTCTTACTAAGCAGTGTTCCTTAGATTTAGACCATTGAAACTCCATTATACATCAGAGAAAATTACTGGAGGGGGAAGAAGAGAAAAAGATTGATCTGTAGACATAAAAACTAAACTGTGCCTATAAAACAAAACCAGTTACAACTAATTAGTATCTTATTTCTACGTTTCAATTATTTATATTATTTTAAAATTGCACTTTAGCTCTCACTCTCTTTCTTGCTCTCCCTTGTTGAATCATTTATAAATACTCTTGTAAAACATTTGCACCAGACACATTTATATGCTTTCACTGGTGGCATATCTACAACTTGTCTCTCACACCTGCCCGAACGGAGAAGCTGAGAACAGCCAGTCTGCAGTGTGACTTAGACTTTACACCCTCTTCATGACAGCATATAAATGTTTTATTATGCAAAGTGTGTGAGGCAGCATCTAAGCTACATTTATAATCTCTCATCCTGAGAACCAAAGTGTCCTGTATATCGTAAGGTCAGGAGACTGGCTCTGTTGTGCATTGTCGTGCACTTTGACTGTTGTCCAACCCACGGTAGCTGCGAAGCTGCAGTGATAACAGTGGCCATACTATGTATTAGAGTTCTGAATCAATAAAATATGTTGCCTTATAACTTGACTAGGGACAGCACCTTTAAAAAAAAAAAAAGAATAAGAAAAGAGACTAAAAACTTCTAAGGACAAACAAAAGCAATAAAATCTCAAGTGATCTGAACACCAAAAAAAATAATTGTTCATTTTTTCATCATCTGAAATAATCATCTTACAGCAAAGACAAAAGAGACTGCTTATATCCATAACCTCTTTTTTTTTTTTCAGAGCTTACAGTTATCTCAGCTTTATCAGTGGCTTTATGCTTAAGAGCTAAATTGCTTACCATTATTGGGTTTCCATAGCTTTCAAAATGACTTTATAGCAAATCCTAAACTGCATGAGGCCAAAAATGTCAGCGTTCACACACACTCACAGACAAGATTGATTCTCTAAGTGGAAAACTGATCCTTTCCCAGGCTCTCCTTGGACGGGAATCAATAATTGCAACTCGCTATATTTAGACCGATGTGTAATACCTGGGATTCAGGATCTCCAGTTCTGTATTTATGCAAATTAAATATTAGCTATGTTAAGTTTCACCTGGTGGAACTGTTCCCGAAGCCCACAGTAAGAGCACGCCATCTGATGCTATGAGCCTCTTAAACCCAAATCTTTTTTTTGACTAAAAATCTGTGTGACAGCCTTCTGAATGAAGACTGAAAGCTCCTTCTGGCTTTGCAGAAACTGCAGCAGTGTCAGGAAGCGAGAGAGGCGGGAGGACTGATAGGGCATTTCAAGGGAAATGTTTTCTTTGCTGGAATTTAGGAAATTCCAGAGAAATTTTTTCCCCACCCCTCGGAGTTGAGATTGCAAAGAGATCCCTGTCAGAGACAACCTTTACAATGCTTCCCCAAGACAAACTATTTTGTATGGAAGGTGTATTCGCTCTTCTGAATATTAATAATTGCCACTGAGAGTTTTGCCAAGGACTTTTATCATTGGGACCCGCGCATTCCCCAGTCCGTGGCCGTGAGCTCTGTACCCTTCTCTGTAACAGCTCCGTTCAAACACTGGGTAGTACTCATCGCTGCACATTGCTTCTTCGGACTATTGCCATTGTCCTGGTTTTAAGGAACTTTTAGCACTGCTTGGAGTAAGCCTAAACTATCGAAGTTTATATATAAATATATATATATTATATTAAAAAAAGGTGCTGTCACAGTAAGTTTTGGGCTTGAGGTTGTTTGTATTGTATGCAAAGGTTTTGTGTTTGTTTGTCTGTTTGTTTTATTCTGTAAAGCAACCACCTTCCTTACTGGAGGGAGATAATTTTTTTTTTTTTTTTTGGTACATAAGTGTAAATACTTGCTGCAGCATTTAATATGTTTAAATTTATGTTAAGCTTTTTGTTGCATTGTGAACCCATTATTGTTACAAATGGACAATAAGTTCATTGAGACTGTTCAACTAGGTCAGATTTTTACATCTCTTTCTAGCTAGAAGAGACAGGAATTTTGTGCATTTGTACAAATGTTAATAATATCACTGCAATTCCAATATAATAAAGCACTCAAATACAAATAGTGCCAGTAGTCTGGCTGTGTCTATACCCTGGACATTTTACGGTTCAGATAACTCCTGCAACTACTCTTCAGTGATTTCTGTTCTGAGCTGCAATCCCTTATCTCCCCCGAAATCGGGGGAGGACCACGGTGCTGAGCATCCTTCTGTCTGGCCAGAGGAGTGAGGGGCTGTGCAGACCTTAGAGCCTACCTTTGCCCTCCGGCAGCCGTGGTGACTTTGCAAAAACAAGTTCTCTGGACCTTTTCCAAGCAGGGAGGCTGCAAAGCCTCAAACAAAAAGACTTACGTGGTGGAGCCTGACGTGAGGCCTCTGCATAAGGATGAGACAAGCTGTTATTTTACTTTTCCTTACAGCTGGAGTGTGCTTATATCAAAATACACTCTATGCTTGTTATCCCGCCAACCTTGCCTCTTGCCAAAAGCTGCCTGGAAATGGATTTCCTGCTGGGCTAATTAGCTCTAATTGTGATGCCCCTGTTATCTTGCCAACCTCATTTCTCACTATAAATTGGTCCAATACAGACCTTGGCAAAATAATGCGTAAACTGTAATCTAAAGTTAGTCAGGATGAACCCATCTCCCCAGTGGGAAAGCCCACTTTAGATTAAGGCAACTTGGTGACCTTGCTGGCGGTCCCGCAGTGGTGGCCTGACCCAATGGGGGTCCGAGATCTGAGCGGTGCAGCCTCCACTGTGGGGACCAACCCGCCCACAAGCGCTCGGTCCCAGTGTCACGCTGCAGGAGACCGGCCCCATGCGGCATGACCGTGCTTCTCCCTTGGAGGCCCTGGCACTGGCACAGCTTCTGCTGCTCTCCCCCTGGTTTTCAAAAGGCTAAATCTGGCCGAGCGTTCACCCTCCTAAAATGGGTAGGAAAAAGGCAGAGGAGGCATGCCCCTGTTCCCATTCTCCCTTTGTAAAAGCTGGGAGATGGGGCAGTGGGTGCACATGGCTCCCTCTTTAAGGGGGTACAGCAGACGTTTTCCCAATACGCCACGGCATGGCATTAGCTGGAGCCATTTCTGAGGCCATATACTCCTGCGGTCGCCTTTAAAGCAGGGCTGTCGTGCCACAGCTTAACCTACAGCAGGGCTCTTGCTCTGAGACCAAATGCTGAAAGAGGATCATCATATCTGTAAAAATAGATGCCTCTCATGAAGGCATATCACAGGACTGTTTTATTGTCCACACAGTTATATTTACACCTGACAGTATGAGCTAAGCAAGATGTATTCAGCCTGAGGTAACACTGCCCTTTACAGCTGATTCATGGTTTCCCAAACCTGATTGCAATATTCGTTCCTCTTCCAAGCAGTCCACTGTTACTATTGCTCTCTCCAGGCTGCTCTGGACATCATAACAAAGTTATTATTAGAGAAAAAATGAACCAGTGTGAGCACATGCTCCTTCCCCTCTCCTTTGCAGGGATGCAGCCAGAACTAGACCGAGCTGAGGACGCTCTGCATCAGCGAGAGGACTGCTCCAGCTTACATCAGTTGGAGCAGTGGTGCAGAGGGACTCCTCCCCCCTTCCAAACCAGCCCCTTGTGCTTTGGCTGGACTCACTTTGCGTCTCGACCTGCCCCCAGCTTTCTCCTGAACCCAGTGAACCCAGGCTGCCACCTCCGTTACTTGCCGTAAGGGCACTCAAAACTCATGGTGATGTAGCACAGAGTTTGGGTAGGGATGATAAGCTACACAGAGCGCACCGTATGTTCCCAAAGGCATTGGCACAAAGCAGGCAGCATAACAGATCAGGAGCAACCATCTGGAGAAAGCAGACACCTCCCCCCAAAAAGGGGTGTGGGGCCCCAGGAGGGTGTGAATCCCAAAGGAGCCCAGACATAAATGGAGGCAAGAGTTGAGAAATTGGAGGTGGTCTTGTGCTACAGAAACCTTTCAGCAGGGGGATGGAGAAGCAGGCAGACTTGAGTGCTTTTTTGTTATTTTGGGGGGGATTTTTAAAAAATTCTGGGACAGAGGGAACATGCAAGGATGCAAAGCTCTCCAGTATCACACTGACTCTCAGCATAAAATAGCCAAAGAGAGTCTGACCCTCTCCTTGGGGGAATGTGCCCACAAGCAGTACTTGGGGACAGTCTCAGAAACGGGGTGGTTGGTTCTGCTCCCCCCACCAGCCCTTGCCATCCACAGCTCTGGCAAAGGCTTGCAGCACAAACCCAGCTCTTAGGTCACCCTGCAGCCAGCACTGCCCGGCTGAGGGTAGGCAACGGGTTGGTTTAGAGGGAAAACCAGTTTTCCCCTCTGCAATAGCTACTGGCTGCTCAGGCCCCGCTACAGGAGGCTCCAGCTCTGGGACTACCCCTAGAATTACCCTGTTGCACCCACTTTCTTTAAAGAAAGGTTTCACTCATAGTCCCTTGAGAGCTTGGTGCACAGGGAATAAGCCACAAGATTAAACACAAAACTTCCTGAGACTTACTTTCAAGGGAGTAACAAAAATTAATCCAGAGTCAGAAAGGAGGGATCAGAATTAAACCAGGACTGCCACCACCCTTCAGATCAGCGCCAACAACTGATGGTTTGGGGCCATTTGCTCAATTCTTTGGTCTGCTTTGTTATTGCAACTGCCCTAACTTCTTTTTGCCCCCAATCCGCCCTGCTGCAACAGGGACGTTTGTTTTAGTAGCTCTAAGCAGGGCATTAGTGCTCGTCATTTGCTTAAAACCCTCTTTCTGCAGCACCTGAGCACCATTTTTTCCTCCGGTCTGCTCTATTCTCCAGTGCAACACAATGCCACGGTATGAGAATGACCCCGCAAAGCTGATAAAATATTTAAGACGCGTGTTCTGATTGTGTTAGGTAAGCAAATACCACGAGAGCCCGACCATTAGTGAACCTGATCAGCCCATTCCCCCAGGATTTGTGGCAGAGCAAGCCAGAGCAGCCTGAACCAGAAGCAGTGGGGCAGCTGCCTTTCCCAAAAGAGAGGGGAGCTTGAAAGTGTATTTTGCAGAAGCTCGAGGAATTTGCAACCTGTATGCCCCACTATAAAAGCAGAGCATATAGATATAGATTTAGATATAGATTATATAGATATATCAATATTGATTTCAATATTGACATTGATATATATATAGATACCTAGATTTATCGACATATAGATATAGATAGGCAGATATAGATTATATAGATACATATAGATGATATAGATATGTAGATGTAGATGGTGTCGATGTGTGCATGTGTATGTGTGTACACAGCAGGTCAGCAGGTGTTTTCACAGGGCATTGCGGTCAGCTGACAGCAAGTCAGGTTAAAAGAAAGAAAAATACTTGGCATAACTGGCCAGTTCATGTAGGAAATTGACTCAAGAAAAAATAAATAAAGGCAGAAACCGATTAGTTTAAATCTGGGGCTCTCTGGATTAGAATGGATCACGTAGGAAGACAGGAGGCTTTGTATGGAAGGACTCTATATCCTCCTCGCACTTTCTCTTTTGTTTCACTAATCATTTTCATTCTGTGTTATAAGGTGGCTGAGCCAATTCCAGCTTAGTAAAAGTTTTTCTTAGCTTCAAGAAGCTGTGCTGCAAAGAAAACACATAGCCATGGATGAGAAAAAGGAACCGTCCACAGCGGGACATGGACGCGGATTCCGGTTACGCAGGATTGTGTTTGGTATCACAACACCAGCCCTTGTTTTGGCTTGGGTTTTTTGTTGTTACCGTTTTGCTGAAGCTATTGCCTGCACTTTGATCTAGAAGTTAAACTGTCAGTATTAAATTTAAAGCCAGGCAGTCTTCACGAGCTAAGCGGGGAGGGTGAGAGAGCGGTATAGCTTTGCTTTTGTCCCACCACAATGGTGGCTTGCCTTTAAAGGCAAAGTTTCTATCATTCAGCTGGAGTAGGTGCAACTGACTGACACCCCCTTTGCCCCTAATTCCCGCAATCCTCCTAAGCCCATCCCCTAATGTAGCTGAGGGACTATTAGCCCTCTGTGAAGGTGCTCCCGCTAGCTCCGTGGGATGAGGTGGAGAGCCTGCCGGGATACCCACAGCCCCACTATTCCCACAGCAATACAACACAATACTGAAGCACCCTGGCCGCGCTGGCAGCGAGCTTTGCAGGGGTCCCACCAGGCTCATCCACTGGGCTGCAGGTGACTCCTGCCACCACACCACAAGGGCTGAGCTAAACCAAGGTTGGTCAGTTGTCTGACTGACACAAACCAGAGGAAAAATGCAGCAGAAGGTATTTATCACCTTGCCAGCTTTGCAAACTGGTGTGGTGAACTGAGCAGCTCGCTGTGGGCAGAGCCCTGGGAGGGCAGGTGGGCAGGAGATGGCCAAGATGTTCGTGAGCTGCTGCGTGGTGAACCTGTACCCTTGGGCTGTATGCAGTGCACCAGATGGAAACTTGAGCGAGATGGCATCCACAGCTCGTGCCATCAGTGGCGGTGGTGCCACCCTGCTGTCCCTGCAGGGTTTACCCACCTGACTGCACTTCTGGTGCTGACCCACCAGCAAGGCTTCGCCCAGAGTTGTACTGCCCCTCCAAAGCCCATGAAGCCAAAAGTAGCTTTAAAACATGACCTGCTCTCTGCCTTCAAAGAGTCAGCAAACCTCACTCTGCAGACAGAAGGAAAACCAAGCTGCTGATCATAAAAATGTATTTTTTTCTTCTTTTTACAGTTGATTTCCAGAACAGAACCCACATTTTTAATTGCTTAGGATGAGCTTCAGGCATATCTTAGAATCACAGCATCACAGAATGATCAGAGTTGGAAGGGACCTGATAGATCATACAGTTCTAACCCCCCTGCCATGGGCAGGGACACCTTCCACTAGACCAGGTTACTCAAAGCCCCATCCAACCTGGCCTTAAATGTCTCCAGGGATAGGGGAATCCACAACTTCTCTGGGCAACCTGTTCCAGTGTCTCGCCACCCTCAGAGTAAAGAATTTCTTCCTAATATCTAATCCAAATCTACCCTCTTTCAGTTTAAAACCATTACCCCTATTCCTATCACTACACTCCCTGGTAATTAGTCCCTCCCCATCTTTCCTGTAGGCCCCCTTTAGGCACGGGAAGGCTGCTGTAAGGTCTCCCTGTAGCCTTCTCTTCTCCAGGCTGAACAACCTCAAGTCTCTCAGTCTCTCTTCATAGGAGAGGCGCTCCAGCCCTCGGATCATCTTCATGGCCCTCCTCTGGACTAGGTCCAACAGGTCCATGTCCTTCTTATATTGGGGGCCCCAGAGCTGCATGCAGTAGTCCAGGTGGGATCTCATCTTCATGAGAGCAATTTCCTCTGCCATGTTATGCCGCATGTCACCCAAGGAGACTCTACCAAGTCCTTTTTGCTCTCAGAAATGTCCTTGCCCCTCTCACAAAAAAGTTCTTCCTTCCCTTGCAAGCCCCAGCTGAGCGCGGGGAGCATGCGGGGCTGAACCCTGCTGAGGGACGGTGCCGCAGGAGGAAGCATGACACCCAATGAGACCCTGGCACTCCCAGGTCCTTTCTGGGATGGGATGAGAAAGGCTTATTTTTCCCAGTCGGAAATTAAGCCTCCTCGGCTTGCTGAAGCCACGGAAGACGTCAGGAACAAGGCAGTCCCTTTTCCAGGGAAGCTCTGCTCCTAACATGGTATGAGAGCAGTAGGATCCCATCGGTGCCGCAAAGCGGAGCTCCGGCAGCCGCTGCTGGACTAATCGGAGCCAGCAGCTGGGAGAGGAAGCCAAGGACAGCTTTTAAATGCACGCAGTGGAGAGAGGAATGAAAAATATTAATTTTAAATGGATTGACGCTGGCCTTGGAACTAGGCAGGCAAATATCCAAGCCTGTCAGGAGGGAGTAATGAGGGCTTTTAAATTAGATGTGATCACCTATCTGTGGCTGTACAGAGTATTTTCTGTGTATCCCCTGTACCTTAGGGAGAACCCCAGACACGTAAGGTTACGAGCGTGCTGCCTGTGTACGGGCTCTTTCATCAGAGAGTTTCAAGTGCTTCTCAGGCTTTAATTTAGTGCCTTAATTACCCAGGGATTTAGGTAAATATAATTGTCTTCATTTTTCCCAGCAGCCCGCAGAGAGGAATAGACTGACAGAGAAACCAGAAAACGTGAGCGGAGCCCTCACTTTCCTGCCCCCCTTTTCTGCTCGTGCCAACAGCCCATACATCAGGGCCCCGCCAGGAGACTTCAGGCAGGCAAAGCTTTACCTGCTGAAGGCATATCCATGCAGTCCTCTCTAGAAATCGTAATCCTTGCCCTCAAGGAGAAATGAGCTGTTTTGTTTTCCGTTTGTCTTCTTCAAAGCTCTGGCCAAGCTCGTCCTCATTAGGAGGCCATTAAAGCACCGATGTTCTTCACATTACGATTTCCTCTTGGATTAGATGGGAAGATTTTTATACGCTGTAAAAAGATTCTCCAGTTCTGACATCTCTTTTTTAATTTGCCCAGACCAAAAGCTGGCGAGGGATGGGAATGGGAAACCATATCGGCGTTCAAATAAAATGCCACAATCATCCACAGAGGCGAGGGGAAAGCCCTGCAGTCTCATTAGCCAAACTTGCACATGGTTATAATCAAACGGGTGGGAGGCAGACATTCCCTTGGCCACGGATACCACCGATTTTTTCCTTAGGTTCCAATTCTGTAACTCTTATTCATCCGAAGATAAACGGGCTTTTCAGGCCAGGAAAGAGGGCTTTGGGACTGGGCTCTAAGGCTTTTCATGTATTCAGTTGTCACTTGCCTTTTACATTCAAATTCTGATGGGTCAGGCTTCCTAGACGGTGTCTTTCAACACCTAATAACTCACCCTGCAAGCTCCAGTGCTAATACAGACGTCTTCTTATCAAGCTTGAAACCGGGGGAGGGGGGGGTTGGATTATTTTAAAGACACTTTTTGGTGCTCTCTCCCTCTACGTTTATACCGAGTCCTTCACAAGGATTATTTATGTGGCATTTCTTTCCCATTACACAGTTGAAAACATCACCTGTTTTAGCAGGAGATTTCTGGGGTGAGTGCAGAAATATTTTGAGGAATTTGGTCATCGCCATTTGCTAATGGAAAATCTAGTAACTGAAGCGGGGTTTTTTTAAACCCACAATAAATTTTATATTTGTTACTGCTGGATTCCCATTAAATGCATTAATTACAGGAATGTTTAATGAAGCAAATAAAAAAACCCAAAAACATTATGTATAGAGCACTGTGAAAAACAAGGTATTCAGCAGAATGTTCTCTTATATACTCTTAATAAAAGACCTTACCTTAAGGTAAAAACCCAATAAAATATGCCATAATGTGCTATGGGACCCACCGTTGATTTACAATGCATTAGTCCTTTAGCAGTAAGCAACTTTTGCACAATACACAGCAAGCTTTTATATATTTATATATAAGGCCTTTTTTCTTCTAACAAAGATTTATTGAATTTCCCCAGAGCATATTCATTCTCTAAAAAGTTCTTTGTTTTGCTCTACTATATTAGTTGTAATAAAGGCAACAATCTCCTTCCTGATTGACACTTGCGATATTAAAATTACAAAAAATATGAGAGTCAATATCACAATACTTTATATAGAAATATTACTCTGTACGTTCTATAAGACTAAAGGCAAACAAAGCTTTGTTAATATCTGCTTTTTTGCAAAACCATAGCACGTTGGGCGAGGTCTAGAAATACATGGTGAAATTATCGTAAAGTCCCAGTTTCTAATTCCTCCAAGGAACTATAAATGAGTAACTTTTAAAATAAATTCATACACCTTCTGTTCCCCTAAATTTAAATGACGAATATGTAAAACCCATACCAGTGAGTTCAATCTAACCGCCAAGAAAGTTAAATTATGCATAACATGATGAACATGGGTTGAAACCCTTGAAGAAATAAAGGAGGATTCCCTGAAAGGCACTTGCCAATCCTTCGCATGCCATCAAAGACTGTTTTTTCAAGCACGATGTAATGTCTCATGATATAATGGAACAGTTCTCGGTGTTCCCTATTAGTCACACTGATTATTATAGTTGGCACAGGGTCCTCTCCACGTTCGTTCCTCAGAGGTATGTTTGCTCTCCGATTCCCATTTACTCCACTATAAAAATCCCCTGGTTTTAAAAGGGCCCCCTTCTCCCTCAGCTTCACCTGTAACAACGGGAGGGCAACGTGCAAGACCCTCGTCCTGCAAACGCACGCGCACCCATGCAGAGGAACTGTCCCACTGAAGGCCTCAGTGGTTTACCCCTGTATGTACACATATGCAGAACTGTGGCCTCCAAGCAGAATAAATGCAAGAGATTTTGAGGGAAAAAAGGCCTTTCTGCTTGCCTTGGCCACCTGAGGAAGGTCTGCTCTGCAGACAGCAAGTGTCCACCATGTCCACACACCTCTGAGGCAGCAGAGCAAGGAGAAGACATCTCCTTCGATGGAAGAGGCCAAGGCTGGCCAAGGCGTTGGGAGATGCATGTGCGAGGGTGCGTAAGAAATCTGTGTCACCACCCGCCCCATGGTGACTGGATTTCTGCATTTTAGTTTCTGCTGATGCTTTCGGGGGTGTGAAGAAGCAACTGCTCCTCCTGTAACTGGCCAAACGCACTTTGTTTGTGTGGAGAAGACCAGGGTCCGTAGGCAAAATCAGGTTTATGGTGATGGTGGCCAAAGCTTTTCAACACCCCCCCATCAACTACAGCAATGTGAAACAAGCCAACTTCTCATGTATATGGGGAAGGGGAAGGGGAAGGGGAAGGGGAAAGGGAAGGGGAAAGGGAAGGGGAAGGAGGAAGGGAAGAGGGAAGGGGACCTGAGAAACATGTGCTTTGCAGACAGCTAGTGTCCCTCATGTTTGTACATCTTCAGGGCAGCAGAATGGGGAGGCACCTTCGACACTTCTCCAGCTCCCCCATGGACACTGCAAAGGGCTTGGCCGCCCTCTCCCAAACCTTCAGGCTGATGGTGAGTGTGATCATGACACGGCCCCCCCTTGCTTGCTCCCTCACCCGCCGCCATCCCCAGCCCCGCCGGGCACAAGCCCCGCTGCCACCCAGGCCACACAAGCAGCTGGCCGAGGAGAGGCCCCAGGTTTTTGCAAGGTCTTCCTGCGGCAGACGCGTTCGCTCGGCCGGGCACCCCGGGCACCGCCGCATCCCCCCGGACCGGAGGAGGCCGCACCGGTCGCCACCGGCGGCGATGGGGCCCAAACCCGGCGCTAAGCGGGACGGGCGGGCGGCCAGCCCGGCCCC
>NW_009648900.1:1360054-1376956 GCF_000708025.1 Charadrius vociferus
GTCAGCCCTCGGTGCGGGTCGCTATGCAAAGCGGTGGTGCCGTTTAGGGGTTGGGTTTGGGTTTTTTTTTGCCTTCCTGCCTTAACACAGGTACAGGGCAAACTGTCCCCGTGAGCTGATCTGACTGAAAATTAACTCATCAAACCCCATCAGCGTCGAAATGACCACCCAAAGGTCTGGAACGGTTTCCTGCCGTGGTCAGCCAGGGCGGTGGCTGCACCATCACTAGGTCTCACCCGAGGCAGAAGCAGTGCAATACTTCTTTTTGTTTGTTTGTTTGCTTGTTTGTGTTCAGGAACAGGGAACAGTGCTCATTGGTTCGGTGGCAATCCCACAGTACAGTTAGCAGCGATGGGGAAATGCTGCCCTGGTACACGTAATGGCTGCCCTTTCTCAGGGTCACTCTTTCACCACTGAAAAACACCATGGCTTCAAAGGGCTGGCATCCCGCTCCTCCTGCAGTGCTACCCAAAGAGAAGGGAAGGGGATTGCATTCGTGGGCTTTTCTCTTTCCTATTTCAGAGCTAACAATGTTCACTGTCCTCTCATGTACCTTGCTACATGCCTGAAATTGCCACTACTTCTGTTTTTCTGCAAGAAACTGACTATGAAGATGCATCTGTAGGAATGTGAATGCAGAATTCCATCTAAAGAATGAAAACAACAGAATTAAAAGAGTTGTCATCATAAGTAGCATCCTTACTCTTTATATATATATATACACATACATACATATATCAGCTGCTTTCTGTGTGGACTGTGCTATTTCTGTTATGAACTTCAACTGTTTTAGAAATGACAAATTGAAAGTTTGACAAGAAAATCCTTTCCAGTATCTGAAGGGCACCTACAAGAAAGCTGGAGAGGGACTTTTTACAAGGGCATGGGGTAACAGTTTTAAACTGTAAGAGGGTAGATTTAGAATAGATATTAGGAAGAATTTTTTCACTCTGAGGCTGGTGAGACACTGGAACAGGTTGCCCAGAGAAGTTGTGGATGCCCCATCCCTGGAGGGGTTCAAGGCCAGGCTGGATGAGGCTTTGAGCAACCTGGTCTGGTGGGAGGTGTCCCTGCCCATGGCAGGGGGGTTGGAACTCGATGATCTTTAAGACCCCTTCCAACCTAAATCATTCTATGATTCTATGATTCTATGAAAATGCTCAGCTGGAGTAAAGCTCCAAAGCTTATAAAGAGCATACACAGCCACGTGCTGTGAATAATGCACCTTTCTCTTCTGTACAGCAAAGGCATTCTTCAGCTTTCTGAAGCCTTTCCTGTTAAAATGCTAATCCTGAAAAAATGAAATGTGCAGCATGGAGCTGTATATAGGGCGGGCAGCAGAGCCTGCAGAGGGACCCTGTGCATTGGGCATAAATGCGAGGGGTTTGGTAGCAGGGAATGACTGGTGTGGAAGGAGGCCATGAAGAGTCAAGTTCCAAGCACAGCCATCTCTGAAACATGTGAAAACACCCCATTACCTGCCAAAACTTCTGCCCATCTGAGGAGCACATGGTGGCCTGGCTCAGACGAGTAGCAGCCTTCAGGGATAAGTGATGCTCTTGGAGACATGGAGCTGGAGATGCGGTGGAGAAGGCAGCTGGAGAGAGGGGGGTTCTTGGCGGGAGGCTCTCTCTGCCATAGAGGGGAACACCTCTGAGGGACCGTGGCCTGTTGGCAACCCACACTGGGGCAGGGACAACTCTGAGGGACTACAGCCAAGGGTGACCCAAGTAAGAGGCAAAAAACAGCAGAGGGAAACCGGCAAAAAGCATGCAGAAGCTGAAAGAAACAAATACACCCAGCATGACAGACAGAAACCAGTTGTCTTGCCAAAGGGATTGGGACAGACCAGGCGTAATGTACCTGGGAAATAAGAGAAGGTGCGATGAAGCAGGGAGGACTAGGAGAGGTGTTTGACCTAAGATGAGCATTGGGGAGGGGGAAGAAAGCTGTTTACTTCAGTGTTTAACTGCTGGTGCTTTGTTTTTCTCAGTACCCTAATCAGTAATCAGAAATCTATGTTAATTGGCAATAAATAATAAAGTGAAAATTCCAAAACCTGAGACTATTTTGCCCATGACACCCTGAGCACATTGTGCTGGCTGACATGAATAAGGAGGCCATAACCCCTTATTACCCATTCACACCGTAAATCTACCCTAGTACAACTTACTCTGCACTCACCATCTTGAAAACTACATTATTCATCGCAAAAGTTACTCATGCATTTCCAATGATATAATTCATCTGTGGACCTGTATCTTATGGGAATCTGGCAAATTATAATTTAGGTTATTGACGCTTGAGGCATCAATGGGAAGAGCAGGAACTGAGAAGAAATCCAAATCTTTTGGTCACACGGGACTTCTCAAAAAAGCCAGATAGGCTTTGTATAAAAATATTTGAAAGTTTTCAGGCCACATGCAAAGACTTCAGCCCAAAAGAATGCTCATGCATTTTAGGTAAAACCCGTGAAACAAGGCATTTAGAAAGTAAGAGAAATCTCAAATATCTGAATAAAATCCTGAGTTGCACACATCTTACTGTTAAAACATTGTAAGTAAACAGGAGAGAAAAATATTGTTATTATTCACCAGTAAATTGATTTTTTCCATTTTGCTGTGTGTTCCAGCAACTCCCTTTTATTGAAGGGATGCTTGACAACATGGTGCAGCTATTCTTCTTAATGACGTTGTTTAGAATGAACCTCTGAAGCGGACAACCCAAACAAATAAAGCAGCCCTTTGAATCATGCTACCGAAAGTGGGTTTTGCTGGAAACTACTTCTAAAAAACAGTCATTAGGTTAAAAACAAAACTGAAACCCTCCCTCTTCATACTGATACTCCAATACGGTACAAAAACTACCTGTGCATGTGCTGATTTTTGTGCCTGTGCCTACGTTTTAGTACCGTGGGACTATTTGTGGTAGTGCAGATAAGCACAAGCATGAGTGTTTGCAGAAACCGAGCTTATCTCCAGCCCGTATTAGCAGGATTCAGGGTACTCGAGCAGACACACACTGCTTTCTCTCAGGAGCCACAGGGTGAATAGCCTCCAAGTTTCAGATCTTCTTTTCCACTCTAACTTTAAAGGTAAAACTTCAAAAGTCTGCAGTAAGAACCTTCGGGGATTAATGTAATTCATTCTTTCCTGTCCAAGTTTTACATTGTGAGGTTATTACGCCGCTCACCACAACTGCAAGCTCTTGGCCAGAGACAACTGTTTCAGTTTATTTTAACAGGGTGTTTACCTTATTAAAGTAATAACAAAGAAGGATGATTGCATTAATTACTACATCAAACTAGCTGCCATGGCACTCCCCCGCCAACCCTCAAATCAATTAGTTGCATCTGTAAGTCGAGTGATTGAAGGGTTTTTTATTATTATTCCTTTTCCCCTCTTCTATTTTTTTTTTAATCCATTTTGCCATTAATAGCGTCTCTTCAAGTGAAAGCTATTGTTCTTCACTGAGAGGATGGGAAGATTTAGATGGTCTCCTAACATGTGGTAAGAGGTTCGAGGCTTGATTCATGGTTACTCAGAACCTTCTGAAGTGATATATACCCCACAAAGTGATTTTAAAATGCTACTATTTTCAACTGATAGCAGTTTAAACTCGCTTTCCCCTTGTGTAATTCGTTACAAGGGTGCAAAGAAACAATAAAGGTTTGGGGTTGTCATATCTCTATGAACGAGTGGCATTACTGGTGTCACACTAATGTAAATCCAGCATTAAGAACACGACCAAAATTAGCTACATTTCTTGTTTTTTTATTTTTAGATCTAGTTTCCTATAGAAACTATGGTTATGTGCTGTATGCTGGGGAGTGAGTGTACATCTATATGTCCCTGCTAATAACTTTTGAAACCATCGGACAATTTCAAAAAGTCAGACAGGCAGCAGTCACAAAGCTCCAACCAGTTTCAGGGAAGGAAAGGGATGGATAAAGAAGAGAGAGAACGCTTGCCCCATCATTGAGGGAGAAGGTGAAGGTGTGAGTACAATCCTTCCTATCCACACGTGAGACACAAAGCCACGGTTCCACCACTCCCTGGCCAGTGTGGGCCGAGCATGTAGTCTGGTAGGTTTGGAGACACCCATGGTTTGCTTCCCCTCCCCACCCCAGACTGTTGCAGACAAGCACCCAGGGTATTTCTTTGCCCCCAAGACTCTGAAGGAGTATGTGCAATCAGGATTCTTTAGGTGCAGGAGCTAATTTTTACATCAGAGAGGGAGGGAGTACCTCCTCATGGGAAGCTGCCTGCAGTGACAGCAGCAGGCACAGTGCAGCCTCCTCCATCTCTGATGGGGATAAGCAGCAAGTCCCTGGGCATTTTTAGCAGTACCCTACAGCTGCCAGTTGCAGCTATAAGGTAGAAGGATGACAATGGAGCTGGCTGCTGCTTCCCGGTTCTAATTTTATCTAAACCAGATTATGAGAAGTTGTTTTTTTTTATAAAAAAAAAAAAAAGCCTTGGGGCTGCTCTAAGCTAAACCAGCTGTTTATCAAGAGCTCACAAGGGCAGGGGACAGCAATACTATTCCTGTCATCTCCTGTCTTCAGCGTTCTGCCTGCCACCAGCTGCAGAAGCCACTGGGGCTAAAGATTTCCCAACAACGGAATGAATTGCACGGTGGGAAGATCCATCTCATTCTGGTCCCATTGTTCTAACAGTACAAAATGTCTCAGTGCAGCAGAGAATCTGGCTCTTCACATCTCTCCCAGCTTCTAATAGGTCTCAGCAAGAAAATGTGTTGCTTGTCCCATTTTCTTGAGAGTACATAATCACAGTCAGAGACATGCAAATGGATTTTTTTTGAGGGGGGTGGGGAGGGGGGGAATATTGCATATTGGACATGTCAACTTAAGGTTGCTTGAGATGGGAATAGTGGGAAATACAGGAAAGGCATCTGTCCTGTGCCATAGGGGAGATCTTCACAGCAGAATTACCAAAGTGGAGGCATCACTTTTTAATGTAAGTAACAACTTTAGTGTCACCATTGCAGTCCATTAACAGGACTAGGAATTTCCCTGGTATCTCTGGGTCAAATTCTGCTAGTGGATGCTCCATTTGGCTTCCATTTTCCTCAGCTGGGCCTCACATATGCATCTAAGAGTAGCATTTGGCCCCAAAAGAGGAATCGGCACTTCTGTTATAAGCAGAAGCATTTGGTACGCCTCACATGGGATTTCATTCCTGGGCGGAAAAGTCTGGGGAGATCAACAGGGTTCCTTTGTTGCCCAGTGATTTAAGGTGTGTTGATTTGCATGACTTCATCTTCTACCTTCCAACACTCATGAGGCTTTACTGAATTAACTGAAAGGAAAGAGAGGCAGCAGAGGAGTGGGAGAATGGGACCATCCCACACGGATCGTTCATGTGTGCTGGTACTTCCAACATTAGAGAATTCCTGTGTTTAGCAAGAAGAAGAAAAGAGCCCACCCACCATCGCTGCACCCTGGTGCTTACGGTATTACGCCATGCAAGTAATAGAGGGTATGTTTGTATTTAAAAGAGTGTTTCAAAGCCAAGTGTGGTAAAGAAAATACCTAGTGTGCTAATAAATCACTTAAGATGTTTGCAGCCTTACAGAACAGGGATTGTTGAGAATTTTCACATTTCACTCCACATTTTCTTTCAAAGGGATGGGAGGAGAGAAAGTTTTCAATTTGTCTTGCAGACATGTAATTTTCATGTTTGTGTTATGTGTTTAATTATGCCATTGAGAAGCACTCATCAGAATTTGCTTCCAATGCAATATCTTCTGAAATGAAGAATTAAATTCCATGCTAGTTGTAATGATAGGAGAATTTTCATCTTCATAAGAAAAAACAGGTTTGTGGCCAAGGCATTTAACTGAGACACAGAGCACATAAAGAACAATTCAAGTACCAAAGCACAAGCACTTAATGCAATAGATGCAAAGTAGCCTTGGATGTCCTGTGGTTCCAAGACACCTGCTTGAGGCTGGCAAATATGACGTAGGACTTTACAGCACATCTGCAACCTCTAGAAAAGCAGGTGAAGGGCAGGCAAGGTGTCTAAAACGGCACTGGTTACCATTGCTTAGGCACTGGAATTGCTACGCGCTATTGTAATTTATTCCTGCATAGGTTTGAAATTCTTCTGATTCTGGGTTCGATGGGAAACAGAAGAGAGCATGTGTTTCTGTCTTACTTATTATAATATCCTACTCTGTCTCTCACCATAAAGTAAGTTCTGGTATAGACTGGGATCTCTTCTGTAATACCATACTAAAACGTAACTATTATAGCAATGTAACTCTCGGTAGTTCATCACAAATCCAAAGACTGCATCTTTTAATGCAGGCAGGTGATCTTAGACGACACCAGGTACTATTCACCTACTCTGATGTTGGTTTTTTTTTTCCCGGTACTGCACAGTACATAACACTGATGATTAAGTGACCAACAGGTGCTTATCTAAAGGATGCAAGAGCATAAGCCTTTGAAAGTATGGATGAACAGCAGATTGACCAAAGCAAGGGCTGAAATTGAGCTGGGATGTTTTTGATGATGTTAACATGCACTCTGAGAAGATGACCATACTTAAGAGCATGTGAAAGAATACTGAGACACGAAAAGACAGAAGCAACAGAAACTGCTGGCAGGGCAGGCGTTAAAGTGATGGTGGTTGGAGAGAACACAAGTCGATGTAAACAAGGAGAGGAAATAGCATCTCTATGAAGAAGTAGATAGCAAGCAGACTGTTTACATTGTAGTGACTCTGGAGTAGACATACGTGAGCAAGAGATGCACAGAAATGATGCCATAATGTTTGTTGGACTTCTGTCTTACTGACAAGATGAAGAACCATCAGGAGTTAACTGCAGGTGGAAAATTCAGAGCAAAGCCAGGGTAGTAAAGTATGCTGAAAGGCATAAGATAAATTCAGGCACATTGACCTCATCTAAATTACTTTATGAAGCCAGTATGTTCCAGCTGACAATAGTCATTCACCTGTTGAATAAGACTGTCTATGCAGGAACAAAATAACAATTCTAGAATAGGTATCCTGGAGAAACTCAAGATTAATCAAACCTATGGCCTTGCAAAGAAAATAAAGTTAATTTTAAACAGAATCTATTGGAGTAGTGCTTCAAAGCCTTCCCTTAGCTTCATTGGTTTTGGCCTAGGAATTACATTTTGACTAGAGCTTTACTGCTTTTGGAAGGTTGCAAATAAGAATACTCAGTTGTACAAACTTATGGAAATGAGCGTTCCTTTGGCAGCCCAGTGTGGTACCGTTCCCCATGGTCTCATTTGGAGGAGAACTGCCCAAAGGCGAAACTGTGCCTGTGACTGGGAGCACATGCACTTCTCACTAGTGTCAATAGAAATTCCATACACAGACCTAGGTATTAAATCACGCTGCATACTTACTGTAAAAATTGGTGGTAAGGAGAAACATAGGAGGTTTTTCAGGAGCTTGTGCTCTGTGAGAATGATTGATGTCATCATGCATGAAGTATTGAATATTTAAATGGGCTGGGGAATCTCATCTGCTGATTACTTGATGTTAAAATATGTCATTTCAGAACTCAGAATACCCTTTCAAAGAATTTTCTAACTTTCTCACTCTCTCTGGAGTCATTAATTATACGGTTTTGAAAATCAGTCAAGGGACATACTCAGTTTTTTTCTCCAATAGGCAGAGAAATCCAGTTCAAAGTATTCTACCTCGTCTCTCAGCAAATTAATAGACTGGCATATGTGCTTCCTTGGCTAACACTTTTCACCTGTGACAACTGCAGGTAATTATTTTGCCCAAGTGAAACTGATTCTGGGCATTCTCAATGAGAAAACCTTTCTTTCCAGGTTCAATAAAATTTGGTATGCATTTCACCCCTGGAACTTAGATCTTTCATTAAAAAGTTGTATGGCAGAAAGAGCTGACTCTTTGCATCTGAATATTCGTCTCCAAAGGGACAGTGGTAGGAGCAAGAGCGCCAATATTATTCTTTAAAGATGAGGTAAGTTACATCCTGTCCAAGCTTAAGAAAGGAGTTGTGACAGTTATTTTTATTATGACAGGGCTGCTTGCAATGGTTGAAAAAAAGCAGCTGCACCAAGATATTTCTTTCAGGATAAAGGTTGGTGAAAAGTTGAGTAATTCTCCTATTTCAGGTAAAACCGGCTATAAATTGACCCAGAAACCTAAAGGCCAACAGATCTTTGGCAAAACCCACTATTTTACAACTACTGATTGTTTTCCAAATGTTTACAGAAATCCCATCAGAGCAACATCAAATGAAATATGGTTTAGGGTAGACCTTTGCAAAAATGTATTCTCCTTTGCAAACATTTAAAAAAAAAAAAAAAAAGACAAAGAAAAAGAAAAAGCCATAGTTCAAAACTGAAACTGAAGTGAGAGCTCTTTCGCCATTGTCATCGTAACCTACCCAGCAGACCATATTGGTAAGGTCTCCCTTCCAGTGTCCCTCTTTTCAGGCTGACACCACCATGTGTGTTGCTGTACCTGATGCTGATGCCACACCTTACATCCCAGTGAGTTTTCCTGTTTGGGTTAAGTTCTCGTTTCTGAGCTGTATGACTGTTTTAGCATCCCGCTGTAGACTAATTCATATACGCTCAAGAAGAAGAAAAGTTAGGGCTGGTGCAAAGAAGGAAGGAAACAATGGTTCTGCTCAACTTTTGTTATGTCTTAAGCCATTAACCTTGCCTATTCATTTGAATGATCTGAGAAGAAGTAAACAATACACTAAAGAGACAGCATAGAAAAACTAGTGCAATCATGGTGTTCTGAGGCGTGTTTGTAAAGCACTTTCAAATATTCAAGTGGAACATGGTGGCGGTCGGGTTATTGCTAGTAACCAAGTAACTTACTGAAGTACTGCTATCCGAGTAACTTACGGAAGTATTCATGAGGTGAATGCAAGAGTTACATCATTAGTCTTCTTAAAACTTTTCACAATTGAATTCTACAAATCAGCAAACAATGAAATTACTCCGTTGGTTATTGGGTGCGGTAATATTTACTTCACCACTACAAGTTGCTTTTATTGGGCATTGTTACATCAGCTAATCATTAGCAGGTCTGCCCTTAGGAAATTTTGTTTAGCAAACCAAAAATATATCTCTTTTTAATGTGAAACAGTTGACATGAAGGATTATGGATATTAGATGAGGGTTTGGATTTCGAAAGGGGGATCTGGAATATGAGAGGCCCCAAAGCACGTATGTTCCTAAGCCATCTGTTGTGCCAGCTACACAAAAGCCAGAGGGGCAGGAACAGCTTAAGCTTGGGAGTGCTGCCATGAATACCAAGGGAAGAAGGACCCAGAGACAGGACCCTAACAGCCACAGACTTCAGGGCAGGGAGGAAAGAGGAGCATCACAAGCAAACTGAGGATCCAAACTGCATCCACTTTGCCTTTCAGACTCCAGCACTCCCACCACCCACATGCTAGAAACAATTGCAACCTTTAGAGCAACAAGCACTTCAGAAACCTTTCAGGGCAGTGCTGGAATTTGGATGCTGGGGAGTGCTCAACAAATTCATTTGCCTCATCTTATGTTGAGAGTCTCTGCTATTATTTTTTTTAATGAACTTCTCTCTCTCCCCGATGGAAAAATTCTAATACTGATGAAGACTGAGAAGCAATTTAAAAAAAAAAAAAAAAGAAATAGAAAAAAGCTGCAGCCCTTCATACCAGGTAGAGAGGAAATTGACCCACTTTCCATAACTTTGTCAGAAACACCAGAGCTGCTTCTTTTCTTTTTGCAATAACCACTGGACATTTTGTTCAGGTTTTTTTTTTACAATTCTTTAGAAGATGAATTCTATCATGAGCTTTTGAAATGCAAGTATTAACTTCTTGAAAGGTCAAAAAGTATTATGGGATCAATGAAGCATCAAAATGTAGCAAAATAGATATGCAAAATAAGTTTAAAAGCATGGAAGCACTCGAAACCTGCTACAGCAGAAATATACAGAAATCTACTCCCACCCCAGAGGGAGTAGAGGAAGTAGATACTTCAAACCCCATGTTTTCCCTCACGAGACTCAAACAGTTCTGAATGCGAGTGCGATTGCTTACAGAAATTAGTAGAAATTCCCACACAGTTTTCAGGATGGGGTTCCCTGAGTCAGAAGCTCCTCAAACGTGTCCTCAGCCCTTTACCAAATGCAGGAAGACTGCACACATCACTATACAAAAAATGGTGCAAACTCAGAAAAAAAAAAACCAGAAAGCTAAGAAATTTGAATGACCACCCTGAAATCTGAAGTTCATTACCCCTATGAGAGTTTCTGTCTAGAACATAATAGGAAGAGGCTGTCCCACTGAAGAGCCTTGAGCAATGCTGACAGCTCTGTCCACTTCTGCTCTGAGCCATTCCTACCAGCATCAGGTGAGGGTTCACATTGTAACAGGCTGCAAGAAAAATGAGGAGTGCAATACACCTCATCTGTATTCATTTCACATGGATGTAGAAGACTAAGGATGATGCAGGGTAGATGTAAATCTCTCAGTCCAGGAAGCAAAAAGATTTGTTTAGTCTTCCTGCCCATGACATGATGACTCTCTGCAAGTCCATGGAAAGATACCTGTTGAGGTGGTGGTCGTCTGGGATGTAAACATCACATCATTTATAACAGAAGATCACTGGGTTGTTTAAACCACTTGAAAGAGGTGACAAATTTCAGTTACTGCTTAACTGAGATTTAGACTTGAATCCTATTTGTAGGAAAAACATATACCTTCCTCAGCCATTCTGTGACTGACTTGCAGCTCCTGGATTTCCAGGCTGGCCAGTATAGCTTTGAAGCGGAGTTTTTCACTGTTCTTGTCCCCTTTGACTGACCCAAAAGCCAAGAAAATTAAATGTATAATGCCAGGGAGCCATGGGTTATCAACCTCAAAGACTGTCCTCTTACCCACATACTCTCCATGTGGTACAGAGAGGCATAAATACAGACTTCTCCCATTTCAAATTTGGGTGATGACGAATTTATTTCTCACTTAAGTGGAGAGTCATTATTTATGTACCAAAAACCCACTGTTTATTTTGGTGTATATTTACCATCATGTCACTAATGCCTCCCTTCCTCTCACATATGTGCCACCATAGCTCCCCTCTATTCCCAGCACCATATCCCCAATATACTCCCCAGAAAAGCATGTGGTTGCAGCTTAGCTGTGCACCCAGACCTTACGGGGTTGTCATCTTGATACAAACAGCTTACAGCAGCCATCACCTTGCAGATGGACAAGGTGGGTTCAAAAGGCAGTATTTTTCCCTTCCCTGTACAGTTAAGGAACTATACCCCACCAGCTGCGGTATAGTTCATCTACCTACATGGAAACCAGTAGATAAAACCACAAAAGAGAGGCAGCTTGGCTCCCATGGTGTCCACTGCAGCATTGTCATTGACTTCAGGGTTGCTGTGAGGTCACCTCAAACCTTTTACATGAGCTAAATACATTGCACGATTCCTCTGCTCCCTATGGACAATTTGTTGTGTATGTTTCAAACTGTTGGAAAAGGACTTGATTTTCTTTAATTTGGTAAACAAAGGAGGTAGGATTTTCAAAAGAAATTTCCCATAGCAACTAAATAACAGAAATCAAAAACGTAAAAAAAACCAACCACCCTGCAACAGACTTCTATTAGGAGAGTAAGATCTAATGGGTTTCCAAAATTTTATTTATAGTTAACTCAGTGTTTAGAGAAGTTAGATAAGGTGTCTAGATAAGATAATGCTCCATATGGCATCACAGAGATTCCACTATAAACGTCTTTAGTTTTACTGAACCACACTTTATTTAACCTCATTTGTATAAATAACACAAATTATTTAATTGCTTTCCATCAAGGAAAAGTTAGATAAATATTACTGAAACACAACCTGACTTTTTGAGCTTTTATTTACACTGTCTTGACAGCAATGCACTCTTATAAACCAACGTTCTTCAGCACAGAGGCTCGATGTCTGAAGAAACGTTTGATCGTGAAGCTTCAAAGGCAACACAGGCAACAGAAGTTCAGAAACATCTTTCACATTTAAAGAAACCATTGAATATGCTCTGATAATTGAGATCACGCCAAACCTTGACAAGATGCTCACCAGATCTCACCTGTGGCTCAGTATTAAGAAACTGGCTGCCATTTCGCTCTAAGACATGCCCAAGAAATCTCAGGACAAGACACCTATTATCCCAGTGGTACAGTAATAAAACAACACTGTAACAATTTAGTGCCATAAGGGTATAGGGTACCTGAAGAGAAGGTTTTAAATATATCAAATGTATACAGGATGTATGGATATGAAGTATTCCGTTGAGCTTTTTGCAAGCGTATAAACCATGTTAATCCTCACGTCAGCCAAATTCTAATGTAGCAATTATTTACTATTTCTTTGAAGAGTAACAATGGGATTCAACCAAAAGTAACAGCAAATGGTAACACCCACACCCACAGGGTCCATCAAACCATCTCACAGTTCCCGCCTGTGACTGTTATCATAGAATTCACAAAGTTTAGTACATTTCAAAGAGCAGTTCCAAATAACCCTCAGTTTTAGAATTACCTAAATCTTGGTGAACTCCGTTTGTGAAATTCACATGTTGTGAAATCAGATTTCCCAAATTGAAACATTGTCACACCTGAAGAAAGTTAGAACCAAAAACTTTATTTGGTGGCCCAAGCTTTGGTGTGGTTCCTCTGAAAAGAGGCAATAGCTTCCCAAACACACACATCATGTTCAACTGACGTTTGTAGACTGCTAAAGAATGTAAATTTATTTATCAGAAAGGGCAAAATTACATTTTAATGATGCTTCAGTAGATATTTCTACTATTTCTCACCTCACTGTGCCTCAGTAGAGGTCCAACTCATAAGAATCTTCTATTGGCCTCACTGAGTTTTTAAGGAAAGCCCAAGGATAAACTTATTGAGGGACCATGATTAAAGTAAGAGCTTTGTTTAGTAAATAGAAACAGGCATTTCAAAGACGCTTCTGATTCTGGGTGCACCATGCTGGCCTACTTTTCAAAAATGCTCAGCACCTGCAGTTCCCCCTGCAAAGAAGGCTGGAGAATGAGACATTCCACACCTCAATTAGTGTACTGAAGGCACAAAAGCTTTAATTAACATAAAATCCAATGCAGTGATTTATGCAGATTAACCTTATTTACAAAGTTGAGCTTTAACAGGTGTTTTGCTGTCTTCCCTCCAAATTTAACAGTGTTTTAATTTTTCACTTAAGCAATCAAGCGTGAACAGAACTAAGTTAAATAAATCCATGACTCTGCTTTGGCCATTCTCTCTTCTCAAAGATCATTAAATCACAGAAGACTGGACATCATCATAACAAGAAAGAATGCCTTATAACAAAGGAGGAAAGAATTATGAACAATCCTGCATGTGTAAGAGTGCCTTCCAAGGGAGACTGAATACTGAGCGAATCCTTGCAGTCCTTGCAGTAAAGCTTCGTGTATTGTACCTTCACTCTTGGGTTGTCAGCCTTGCCAATTCATAATTAACATGTGTTGTAGCTACAGAACCCAATGCCAGATGCAAACTCCTAACGTCTTTTCAAATTGTTGCACCACGAGTGCAAAAATTGTTTTTCCAGTGAGGGGGAGAGAGGTTTAAGCCATGACCTACAGAATGATTTGTCATATATGACATTATTTAGCTAGTTTTTTTCTGTAGTTTTCTGAAAGGTAGGGATACGGACTCAGCTGGTGTGAAGATGCCAGACCATCCTGCCGTGCCACCATCATCTCAGTGGCCTGCCTTGGAGACTTCAATTTCACCCGATGCCTTAAATCAGAGAGGTTTTTTTGCCTACGTCTTACCCAGAGAAAAGACTTCAACTCCTTTTGGCCTATTTGGCTGTTCAGAAAGAATTTTGTTAGGATCACCTGCAAACCTTTTTAGATGGTGACACGTAAACCCAAGAAACAGATGTAAGAAAATAATCTGGAGATCTCTGGTCAAAAACAACCTCATATCCAGTAAATGGGGAGGTGAATTTAAGGGTGACAAGAACCAGAGCCCCCTCCAAAATTAAAATTCACTGTGGTATTAGCAAGCAAAGCTGTGTGTGTGCATACAAAATTAACACTGTCTGTGAAAATAAATAGCCTTGGCAGCAACACTCCAGAGCTAGAGCATAATTGGCCTGCATTTTACTCCCTTCTTTTTCCTTGTAATGTCTTTGTGCTGTGTTTCTTTGTGTAAAGAAACCCTCATTCAAGGGATTTATAGCCTTTCAGGGAGGAAATTAAAGATTCAGTGTCTCTCCATCACTCACAAAGAGAGAGATTTGATTTTTAAAATAAATTATTGTTATTATTTGCGAACACAGTTTATCTGCCTATCTTCAGACAACTCTATCTGTTCTTGCATGCGAGTTTGAAATACAGCAACTCGTGAGCATGACGGGATGGAGGTTAAAATAGGAAGCCTTTTTCTTTTCCCTCCAAGGCATACTCAGAGCATGGGGTTCATCTGAACAATGAGGAGACAGTCCATATTTGTACCTTCCCCCTCACACTTGTGTGGATCAGCCTGATGAAGGGACCAGATTTAGGTTCCTAGCATTCCTTCCCCCACTCCTCCCAACACTTGATAAAAATAAAACTCAGGCAACTGATTATGGATATTCCCCCTCCCCGCCCCCAAACATTACATTGAAACTTCAGAAAAAGCGTGTTCTAAAGAGGGCCTTAAAGAGCAGGATGAGAAGTTATTCATTACCTCCTGCAAACCAGACCGTGTTAAGTGCCTGGTCCTCAAATAGATGTGATCCTGCAAGAGGGGGAAGGCCTGGGTCCCACAATGGGCTCAGTGTGGCAGCCCCCCTCACCCGCACAGAATCCCATTGACGGCACTCAAACAATCTCGCCCGCTGACGGACGTTTAGAGGTCTACGTTGGCCGTGCCACAAGGTTTTTTTCCAAGAATAGCTACGGTTATTCATCCTAAATGGCCCAGAAAATCTGGAGACAGCTCACATATTTTTGTTGAACATTATGCGCGCAAACATGAACTCACAAGGGTTAGCTGCAAACTTGAGGAGGGAAAGACGTTAAGCGTCTATGTTTGTTCTACCCATTTAGATCCGTTTTCTTGGAAAAGTGTGAGAATTAGTCTGGCGATATATAACCGTAGTCTCTCCTCTGAAGATTGCAGCAAATGGAAACAATGAGAAGTGCTAAAGCTAAATCCAACCCCTGGGTAAATGACATAATCCTCCCCAGTGCCAAAACGTTGTCTGAGGAATTCCTCGGTTTTACGCTAACCTGCTGTAATTCTTTTAGATGTCCCTTAGCTCTCATACTCCTCCCACAGGCACGTGAGATGTGGCTGTTTTACGGGGCCCAAGTGTTGGGACTGCACAGAGAGCAAAAAAGAATTTCATAGGGAAACGGAGCAGGTATGCTATGAAAGCAAACCAGGACAATTTTTCAATCTAAATAGCTTTAAGGATGTCACTGCCTCTTTGTTGTAGAAGCCTCATGCAGCATGAAAATAGCTGCTCTCCTGACCTTGTTGACCACGGCCAAATTTCTCTCCTAGTTCTGGGACAGCCGTCCAGTGTTTCACCAACAGGTCTTTCACTTTCCATTCTAAAACATCTAATTAGCAGAAAAAGCTCTCTTTGGTTTAAACTCAACTATAGACTGATCTGCTTGGTACGGCCTTATACTTTCAAACTAATATGCCTCTTTGGGCATATATATCTGCTTCATACAGCAGCATCCCCAATGCTACACTAATAAGGAATTCTAGTCATAGGACTCTTAAGAGTTGAACCCAGAGGCTGTTGTCCTGGAGACGCTCTGAAGAAGACCTGAGCAAGACTCTGAAGAACAGAATAATACCCTGGCCAAGAGAGGAAGGGAACTCATTGCTTCTAAAGGAGAAGGAGAAGCCTGACTCTCACAGCCATCAGCCATACAGAGCGCATCCACAAAGTATTCCATAAAATGTCAATTTTGTGGCTTGAAGAAGTATGCAAAAGGCTTCAGTGGTAGATGCAATACAGTTATGTGTAAGGAGTATTGTGATCAGCTGAATAATTCCACAGGCAATAGGGAAGAAAGGTCTCTGATACCTCATGAATATATCAGAGTTCATTAAACCAACCAGCCAGCCCATGGTCAAGGAAGCTACAGTTGATTGTTTGCCTGAATTTCTGAAAGACATTAGACAAGGTCTCTCACCAAAGACTGGAGAAGAAGCTAAACTGCCATGGAGCAAGAGGGAAGGTCTCTCCAGAGAGTAGGAAAGAATACTCAGGTTTCTCAGAAGAATGAGAACATCAAATACTCTGGTAGAGTCCAGTGCTGGGAGCCACACTGTTCAACACATTCCTAAAAATGTAGAAAGCGGGGTGGGTAGTAGGGCAACGACATTGTTGAGGATTGTAAGAATAAAGGACAACTGGGAAGAACTTCAGAAACATTGGAAGATACTAACTGGGTGAAGAAAATGGCAAGATGAAATTCACAGGGAATACAGCCAGGAAAACCAGCCACCGCTTGTATATTATGTACCTGGTGGAGGTTTCTGAACAATTTATCACGAGTCAGGAAAGAGATTTTGGAGTTAAAATAGCTGTATGAAAATGTGTCAGTTAAGAAAGGAGATCATACATAAAATAGTACAAAAGGGGGAAAGAACGCTCCAGTGCTGCACCTAAAAAATGGGTATTGCTGTGCAGTTCTGATTCTGCCCCACCTGAGAAGTTATAGAAGACCTAGAAAAGGTGTGGAAAAGGCAATAATGGTGATCAGTGCTAAGGTACAGCTGTCATATAAGGGATGATTAGGGAGGCAGATTCTCCAGACCTGACTGCAGAGTGGTATGCTACACGCTAATGAAATCATTAGTGACGAGAA
>NW_009648900.1:1377010-1395490 GCF_000708025.1 Charadrius vociferus
TAAAGATACAAGCAAGCGTTCAGATACATTCAGATAAGCAAGAAGAAATACTTTTTCATTCAATGTATTCTTAAGCCATAGGACTGGGCTATGTCCAAAATTACCTCTGACATCTTGGGTCCAGGCAACCCCTGAGCATGAATCCCTGAGTGGGCTGGGAGAGGCTGTCAGGGGATCTACATGTTTTTCTCTCCTAAAACTCTCCCCCAGGCATCTACTCTTGCCCAGTATCAGAGACTAATAGCCTTGGCTCCCATATGTGAATTAAAATGAAAAAGCCTCGAGTTGCAGGAGAGCTGGGACTTAATGCTGTGAGGGAGCATCTCAGAAGACAAGGAAAAGAAAGAGATATTGGAACAGTATATAAAATAACACATTATTCATGGAACAGAGGCCACAGAGAAGTTCCTAATCTGTTTTATAACATGAACTCAAGGAGGCGTTCAGTCAAAGTTAAGTGTTGACAAAACTCCAAGCCGACTGAAGAAAACACCTTTCCACATGATGTGCAAACAGGCTTCAGCATTCACCGCAATGGGAAGCTGTCAGGGCCATGAACTTAGTGAGAGTCAAAAATGAACCAAATATTCATGTGGATAAATCATCGTTAATGATGATAACTTTGGACGGGACATTCAAATTCACACTTTTGAGGTTAAGCCTATCCTTAGAGGCTAACTCTAATGAGGGAGGCGAGTCATCCGACGCCTGCTGATGCAGGGTTCTCACACCTTCCCTTTCTCGTCAGGCAGGATACAGCCCCTTCAGATCAAATCACAAGCTCTACAATGGGAACAGGTTTGTATTTTTTTCTATTTCTGCACCAGTTGTAGTTTCAAAAATGATTTATTATGTGCTTCTTCCTCTTTTTAATAAGAGTTAGTAAGGATATTTATGATGTCTTAATGTCCTTTCTGTTCTTTGGGGAAACTAAGAGTGGGAGGGGCACGGAGGCTCCAAATGTATTGTCTGTGACCATTTGCCTTGGCCAGGAACTTGATTTATTGGCCATGTCACCACATCTTTGGTAATAATCATAATAACCAACCTGTGAGAAAGGGATAGAAATGCCCAGCCATGTTAAAAAGGAAAACACAGAAAAAAAATAGGTCAAAGCAATAAAGCATGGAGCTATTACCCAGAGCCTACGAAGCAAGTACAGTTATGGTACTCATAGTAAGGACTGTAATGGTAACAGAAAACAACACCAAATTAATCCATCCAATTAACAAAGACCATACTAAAACAAAAACTGGAAAAGACAACATAATTAGCCTATTGAGTCTGTCACTTATAAGCACAAGCCTGGATTATGATTCCTGGGCAAACGATAAACCCCTCAAGAAAGTTTCACCAGGCTAGGAATGGTGAGAATTATTTTAAAGCAAAATTAACAGGTTAAATTTACCCACAAACCATTTCTTGTCATAAAATTGAAGCCAGTCTAAACCTCTACCCCACAGAAACGTTTCCAGGTTAGAAATTAAAAAAAAAATCAATGCTCCAGAAAGCAGTGCATGAAAAGTCTTTTGTGTCCCAGCAACACTGTATCAGTCTGTGAGATGAACTGAAAAAAGGAGCTAAAATAAATACGATCAACATATTTGCATGTGTAAACAATGGAAAACAGAATACAGCAAACCTAAGCGATGAAAAATGTTTTCATATTTTAAGGTGTTTCAACAACCACTGTTTCTGGTAACAACAGTGATAATTCACATCTCCCCTCCCACCCCCCTCGCCCCCCAAGAAACCCTTACAACTACTAATTTAGTCAATGGCTTGACCTGTTGCCCCAAAGCTATCATATTTCGTTATCCACAAATTGGAGACAGTTTGACCCGGTGGCAGGAGACACCTGCATCACCCACACTGCCACCACCAAGGGCAGGGCTGGGAGAGTGAGCAAGAAGATGTGGGAGGTGAAAGGAGAAGGCCATGAGTAACCCGGATAGAACACGGCAAAAGCAGGGAGGTGGCTTCCTAGGAAAGACTATGGAAAGACACTTTTGGAGTAATAAACTTCAGTCCTGGTCCTTGTTCCCCACCCCTTCCCAAGTTATCACACCCATTAGCTTCATAAAGGTGGCAGGAGGCTTCACTAACATCTGTGAAGTGCCTTAAAATTATGTCATTTTATTAAATGTGCACTGTACATGCCAAAAGGGCTCAAATCCTGCGGCTCTGGCTTGCCCAAATGGTTCAGCTAAAGCCAATGGGAATAATAATATCTGGGTGAGCAGGAAAAAATTCTCTTAAGGAATAACATGGATCCAACCCCAAGGCATTTATTGTGAGAAGAAGGGAAAATGCGTATTTTATCCATTTTATGACAACTATTGCACAAAGCTGCCCTCACTTGCTTACCCCCAAGGGGTTATACCCATTCCAGGGATAGTGGTCCTTGCCATTTGCGTAAGCCATTTTAGTCCCAAGCTCTGTTCTCATCAAAGTGAAAAGAGGTTTCACAGGGGCCTCCCACGGCAGCCTCCCTAGCCTGGCTGCCATTGTTGACATTTAGTGCAATCAATCTTATTTCCATCACTGAAGTGAGGAACTGGGTAATCTTCTGTGCACATAGTTACCAAAATAAGCATTTATAAGTGAATATACAAAGGACTTATTTAAAAGCAGCACAAAGAGGACTTGAGAGGGTACTGGACTTTATGACCCCAGCGCACAGCTAAAGTGGATGGACAAAAGGGTGGGGGGAGACATGAAAGAGTTAAAGAGTTGTAAGTATGGAGTTTTAAGGAGTTTCTTTGGCATGGAAATTAACATGAAAGGGAGACCCAAAAGATGTCTTTTTTTGGATTAAAACCTGGCCTGTATATATTTTAAGGCAGGGTTGTGATGCAGTATTTGCCTTAGTCCATCCTGCTACAGAAAGATGTTTTCCTCCCTCATCCCTTTTTGTGCCACTTGCCTTCACCACCTCTTTCGCGCCAAGGTGGCTCTGTGGAACTGATCCAGCTGAAAGCACACCCCACCCCCCATTTTTTTCTTGGTTAACTCATCAACCAGCTCAGTTCCCAGTCATCCCCCTCAGATATTGGTGGCACAAGGTGGTGCAGGCGGGAAAGGAGCTAAACCACAAACAAACAATGAAGGGACAGAAATGGGGAAGCGCTGATCTACAGTAACAGGTGAACTGATTTAGTAGGAATTGGAAGAGAGAGCCCTTTCCACTAAAAAAAAAAAAAAAAATTAAAAAAATCCAGCTGTGAATTACTGTGAGCTAGCAATCTCAAAGGGGAAAAAAAGATCCTCAAACAGTAAAATTACAAAATTTCACAGCATTTCTAACTTGCTGGCCTTGATAGCAATTTGTTACACAGCTTGCAAATGTACATATTGCTCCAAAAAGAGCAGCATACAAAATACGTAGAGACTCCCATGTTCCCACCTGTTTAAAGGCTGAACAGGATAACTCCACCTGGATTTATATTACAGCGGTAGGACAACAAAACCCCTACAATAGTAACAAGAAAGTAGGTTTTAAGCCAGTCTCTTACTAACTGCCTATTTAACCTAGTTCTGGTGGGAATATGCTGCACGAAGCGTTTGTGAAGTGTTCTGTTCAGCAGTGGTGGAAGTCTCCTGTAACGCTTCCAGCTCCCCTGTGGTCAGCCACTGAAATATCAGCTCAAGGTCCAAAATGAGCATCTCCAAACTATAGCACAAAAAAAAGGAATGCATCAGCAAAACCAAAGGAGATTATTGCCATTCTTAGGGGAGTCAGTAGATTTCGGTACATTGAAAGGAACAGGCTAATGTCAATTGCATACTTAAACGTAAAATATTACCTACAGTATATAATAATTTCAGCTCAACAGTTCTATATTAAAAAAGTGGTTTGC
Organism: Charadrius vociferus; assembly: GCF_000708025.1. Classification (NCBI taxonomy): domain Eukaryota; kingdom Metazoa; phylum Chordata; class Aves; order Charadriiformes; family Charadriidae; genus Charadrius; species Charadrius vociferus. Next base: position 1,380,871 of record NW_009648900.1, read on the forward strand.
AGGTATCTTCTGTTCTGGTGTAATGGATGAATCTCTCCTTCTCCTTAGCTTCTTTTTTTTGTTTGTTTTGTCAGTTTTTGTTTGTTTGTTTTTAATTTGCCAAACTAGAAAGTTAAAGTATAGCACCACAGATCATGTTGAAGTGTTTCAACTTCAAAAAAGATTTTGAAAAGCACAGGGTCTTCCAGAACTCTACAGGTCTGCACACAACCCTAGTGACAGATTGGGGGGCGTGAATAAGTTCTGATAATGAAAAAAATAATAATCATAAAGCTGCTGAAAGTTAGAGATGGAAAAACCCCATTAAATCACCTAAACCACCACCTGGCTGCTGCACAAAGGTCTCAAGTGTATTCTCCGGCACTCTGCAGCCTCTTCATCCTTAGTTCAAGTCTGAAATGGTTTAAAATGTAATGAAGGCCTTGCTGAAATAAAATAATTTTAATCACTGGTTTTGTATGGGACTAGGAAGACTTTAGACTCTGCAAAATGAAGATACGAAAGGGGACAAAAGCCACTATGTTAAGTATTTTTCACTGTCTATGGTATATTTCCCTTTTACTTCAGCTTTGTTTCTGGTTTCATTTTCACAGTTCACACACACTAACTAGTCGTACAATGAATACACTAGGCTGAAGGGTGTTTTTTGTAATTTTTGCTGTGAGTTTTTTTTAGAGTTTCATGAAAACCACCTGTTGGATTCAAAAAGATTTTATTTTTACAATCTGTATAGGAATCAAATAATTATACTTTTGAAACATGCTTTTTGCTCTGGCACATTTAAAGAAAGGGCGAAATAGATTCAGACTTGAAGGCTTCATGTAAAAATAATATAGAATTTAGTGCTGTGAATCTAATATCAACAGAATAGTGCAATCAATCATAATATGGCAACTACAACATATGATCAGTTACATCCTTTTTTGTTCTTGCAGTATTTAAAAATCCTTTTCTCCATTCTTTGTAACTCCATGGGGGAAAAAAAAAAAAAGATTAAGAGGGTTTTATAGCACTTGAACAATCTTTAAAACCTTGTTTCAATGTCTTCCATACATTAAATAATGTTTTAATTTCCCATTTACAAAGAAGCTGTGATCACTGACAGCATTACAACTTTTTTGAAGCTGCATAAAATTTGTGGGTATCGAAACACCTCTAGTTTGGAAGTTAGTATACACATGCTGTTTTGCAGAAATATTGGCAGAACCAGAGTAAAACAGCTTGGAAGTTTGGAACACGTCAAACACAAGCAACCCATGCGTATCTGAAGGAGGTAATGCCACATACTTTTGTGACCCTCTGCTGCTTTTTTCAGTGGTGCCCCATGATAGGAAAAGAGGTGATGGGCACAAACTTGAACATAGGAAGTGCCATCTTAACATGAGGAGGAACTTCTTTACTTTGAGGGTGGCAGAGCACTGGCACAGGCTGCCCAGAGAGGCGGTGGAGTCTCCCACTCTGGAGACATTCCAAACCCGCCTGGATGCCGTCCTGTGCACCCTGCTGTAGGTGACCCTGCTCGGGCAGGGGGGTTGGACTAGAGGATCTCCAGAGGCTCCTTCCAACCCTGACCATTCTGTGATTCTGTGATTCCAGCCCTGGGAAGGACATTTCGCAACAGCGAACTTAGACCACTTCTTTATCGATATTATTGGCCTCGCTTCTCGCTGCTTGTTCCACGACCAAGAAAAACACGGCCTTTTTACGAAATACAAGCCAAATCCTATGAAAACCTGCAATAATCCCCGGCACCACTGGGTGGTACTCGCTGTCTTCGGGTTGAGAAGCGGAGCTGCGCCGAGCGGGGCAGCCCGCAGCCTCGGCGGGAGCGCTGGGGGACCGCCAGCGTCTCGCATCCCATACAGACCACACGGGTTTCACGGAACCCACGGTTTATTGCGGTCACAGCTGGCTTAAAGGGCTGAGGCTATCCCGCAAGATGCTCTCTTGCCCGTCCGCGTAAGCTGTCGTTCCTCTCGAGAGAGCAGAGCAAGGCAACGCACGGGTACCGCTGCTTTCGTGCACGCTTGGTGGTTCTAGCACTGCTGAGATAATTCTCTTCCAAGTTGAAAAAGAAAGCTTTGCTAGACACAAATACTGCCCAGAATGCCATGAATGAAGACGTTCTTATATGATAGTCCCAGTGAAATATGCAGCAATGTAGACACATATGCTCGTATTCACATTTTTGCAACCTCTGTATCTTCACATACATAACTGACATTACTCTTTAATCTGAAAGAAACTCTCTTTTAGGAAGTATGTCTCTTACCAATCCAAATAACAATGCCTTCAGTTACTTTATCCACTGCTGAGTCTTGACAGACAGCTCACCAGCAGTCATTAGCAGACACTGTCAATGTTATGTTCACAAGCAGAAATACAGATTAAGCTATGCTTGGCACTGATAGGGTCAATGGGGTTCCACAGGTGTCTTTCAGCTTGCAGAAATCTTATTACTAGTGATAGAGAAGATGGGAAAAAAAAGCTTCCATCTCAAACTAAGCTGGAGCTTGGGACCAGAGGTTACCAAAGGCATCTTCCAGCTTCTAAACTGACCTTACAGAATGATTGGAGAAAGCTAAACATAAAAGCAACGTACCTCCTTTCAAGCCCTCTAAAACAGGCCAGTGAGTCTTATTATAGCTTATAACGATTGTGCTGCACGTTGTTAGTTCTTACCAAAGTGACTTTAAAATCTTAACAGATTGAGGATGTTTGTGCCTCTAAATCACATATAATTCTTTCACACTGCCGGAGTGGTAAGTAATTTCTATAAGCTTGACCACACTATGGCTAAAGTGAGAGGTGTTTTTTTTTCCACCAGAAGCAACATACTGTGAAAAAAAAAAGTGAACTATATATAAAGCTGAAATATATATATATGTATATATAAAGGAGTGGTTTGTTTAGCAACAGGGAGATGCTGGATGAGCAGCCAGTGAACTGCTGTAAGGATTCGTTGCAGCAGCTCTGCGGCCTTGCTATCTTGATCCATTAACTGCACCAAAGTTTCTAGCATAGGTCAGTTAGCTGATGCTTAAAGCACCACCTAATCATGCTATGTAGGCTGATGCTTCAGGGCTGACATTCAGCATTACAGCTGAAGATAACCCGTTCAGGCTTTGGAAGTCTATGTGCTTTTGTTCTATACTGAAAAATGCATTCGTTTGACTGTAAACCAAACCAGAAGCAGCACAGAAACCCTGTGACCATCTCACCGGTTTTGGCTTCCCCTTCATCTCTGGACATTGAGCTGCACTTAAGGGATGCTGACTATCTGAAAGCCAAGTTGTTTCATGCAGCCCCTGCCTGCAATTCAAGCTTGGTCCAAAGACTTTTTTTCAGCCCTTCCCCCCTCAAGTGCCCAGGGTCAGCAGCAGGACTTTCCCTCTTGAACTGCTTTTAGAGCTGGAGTTGGTGGAGTTCCAACACATGTACTTAAAACGCATTTATGTGATTTGGCTTCTGTGTGATTCCCCCCCTACACATGCACTCTCTGCAAAAAGGGCTGTAATTAATGCTCCTCTGTGCACTGTGGATATCTTTATTTAATTAGCGTTGTTAAATTACATGGCAAAAAGCAATTCCTCCTCTCCTTTCATGTGCATGAAGGGTCCCACAGACAGCAGAACCAGTGTCTTCCTGGGAAGCAAACTTTTATGACATGAGACAGGAATTGTACATTCCTTAATGCACCACAGACGGTCTCTACAGACCCTGTGTGTGACTGGAGACAGAAGCAAAAGCCTGAAGAGCATTAAATTGCAGTTCCTCTTAGGGTATGGTCTAGCACTTTGTTGATTTCTTTCAGCCCTGTTGCTGGATCACTACTGTCTTGAACAAGGATTACTTTTTGCCCTATTTCTTTCCTCACTAAATTTATTTCTAAATCATAAGTTTGGACAATGTACAGAGGAGTCATTGTCGAGTGTCCAACTGGCATGACAACAGGAGACCTATCATTCAAAACAATGAATAGGAAATTACTTTGGGGCACATTTTAAGATTCCATGATCTTAAAACGTGGTCTCACTAACACATCCCACTTTCCAAGAATGCAGATGTCAGCGCTGCATCAATGTTACCGGCTTGCCTGGTACCTGAATAAAATAACTTTCCAGCGAGCATTTAACTACTGAAGCTGGATGTTGTATTAACTTTGTTTCCTTTACATCAAACCGATCTTCTCTAAGAGCTATATATCTTTCCCTGGTTTCAAAGTACCGGGGGGGACACGCTTCTCCATCTGGCAGATGATCCTCAGAAGTGGAAAAGAAGATGTGCAGGCTTATGCTATTAAACTTTTTGAGTTCAAATGGGATCCAGCTGTTTGGGATCCACAACATTCTTGCAGTTTAACTGCTCACAGTATGTATACTTTCAATCCCTTTATTTTTGTTTTCTTTAATTGTTGGGGCCTGAGATCATAAACGCCTCAGTCTTTCAAACGTGAAGTGCAGCTCTTGGTAATTTGTTCTAATCAACTGCAGTAAGAAATGTCTGCTCCATAACCTTGAATGCTTTTTCTCTCCCCTGACAACAGAATAGACTTCTTGCAAAAAATAAACATCTGGTTTGAATTGAACATCAAATTGCCGTTACTTTAAGTGCCAACTATTAAATTACCTCAAATGTTTTATGTTTGAACATGATTTTTCAAGACAGCTAAATTTTTTAACCGTAGCACAAATGTACATGTAAAATTACTTTAGAGGGTTAATTCCCTTGAACACACTTCTTTTTTTATCACGTGTAGCTGGGTCACTCTTTTTGTTTTCCGTTTACAGAAATTGTTATTCACGAAGGTTTTTATACAATCAAATATGCCTCATCAGATGGTAAGAGGGAGAAAAGCTCTGTCTAGAACTCAGGGACTTGATTCTGAACTCTACAACATATGGAGGGATTGTCAAAACTGTCCAGAACCCATTAAATCAAGCCAGAAAATCACATGGACCAAGATTACAGTCTGCATTTTGATCAGAAAGTTAAACATTAAAATTCATATCTAAGACTCCCCTCATCTGAAAAACCAACCCCCCTTTCTTTATCTAGCACTATTTTCTGGTGATGAGTCTTACAGTCCGATTTGCATGACAGCATTTCAAATTTACAGCTTTACATAAATGCTGCTATTTTCCTTAAACTACCCAGCTCTTGATTCACCACATTTTTGCAAGAGAGATTTTCCTATTTTTTTCTTTTTTTCTTTATTTTTAAGTATGTTTCCAGCCCTCTCAGTCACAGGGAATTTTTTAAGATAGAAAACAGTACAATTTGAAGCATTGAAAGCAAATTAAAATGAACACCAAATCCACCATTTTGCTAATGCTTGTAATTTCTGTATGACTGGGACTGACAGTGTTGCTGAGGCTTCTTTATGCTGCTCCGGGGAGGAAAAAAAAAAAAGTGAATATTTTATTCACTGTGAGAGGGCTCTAAAAGGGCACAGGGGAAGTGTAAATGAAAACCATTTTTGTGTTCCCTTCAGTATTTCTGCAAAACCCTCCTCCGAAACAAAACAGAGTAACTGCAAGTGCAGGCCAATACTATCACTGTTTACTTCTTCTTCCCAGACACTGATCAAAGTGAAACTATAAGGAGAATTGACACCCCCCCCCAAATTAAATTAAAAGCACAGATGGGCAAATTGCTGGCAATTATTCTAGTGACTTCTAAATTGGACATGACCCAGTGTCAGTAGTTGTCTATGCTTGTATTTTCACCAAAGGTGATTGTAATTGTTGTGATGATAAGATTACTCCACAGAGGAAGGAGCAATTACAAAGGTGGGGTCACCTGATCAGATGTTTCCGTGTTATTTAGGTGGCTATTTATAATACTGACTGTGGTTTTAGCTGTAATATTTGAATACTAAACCACAGATCAACCCTCAAATTCACTGAGAAACAAGATGAAAGCTGTATCATAATACAAATCTACAGAGTTGGTTCAGGTACTGCATGGGAAAAACAGTGACTGTTTATGGACGGTAGATAGATAGGAAGAATTACTTAATTTACCATTTTGTTTGCTGAAAGTGGTCTGAAAAGGCTGAAGAATCACAAAGCTGAAATCCATCAAAAACTATGAAGAGGACATTTTCAGTCTGGGGAAAACCCCCCGCCCCACCCCCAACTAACCAACCCCACCTTTGCTAGGCAGTCAGTATCCAGACAATGGAGGTATTTGATTTTTCACTTACTGAACTTCAGCAGCACATATACTCCAGTATCCATGATTAGGGGAAAAAAACCTACATGTTTTCAACTAGCAGTTCTGCTTGTAGCTTGTGTGAAAATAGCTTCAGTTACTACTTAAATAATGCATATGGATATGGTTGAAAATTAAGTCACAGAATCAGGGAGTCACAAAATCATAGAAGGTGAAGAGGTGAGGTTGGACAAGACCTCTGAGGTCATCTGGTCCAACCTCCCTGCTCAAGCAGGGCCACATAGAAACAGTGGCCCAGGTCCGTGTCTAGACACTTTCTGACTGTGTCTAGATGGTTTTGAAGTCAACTTCTCACTAATTCTATTCTTTAACTTGTTTAGTTTGACACAGTCATTTCACTTTATGTTACTTATTAGCAAAATATTGCTGATAGAAAACATGGTGAAAACTATTTAGTTTAAGTACTTTGAAAGAGGTGATGCTGTTGTTTAGGTTCTAGAGGAAAACCGGATCAGGAAGTAACAGGAAAATTATTGCCACAGAAATAAAACAATTGCAAGGAAAATATTACATGGGGAGGTAAGTCCTGGAGGCAGTGCCCCTTCTCATCAGAAGGGTCAAGGGCCTTTCAGCCTGCGCTGAGAGCTGAAGAAGATTTCGGGGATCAGATGTGGTGACTAATAGGTGGGTACTCAAACAGACACACAGTCAATACTGTTTGCACCTACTTATCCTAACAAGTAGTTATATTCCCAACTACCTATTCAACTACCTAAGCCAGTTTTAAAACCAGTATTAATTACTTTCCTTCCACTTTTTCCCCAAAATTCATCTGCCTGGTTAATGTTAACAGTAAAAAACCAAAACCAACAACCTTAAACTAGTTTTCAGCTGAGATGTGTTACTAAGTATTGAAAGCCATGCTGAAGTAAGCCCCAGCTTCCTCAAGCAGCTTCCTTGCAACATAAGCCATGAAGGTAGGCAGGCCCTAAGGATCTGAGGCATGTCAACATGTTAAAATGTTTTCCTGTTGAAATAATTTGTGGAAAACTATTCCAGTGGAAGTTATGACATAATTATGGAATAGCATTCAATATCTGAGCAGGGCTATTTCACAATTTTGCCATACAGGAGTCTACAGTCAGTCTTTAAACCAAATATCATCTACTGAACTGGATATGCCTTGAGCAACAGGGAGGTTGAAACCTAATAAAGCAACTTTTTTTCTATGTCTACGAAAGTGGTTGGAGACTGAAAATTGCTAACTTCAGAATAAATATACTTCCAAATTGCATGAAGGAGACATATAAACTCATTCACCAAGTCAAATAAGGATGTTTGGACAAGGGAGAGAAAGAGAGAAGTATGCTTTTGTATTGGGAAAGGGGATCCAAGTAAAACAAGAAGAAGGTCAAACAAAACTAGCTGCCCTAGAAATGCTCCACAGCTTTCAGGAGGAACAATGTACACTGAGGAAAGGCCTGGAGGCATGAATGCTGGAGACTGCTAGGGCAACTCAGGCAGAGAATACATGTGCTGAGGGTTTTTTTTGTGTCATCCATTTTTGTACATATGTTATCAAATTAATGGCTATCTTGTTTATAATCCTAATATATCAACTCTGTAATTATGTGTGACAACATCAAAATTATGAGGAGGTAAATTGTGCATCCCCAAGGATGAACTTGTGAGGAAACATGCTTGAACCAAGATTTTTCAAGGGGCTTAAACGAGTTGATTTGTAAGCCTCACATTTTTTATGAAGGAAGACAGAAGCTATGCTCAGGGAATGGGTCAAAGTTACTATGAGGAAATCTGTGTCCTGGTTGGAGGTAAAACAGGACCAATCTTGTTTAGTAACTTTACTTTTTAGCTGGGCCTCTTCTAACTACTGAAATGAACAGCATACTGTGCAGAAACTGTTTGCTCTCAGAGTGATGAGACCTGTGTTTATAGCTGATGCCCAGGCATGGTATGCAGAGAGGCTCCTGCTTATACTTATTGCTGTAACACCCAGGGCCAGATAACTTGGTTACGTGCCCCGTTGGAGGGTCAGCAGCAGAAAAGTGTAGAGGGCTCCCACCTGTGGGGAGGAGCGGACAGGACAGGTGATCCAAAACTGACCAACAGGGTATTCCACCCCATCTGCCTCGTGCTCAGTATAAAAGCTGAGGGATCAAAGGGTCAGCTTGCTTTCTTCAATGGCCAACATCTGAGGAGGACTCTGTTCATCTGCCTTTGATCCCAATCCTGAATCCAGATCTTGAATCCAGTTTTTGTCTGTCACTGAGTCCAGTCTGGGACTTCCCTGGTGCCAGCTGGTGACGTGATCATCATCCTGGGAGCTTGATACAGTTTTTTATATATTTCATTTTTTTAATTTTTATTTTATTATTAAAACATTTCATTAAAGTAGTATAGTTCCTTCTAAATTCATAAGTCTCTTTTTCCCTCCTCTGCCTCTCTCTTTGAAGAGGGGTAGGGGGGAGCATCTGTTGCTCACCTGATGGCCAGTTCAGCCTAAACCATGACAATCTGTCAGCAGAGATGCTGGTAATCTTCAAAATATAATTAATCTGGGTTTTTTTTTCTGCAATACAACATAAAAGGTTAATGAACACTCAGCCAGAAAGAACACTGTGAGGGCTCTAACAGATGTGTGGGAACAATGTCAGTAGCATAGAGTTGAGAAAAAAAGTAGAAGGAAAATACAGAAAAATGGGTGAACATAAAAAGTGAAGGAAAGAGAGAGAAGAAAAAAACAAAAATGATACAAAGACAAAAATAGCGTAACAATTTCATTTTAAGAAATGTATATATGTTTGCTCCCTTCTCTCTATCCCTTGTTCCAAAAATTCAGCTACTATTTTGGACATCCAGTATATCTCTTTCAGTCAACTTCTCTGGCCTGACAGAGCCTATAGGGGTTCTGGCTCTTACTGATCTCTGACTCTGTGTAGAAAGGAGGTTCGAGGAAGGCGGGTACATGCAGAAAGTCTGCACAGTGCCTGCAGTGAGTAGCCCGACTGTTTAAATGGGTGCTTAAATAACAGTGTGCCTTGAGGTCTTCTCAGAGCTGAGCACACCAGCTTCTCCGGGGGTACGCACCACCACCAGTCGAACTTGCAGTCTAGGAAACTCCTTCTCCAGAGGCCAAATCTTGCCCCAGGAGCCTTTCAACCAATCTGGGCAGGTTAGCCCTAGCAGGGAATTGCTCCACACCTCTGCACACTCTGCATGGGACCTCCAGCAGAGGGCAGAGGAAGAAGATCCCATTTCCTCTGAAAAAGCCCCTACAGGACTGAATTGACTTCCTGTTTTGTGGCTGAAATAAGAACTGAGTTTGACCATATGTACCTGCCCACATATCATCTCTCTTATAAGAAGAAGAGCAACTCCATGCAAAGTCCACCTACCTTTGCTAAAAATTATGCTGCAGCATCCAGCCAACACCACCATTACTCTGATGGGAGCCTACACATACACCTCATTCAGCACTGCGAGTTTCCCATGACTTTCACCAGCTTTTAAAGAAATTACTTTTATTTCCAAGAAATGTGATATTTGCCATTACTTGTGATTCAACAGCATCAACCCAGAGCCGAAAGCCTCATGCCAGGTGCCTGGCAGAGCGAGTGCGATGTACGGCAACATGTGCAGGGAGAAACAGAGAAGCGGCAATGCCATTTGGCAAATTGGAACTTGGCTGTGATGCCTCTCCTTCCAGCTGCCCCAGAGCCAGGAAGAGTCTCTGGTCCTATTTAAACTGCTTTTAGACCTGCTAAACAATGAGACTTTGCTGTTGGAGGTAGCAGCCTACAGTGTGGATGGGCCTTTTCTTTTTCAAGAAAAATTCTGTCGCCAGCGATCTCTGACTACTCAGTGCACAGATGGGCAAAGGGTTCCTTTCTTCTAAAAAAAACCCCAAGCAAACAGAGCGCTCTGTCTCCTGGCTGTTAGACAAGGATATAAGAGTGGAACAATTCAGCAAGCCAAAATAACCCTATGAGCATTTCTGCCCTTGAATTTTCATAACCCGGTCAAAGGTTCTGCATGCTGCAACCTTTTTTCCTCACCAAGCCGGTGTTTGGCCATCATCCTTCTCCTCACTGCAGTTTTGTCTCCAGCCAAAGTCTCCCTCTCTTTTTTTTTCCCATCCCTGCCTACTGGCTACACAACCGGTCTTAAAGCTACAGTTTGTCCTCTGGGCTTCTTGCCCACACATGGCTGTGGTGGAAACCTCAACGTCCTCATGCCTTCCCACTCTCCCTGCAGCTGCTCCCCTCTGGAAGGTGGAGGAAGGTTGTCCTTTGTGTCCCATCTAGTTAGGAAAAGCCTGCAGGGATTGAGCACTTGAACGCAGGGAAGGAGTCCAAGATCTAAGCATGAGGAACTGCTGAGGATGGAAAGCAGCAGCAGCGAGGAGCGAGGCACCCTGGAGGCAGGCTGCAACTGTTAAGAGAATCGCCTGTGATATTGAACAATCAGTTTGAACAAACCAAACCAAACTACCCCTGGGGCACTGAAGGTCTAAAATTGAACCTCCTTAGGGAGGTCCTTAGTGTATAGACCTACTGCATAATAATCCCAGTCATCATAACAGTTAAACATTTGCATTTATCCTCCCTTCCCTGATGACTACTTTATCTGTTCACCTGTTAGAGTGGGGTCTCATTTGATCACAGACCTATCATTTGCTCAATAGAGTTGACTATTCCTATTATTTGTGCATTCTCATTCACAGATGCAAACAATCAATCCAGGGATCTTGCCAACGAATGGCAAGGAGCGGCAATATATACTACCAGTAGTGCTATTACCCACCATGTGCTGCATGGACAGATGGAAGGGATGAGCATCCACCAGCAAACAGGACTACTATTTTAACAGTATTCTGGCTTGTGTGAGCTTACCTCACTGGGAAACTACAGTTTGTTTTCCTCCCCAGCTTTGCTCAGCACACCAACAAACAAGGGGGTCACAGATTTACACAAGCACAGGGAACCTTGAAATCCACAGAGTGCTTTAAAGAAATACGTGAAAAAAATATTCAAAGCCAGTGTGTGTTAACAGGCAACAAGAACACCGATACAAAACTGCAGTCCACTGGGGATATTTACTTCCTAAGAAAAAGCTTGTGAAAGAAAACCATTTCCCACATAATGTTTTCCAGTCCTTTGTTTTTCTTCATCCCCTCCCGTTTTATTGCTGCTTGAGATAGCCCTTGTCAGGAGAATCTAGACAGATTTCAAGAGGTGCCAAATTACAGGGACCTCAGGTTTTTCACAGTTAGTCGTTCTTTTCACTGCTGGACTCTTCTAAAGTAAATGAGATTGAATTAATATGTTTTTACTGTATCTCTTCCTCCGCTCTGCTGTTTCCCATGGCCTAGCAGAGGAAGTCTGATTGCCAAGTGTTTTCTCATTTTGTTTAATCTGATACAAAAGGTCACCTCAAGTATCCTTTTGGTATTTGCTCTAGAGCTGAGTATAATAGGTGGCAGCCCCAAGAAGAATGCATGTTGCTAAACTTCAGAAATGTTTGGGTTTTTAGATACAAACAGATGTTTCCTTTTGGTAGCTTCATTTTCCGTGTGATATTCCAAGAAGTATAACGGGCGTAGCCGAATCACAGATGAACATTTTCCAGAAATTAATTAGATTCACACACTGCATCACAAATTATGAGAATAGAACTTCAGAGTTATGTGAAAGAGATCAAGAATTGATTTGTTTAATCAGACTCCTGTTTAAGTAGACCACCAATTCTTAATATCCACAGCTAATTTTTGCAGCGGAAGCAGGAAAACAGGAAGATTGGCTCACGTTCAGGTCTGATGTAGATCCACTGAAATTAGCAAAAACTGAGCTGCCTTGGGATCCATTGTGCTACACCAGTTTGGCATAATGTATTTACTCTGATAAAACAAATAATTCTATGAACAACAATTTAATCTGGAGGATTAGTAAACAACTGTGGGTTTATGCTGTAATCCTGTAGTCTAAATTGGTTAGCAATATATAATAAACATAGTTTTAGTTCCATCCGTACGGTTCTCCAAAACAATCCCTTTTGCGAAGTGATATTTAACTTTATGTAATTTTAAATGGATGGTTAATAAACTCTTCCTGGATACATTGAGAGGGGTTCTGTCCCCTCAGGAAAATACATGCCATTCTGACCTTTTCAGATGAAAAGTATTTGCTCTTTGGAAGTTTATATTTATGGGTCAGGCACAATGACTTACATGGAAAAGATGAGGGAGAAAAACACTTTTTTAGAAGAATAAATTGAGAATTTGAGGAGGCAAAAAAAGGCAGAGGGATTATTAAAGATTGTTTAAAACGCTTCAGCATTATAAAGCATTGATTTTAACTCCTGACTTCAAAACACATAGAGGTCATTACATCAGTTTCGGCAGCTTTGCTGTGATGACCCACTTGCGATAATCCTGTTGTTTTATAAGCCTAATAAGGCAAAGAAAGAGGGGACACGGATAAGGCCTATTATACAGCAGGAAACAAACAAAACAAGAAGCAAAAAACTCCACACATGCTTCTGAGACAAGCAGGCTAATCCCAGCAGTGCACAGAGCAGTGGCATGGGAGAGAGGGACCGCTCTGCAGGGCAGCTCCCTTGGGGTCTAGAAAGAGAAGGCTGCCTAAAATGAGATCAGTGCCTTTGAGAAGAGTTATGCCGGATTCGGAATTCCTCTATGTAATGCATGAAATAGTCTTCGCTTGATTATTCATATTTGTCGTGGTTTGGCCTCAGCCAGCAACAAAGAACCACGCAGCCGCTCGCACAACTCCCACAGTCGTGGAAAAAGAAAATGACAGGGCCAAACTCGTGGGTTAAAAGAGTGCAATTCAACAGAACAGCAAAAGGAAAAGACGAAAACGCGATTACAGTACCGCCGCGAAGCGCACCGACCGGACCCGCACCGCCGCAGCCCACCCCCGAGTGGCGACTCCTCTCCTCGCCCCGGCTAGCTCCTCTTATAGCCCGGGCATGGGTCACGTGGGATGGAATACCTGCCCCCTGCCGGCTCCGGGGGAGATTAACCCCATCCCTGCCGGAACCAGGACAATATTCATGAATAAAAATTTGGGGTTTGACTGTTCCTGTCTGATTCTGACCACTTTAGGTCCAAAGGGCACTGTCTGAAAAACAGGCAGCTACACAAGCTTTTTGATGTGAAAACATACAGGTGATAAAAGCTCTACCACTGGCCTGTATGTCAGGATTTTACCTCCTTCGGTAAAGAAAGTTAGGAAATGAGTTTCATCCAAACCGGAAAGATCACAAATGCAGAACGGAAGAAGTCTGACAGCTTTTCGCCTCTCAGGAGAGAGGCAGCAGTCTTTCTGAAGAATCAGATCAAATTATAGATCACTGGGGCTGTCTGCCTGGATTATCGTCAGCTGAATGTTAAAGCTTTAAGCAAGAAACACATTTTCTAAATCCATAATCCTTTTCCTCTTGTACTTCGTTCGTACTACATAAAAACAATGAGCAATACATGTTCTGGCTGCTCTGGAGAGAAATGCAATCTGAGTGGCTGCAGTAGTCCGCACCAGTTCAAAACACAATGTAAGGGGTACAAAACTTGACACCTCATTACGGATCGCAAAATAAAACAAAAGGCAGCTAACCATGATAAGGGGATAAACAGGGATGATAACACATGAATTTGGACAGCTAGCCACGTAATGACTGCAGTGTTGAACTCGAATGCCTCCCGAAATCTATATTTCACACGTTTTCTAAGGCACCATATTTTCTAAGCACCTGCAGCTTCTCAGACACATTGGATGCTCAGAAGCCCTAAACACATATTCTAGTCACTTTTGCAGCATCATTCCAAAACCATCTAGCCAGACGGAGAAGGAGGTAATAGAACACGGGAGAAGAGAAAAAACATTGTGAAGAAAAAAAGCCCAACACAATAACATAACTGGTAAGTCTTAAAGTTCTAAAATCAGTTCTAGTGATGTTTTGCACATGCCCAAATTTTGTAGAGTTCCCAATCTGAACAGCCAAACGATTACTGCATACATGTTTGGGTCCTGCCACTACTATCACTACTGCTAGACTTTGGCAACTGTAGTATATTTGAAAAGCTCTAATCCATCAGCTATTTACCACGGGGGAGGGGGGGGAAGCCCAAACCAAAAAAACGCACGAAAAACCACCAAACCTATTCTGGTGGTTAGAGTTTGGCTGTGTTTTAAGGCTGGGAAACCTGTCCATCCTCCTGTTTCAGAAGCAACCAAGTATCTCAAGGACTAGGAGCTTGTAGATTAAGATGATTTTCTACCACAGTATAAACAAAAAGACTAAAAGCAAAAAGCTGTAAGTGAGAACAGCAGCAGGTTCTGGGTACAGTTGTGCTAATTGGAATGGTAGGCAATTTTAGCAGGTTGGATAAAAACATACTATC
>NW_009648900.1:1395543-1403594 GCF_000708025.1 Charadrius vociferus
ATGAATCCAAAATCCAAGTAGGTCAGCATCATTACAAGCTAACAGTTTGGAATTCATTAGTATTTTCCACCTGGGACATATTCTAAATACCTCTAAATAAAATATATGAGACACTGTTTTAACTGAATGAAGTGTACCCAGTTGCGTATTACAGACACCTCAAAGAGTTGTTAACACCTTCAGAAAACTGCCAGTTACTTCAGTCTGTGCTGACTTTGGTTTTACAGAGGAAAAGTAAGGAGGTTTTGTCTCCAAAAATGTCAGGTTTTTGATGCTGCCTTTAGTACAAAACCTATTTGTAACTCTCCAGTTACAAAATCAGCTTAAGTCAATATATATTTTATAGAATAAATAAAGTTCTTAGCCATTCCAGTGAAAAAGATGCTGACCCTGAATGTCTTTTCCATTTGAGCCACAGAAATGGAAGGAAGGGATGTCTTTAGCTCCCACCGGATCTCTGCAGTCTCAGGTTCTTAGGGATACATCCTGGCAGGAAAACCAGAAGCCTCTGCACTTCCTTTTGTGCCAGCAGAATAGTGTCAGTGGGATCCCAGTGAATCGTTCCAATCATAAATCGTTCCTGAATAAAATAACTTCTGTTTAAGCAGGATTTATTTAAAATTCATGTACTCCTTCCTTCTCTTTCTAAGAACAAACTCTATTTTAAACGGCTGTTATGTCTATTTCAAACCAGATAAAACAAACCCACATTATATAGAATTTTAAAAATGAGATAAGAAAAAAACAAATAACTCAATGGATGCCAGGCTGAACAGAACGTCCCTAAACTGTTGGAGAAAACCCTGTGCCAATGAGTAAGATGCTAGAAGAAGGTGGAGCTGCACCAGTAAGAGCAATCAGGTGGAAGGCACAAGCAGGACGGCAGAGCTGTACAGCAAGGAGCCAAACCCTGCACCAGGCTTACGGGAACTACTGGCAAGTTCCAGATTTGTTGGCACATTTACTACTTTATTCATTTTCATAGTGAACTCAGTGAGTACAGTCAGCTCTGACTTACTTCTATCACTCTTACGTTACAAAGCTGCAACAGGCTGTAGAGTTTTATACCATCGATACCTAATGCAGAAGCACTGCTGGGAGAAAGAAAAACTGACAGTTTTGACAAAATATTTAAAATAAGTAGATCTTTTTAGGCAATGAGAGGAAGTGGATAAGTTTGGGTTTGGGGTAAATTAGTTAATTGGGTCCTTATGGTAATGTCATCAACAATGAAACAGTTGGTGTTTGCTTTGGCATCTTTAAGTTTCAGAGTTAACTTACTACAATGATCATGAAAGATTCCCCCTCTTCTGCAATTATTTCCATACCAGTTAACACTCAGATTCACCTCTCCAGGCTGATCAGATATGAGAACTAAGTATTTTTTCTCTCTTTTTAAAGATGAACACTGGTTCTTACAGCACAGTTCTGCAATACAATTAATTCCATTGCCACAGACCTATTAAGAGTCTTGAAATCTTTTCACTCTCATGCAGTGAAAACAAAAGAAGGATCAAGCCATTGCTGAAAAAAAAAGGCATGCTAAATCATCTGCTGTATGTACTGAGCAACACTCCAAATTGTCTCATAAGTCTAACATATGATCCTTGTCTTGCAGTATACTTGTTCAAGATTTAGATCATGACACAGTAATGGCAAATAAACCATGTTATCCTTCAGTTATAAACAAAACAATTATTTTTTTTTTCTGAAAGCACGCTTTTCCTGAATGTGTTACTCTAGAGTAATATTATTTCTGACCTTTCATCTGATAGGTATCACCACCGAGTATTCTCCCTTATTTCATATTGGTTTACAGTACTCAGATAGAGGCTGCTACAGTGCTGAGTAATTTCAATATTTAAATTGAATTTTAACTTCAATATTTAAATATTAAGCAAGATGGGAGGAAAATGAATATCAATGGTACAATGATAGATATGTCAATGGTACAATGACAGATGAAGTTACAAATTGTACTAAAGCATGGATTTGGACATATCAAAAGAGGTCTTTCTAACTGTCAGGATGAACTACAGCAGTGTAGCAGTGAATCCCTTAATTCAAAAGTGATAGCACAGACAACATCTCAACCTTTCTGGATCAGACAGGCTACGTGCATATCCACATGTAATATAATTTGTTATTTGTTAACGTAATGCCAATCTTTGCTCTTCTTGGCAAGGTATTACATGTAATTATCTACAACCCTCCTACCATCTTCATGTTCCAAGAAAAGAGAATACCTTTCCTGACTTAAAAGTGGTATTGAGGTTTATTTTATAGACAACATCCCTGAAATATGTGTCCCTTACAAGATAAATCAGTCTCTCAATGAGAAAATTTGTCTCATTGTCTTTCTGTGTATGATTTTTATCTATTATATGTATCCAAGCTTTCAAATGACTTCTAAACGTTTACACAACTAAACAAACATATACTAAACTAATGACAATGAAACAAACTGCACATGTGAGAAGTTAATTAAACGAACCAGGCAAAAGTCTGGCTAAGGGGATTTTTGCCAAGGACCTCACAAAAGACTTATCCAGCTGGGGGGAGTGAGTGAACGGCTGCGTGGTCCTCATTGCTGGCTGGGGTTAAACCATGACACTACGTTACGAAGTAGTATATGTTGACTGACAGATCGCTCTAACGTTTGTTCAGATTCTCTCTTGGTACAGGTTCCACATGGATGGATCTGCGAAGAGCAGTAAAGTATTTTGAAATACTGAATACACAAAAAATTGAAATACTTGGGAAAAAATATTAGCATGATTTGAGAATCTGTTTGTCTGAACATTAAAAAAACTTTGGTAAAGTGAGTAATAGGATTACACCTATCTATCTGAAGTCAGTAAACACCATTTAATGTATTAGCTAAGCACCGCTCTGCCTGACAGCAACTTCAAATGAGCTTTACAATGAAAAAGCAGGTAATACTTTAGTAAGAATTAATACTTTTAACAGTACCCCAATTTTCTTTGTAGCACTCAATAGCTTTTGAGATTTATGTATGTGGGGACCTCCTCATCCCTGGACAAGTAGCTTGTTTCTATCACATAAAATTATTATGCATAGATTAGCAAATTAAAAATAAATGCACCTTTAAAAATCCAACAACAAATGAGATACGTGTCACACTATAAATACTCATAAATTCTCTTTAATGTGTCAGATTCTTCTCTGCTAGTAAATATCTCTATTATGGTTTTAGGCAGTCTTCTTCCAGCTATTTATTCATACTGTATTATTCATTTTAATTCTTACAGCCTTGTTTGTAAAAACAAATGAGATAGATCTATTCAAAAAAACATATCAAGGAACATCTATATAAATAAATTCATGTACAATTATGTTAAGATAAATATTTGTGTTTAAAGACAGTTGACTCTTTTTCTATGGGAATTTAATTTCTATGGGAATTAAAGCATGCTCTTGAGAAAACTCAACTTTTTATGGAGAAAAACACAACATCAGTATTTGGACAGGCTGCCAAAACTATGCTATATTTAGCACGGAGCAAAAGGAACAAATCCAGCGTCCAGCACACACACGGTTTCCTTACATTTATTCCGCATTTCTACATAACAAATGTCAGATTGGAGATCAACATTTACATAGAAACTCCTCTTGATAGTTACCCAGGTGAAGAATCAAGTACACCACTGTGTACATATAACTTGGCTGATTTGATTTTAAAAATCATTTTTTTTAAGCAAAGCTTCACTTGTGGACCTCACACAACATATGCACACCCTTGGTGGCCAGAGAAACACGAATTCGTGTGAGTAGCCAGGTTTTAGGAAATGAAGTAGTAGTTCTCTTGCTCACTGAAGGAGTTTTCTGCAAATGCATACACTGTCATGAAAACAAATGATTTTTTGTGGACTCACCCATGACAATCTAAATGTAAATTTACTAGTTAAATAAATATCCTGATGGAACTCCAGTAGACTCTTTTTTCCCTCCCAATTCCTCATTTTCCAAATCTCTCCCAGGAAAAAGCAGAAAGCAAAAGGCACAAGAGACATATAATTTACCAGATCCTTTCTTGTAAGGGTAATAACATGGTTCAAATGATGATGGTATTTTAAAATGTGGCATTTGCAGTGCATTGTGAAAACTAAAGATAGCACTGCATAAAGAAATCAGTATTTTTATAAATCCCACTGTGTTAACACAGGCTCTGATAGTCGAGCGGTGCTTTTCAACGAGGGTTTTTCATGCACATGTAGACCTTCACTGACACCGTTATAGCCCTGTTCTCGTCAGAATATTTCTCTTTAGCCCTGTGCTGTAACATCAATATTTCTAGGATCTCACAGAGAAATTTTAAGCGTTTGCAGTTTTGCAGATCATTAACAATTTTCCAGTAAAGGTATATATTCTACACAGGATTTTTATCTAATGTGAATAGTCTACATTTTCTTAGACTGAGGACACACTGGGTGTTAAGACTACTTGAGGTTGTTTAAGCAGCTTCCCATCTTTGACTGTTTTTTCCTGCCTCTGCGTCGCACCCCCACATTTTGCCACTTCCAATACTTACACAAGTCGAACAGAATCAAAGAAAATGAGCTGACTGAAAAATAGGGGAGAGGGGAGGTACCAGGAAAGGTTATTTTCCAGGAGGATCAATTTCGCAGTTCACCTTCCAGCTGCACAAACAACCGTGCCAGCTGACTGCAGCGAAGGCTCAGGGGACTGCGGGGGGAACAGGAGGTGGGCAGAGGCTGCCGAACCGAGCAGCGCTGCCACCGGGGAAGCCCCGGTACCTCTTGCGGATGCCCCAGCAGTCATCCACTTAATGTGATGGGACAATATTTTGGTGATTATCAGTCTTTGATAGATAACATGCTCCGTAATTACTTAGCAGGAGGACAGGACTCGGTTCACTCTTCGCCAAGCTGCATAGATTCCAAGAGAGGACAGGGCAGTCAAACTCTGTTTCTGCTAGAAGGAGAAACATTTTGAGCACAGATTGATTGCAGATTCATCCATTTAGAGAGGGATGTTTTTACAGTCATTCTTTGGAAAGGACCTTACTTTAAAAAGGACATAATTATATATAAATACTACTGGTAAAAATAGAACCATGTAATAATTACATCATTCAGTCATTGAATGTCACTGACATTTCTTTCCTCAACCACCTGCTAGCACAGCTCCCCCCCTGCAAAAAAGCTGCAAGTAACATCTGTACACAAAGCCCAAGTAATCCTATAGTACATATGACTTTTAAGAAATCACCAGCTTCATTCTGTTAACCATCTTTTTTTTGTTGATGCGTTGATCTATTCATTTGCTTCTACCAGGCAGGAGCAAAAAGCCATTTCATTCTAGCAATTCTCCAGACATTTGTATAAATTGAAAAAGAAACGGTGAATTATTAATTAGAACAACATGTATATGCTCAATATGATATGTTTGTATCATTAGCCTGGTAATACTGAAGACCCCTTAGAACTGTAACTTCCAATGAGTATTAAAAAATTGTATTATCCCAGGTCATCATTTCTTATTTAGCTCAGAAAGGATCATTAGGTCACTGATGTAACAGGACCTTATTAGTCTGTCTTGGGACAGTGGTCTATCTGTTTCAGAACTGACCATTTAAATGATTTCAGTGTTTGCACTATCCAAACATATTACAACCACAATAGAAAACATAATGTATGGTGAAAAGACATGACAGAATGAACGATGAGGCGCTCTCTGCAGTCCTAAGAAACAGCAGTGGTAGCAATATGAAGAAGTCAAAGCCATGATTGAAGAGTGATGAATTATGAAAGACAATCTAAGACACCAATTTTCTTTCAGCAAACAGATTTATTGACATAATTGATTATAACCATGTACAGCATCTATGCATCTCCCATTGGAAGAATATCCAGTGATAGAGCTAATGTTAGTGTGATACACAGCTTTACTCAGTAATCACCACTGCATTTCTAGCAACAAACAGTGGTATATTCCACAGTCAGTCGTAAATGGCCAAAAGCACCCCGGGGTCCCCAAGAACAGAAATTTAACATTCTTAACAAAAAAATAAAACCTGATCCTGGATTCCTTCAGTTTTAATTCCATTCAACATTGTATCTATAAGTTATGAATTTTAATCTATACACTGACAATTGAATTTGGCCCCTGATATTCATGAAAACTGCTGCCTGTCAAAATGAAATCCCAAAGGACTTTTTGCTATTGACTCAAGAATCAAGACTTAAATCTTAAATTTTCTTCTCCATTTAAAAGGCACAGATTAAGACAAACGATCTCTACACTCTCCTTTCCTCCCACTTGAATTTAAAGATTGAACAAAATTCCTTCAGAACATGAAGTCTTGTTCTCTCCATTCAGTCACTGAACTCCAATTGAAGGTACCAGTTACTATGGTGTCTTTTGTAAACACTTGTTCATCTGAAAAAAAAGCACACACAAAAAAAAAAAAGAAGAAGAAAAAATGAAAAAAACCCCAAATCGCCTTCTTGCAATTATGGTAATAAACAACTTGTAGTCACGAACACCTCAGGTCAGCAATGAATGCAGGATATTGAGATGAATGTCTCCATAGTCCACTAACACTTCCTTCAAGCCATTCAGTTACACAAGAGTTCATCTGAGGTTGCACATTAAATTCAAAGGAGCAGAAGTAGTATCAATGGTCTCAGCAATTTACCAAACTCCATCTAAAACATTCGCATTTAAAGTGTAACCACAGTTTGGACCTTTTTAATTAGCTCACTTCTAGACCACACAGAGAGAATTATTAATGTAAACTAAGCCACCATATTTCATAGTAACAGAACCACATTCTGTAAATATTTAGGAAAGTAAAAGTCTGAGAAAGCAGAGAGCAACTGATCATAAAATGATTAGCATTGCTCTAAAACCCAAAGCAAAATTCAAATTAAAAAACAAAACAAAACAACTCAAACATCATATCCTACTGCATAAGTGTTTAACTTTAGCATTACTCACCCCACTACACAAAACATGGAATCTAGATTAATATACAAAAATGTTTTATTTCACAGTGAGGTACATAAAGCTTCTAACTTTAGTAGGCTAAGGCTAAGAGACAATTGCCCGTTAGGATAAAGACTGTTTCACATTCCTGAAATATTCTCATCTATTATTGTTTCTGAAGAAAGGCACCAATATTATTTATCCATCAACAATTCACCTCTGCATCCACCCATTTAGAAATGAAGATGGATTACGTGAGGGTCAGTGACCTACTGACCATCACGGACCCAGACAACTACAGCACACATTAATGTGTACAAGTACCAAGCAGTATTTATTCAAAAACAATTTAAAAATAGCTCATTTGTAAACATATTGCAAAACTCTGTTAGTTTTTCCTAGTGGTGTCAGCAATATATTCCTGCAAAACTAACCAGCTGCATTATTGTTTCCCGTTTACAAAAAAGTATGAAAACACACTCGCGCACATTAAATCGCCTCACATTCGGTTTGAGTTCAAATGGCACAGCCTTCAAACTGTCCAGCGCAAAACGTACATTTCCAGCCCTCCAGACGACCCGCTGGTTGCCCACAGTTCAACAGTAACACTAAAAGACGACCCTCTCCGTCCAAATTTTTGATGAGGAAGGGCTGGTGCCTTGGAATGGTCGTTTCCACACGTCCTTGTGCGGGGCCTCGCAGTAACCGTTGTTGCCGACTGCAGCCCGAGAAAACCACCTGTAAAATAGCACACTCAAATTTACGGCTCTGACTCCGTGTACGGGAGGCACCAGCTGCTGTTGGCAGTCGCTCCCGCCATTTTGGTCTCCTCATGGCAAGTCATGGTTACCACCACTGTCACGCCTTTAGCTTGAGGTTAAGTGACAGTTTCTGAGAAAACGGTGACCTCCCAGCAGAGGTGACGGAGGAATGACGTGAAGGATGCCATCTCACGGATGGCATCAGCCCTGGCCTGCAACAGGGACGGCTGAAGCCAACGGCTGCGCCACAGCTTGCCCACTCGCAGGCCGCGACCTGCGCCATCGCCTCACGGACTGAGGGCCGCCCACACTCGCCAC
>NW_009648900.1:1404945-1405676 GCF_000708025.1 Charadrius vociferus
GGCTGAGCTCCCGCAAGCGGCTAAGGCGGCCGAAGGTAGCGGGGTGCAGGGCGGTCAGCGCGTTGCGGCTCAGATCCAGCGCCTCCAGGCTGCTCAGCGGCTCCAGCAGGGCAGCGGGCAGGTGGCTCAGCAGGTTTCCCTCCAGGCGCAGCTCCTTCAGCGAACTCAGCCCCGTGAAGGCGTCTGGGGCCAGGTGAGACAGGCGGTTTCCACTAAGTGAGAGCTTTGCTAAACCGGGCAGGTGCTGGAAGAGCCCCCCAGTCAGCTGCTGCAGGTTGTTGCTGGCCAGCAGCAGGGTGTGGAGGGAGCGCAGTGGCCCAAAGATGTCCGGGTGGCGAAGGGAGCTCTGCTGGTTCCCCGAGAGGTCGAGGAAGCGCAGCTTAGCCAGGCCAGTGAAGGCACCGCGGCTCAGCCAGCGGATGCGGTTGGACTCCAGGTGCAGGTAGAGTAAGTTCGGCAGCCCTGAGAAAGTGGAGTCGCCCAGCGAGCCCAGCTCGTTGCCGTCCAGGCGCAGCTTAACAAGGCTGCTGAGGCCGGAGAAGGAGGCGGCGCTGAGGCGGCCGATCTCGTTGGCGTTCACGTAGAGGATGCGCAGCTTGGCCAGGGCGCTGAGGGTGCCGGGGACCAGCGCCGGCAGCAGGTTGTTGCCCAGGTAGAGCTCCTCCAGCCGACTCAGGCGCTCAAAGGCCGTGGGATGCAGCAAGCGGATCCGGGTGTACTGCAGGTCCAGG